>NC_132911.1:142391037-142706806 GCF_047675955.1 Chlorocebus sabaeus | reverse complement strand
TGGCCTTTAGACACAAAAAAAGGCGAGGAAACAAATTATTTCTTAAAGCTTTCAGAAGGAACACAGTGCTGACAATGCCTTGATTTTAACCCAGTGAAACCCACTTCTGATTTCTGACCTTCAAAAACAGTAAGAAAATACATTTATGTTATAAGTCCCTGACTCTGCAGTAATTTCCCACAGCAGCAACAGATATTTAATACCTCTATTTTGGATTTTTTTTCTTCTGATGACCCTCACTAGGGTTCAAACTCTACAAATATGGAGTCCGTATTTTTGATGCCCATCTTTATAGCCAGGACGTGGTTGCATCCCAGTCAAATGGACCTCTCCAATGGTTAGTACACACTTGGAAGTTTTACTCTTATTTATCTTATGGGAGGCCTTCAGGCTTTGTGGTAGAAAGAGAAGTGATCTTGAGAGATCCTCTTTGTTTTACTTTATTTCATATTAATCTGTGAAAACAATCAAGGAAAAACCAATTCAGCTTACATGTGATCTTCTAGACATGCCATTGTTTCTTTCTTTCTTTTCTCTTCTTTTTTTTTTTTTTTTTTTTTTTTTTTTTTTTTTTTGACAGAGTCTCACTCTTCTGCCCAGGCTGGAGTGTAGTGGCATGATCTTGGCTCACTGCAACCTCTGCCTTCTGGGCTGAAGCAATTCTCCTGCCTCAGCCTCCCAAGTAGCTTGGATTACAGGCATGCACCACCATGCCCGGCTAATTTTTGTATTTTTTGTAGAGGTGGGGTTCCATGTTGGCCAGGCTGGTCTCAAACTCCTGACCTCAGGTGATCCAACCGCCTCCGTCTCCCACAGTGCTGGGATTACGGGTGTGAGTCACCACACCCACCCAACATGCCACTGTTTCTGTGATAGTTAATGCCTATAATGCCTGCCACCTTCCACACTTCCACGCCTTCCACACTTACCATTGCCACCAGATTTAGAAGTGCCTTTCTCTGCTCATGCATTGTAACTCATCCAAACAAGTTTCCAGGAAATCTCAAGGCCACAATCAAGGTTGCATTTAAAGTGTTTACTGAAGACAGCAGGGAGTGAGCTTACCAAGGAAGCTGGAGGACTATGAGATATTGGTGTACCTGAAGAGACTCCATAATAGTTACTCAAATTCCCTGTCATGAATAACTGTCTCCTAATAGGGCAGTAAAAATTATAATGGAAACATAAAATGCTTATAAGTGTGAGCTGACGAAAAAAATCTCGGCTCATTTTGGGTAAAGAGGGACCCATTTTTCATCTCTGCTTTCCTACTCATTATATTATGTCTCACAAATTCAATAATCTCAAAGTCGGATTTTCCCGTCATATTAAGGACCCATCAATGAATTATAGCCTTGCGTTTCTCAAGGATTATGTGTAATCAAGATTTGCTTATTAAAGAAAAAGAAATGATGAAGCAGCTTTGACCTTTAAGCTCTTTGTGTCTTGTTTCAAATTTGGCTTTGTATTCATCTAAAAGGGAGATTTGGGCGTTGAAATAAACTGAAATTTAAGGAAGCTGCTTCTTCTGATTAACAGCTCACACATGTTCCTCCGCTGAATGCCTTCATGTCCTCCTTCTGCCCTCACACAGTAGACTCCATGAAGCCCTGGCTAGTGTCATGTCCTCAGAGAAAAGCCCAGTGGGGATGTGGAAGAAGCAAAAATGTTCATTAAGCTGGCTTCTGCTGTAATCCTGGAACTCTGTTCATTAAACTTTCCCTCGGGGACAATATTGCTCTTTATGCTTTCATAAAGTATATTATTCTGTATTATTTTGTGTTATCCTCACAGTAATCTTGCAAATAAATCATTTTTTCCATCAATTTTAAACATGAGAACTTTAAGCTTATAAAGATGAGGGAACTTACCCAAAGTAACTGCTGATTAAGGTAGCTTGAAGCCAAGAAAAACACTGCTGATCTAATTCAAGTCTTTCATTTTCCCAATAGGAAGACTAAAGACAAAAGAAAAAAAGTGAAATTTCTTCCAATTTGCTCCACAAGTCAGGATCAAAGGAATTATTAGAATGCAAACCTTTGGGCTTGATCATCAGTATATTTTTCAATACCTACATCAAAGAATATAGGTGTCATCTCATTCCTCTGTCACTGTGTATTTGAGAATACTGAGGTCCACAAAATGTAAGTAGAAACACTCATACAAATAGATTTGGTTTCCCATAACTGAATTATAATACCAATCATCAATTCTAACATTTGGTTAAACTGAATAATCCTGGATTCTGTCTAATGTTATTGACTTACTGAGAAACAAAAACACCCCATTATACATCCATCCCCTTCATATTTATTTTAATGTATTTTCAGATTTTAGAAAAATAACACACATAACAAAAAGTAAATTCATCTCTTTATTACATACCCTAGCCTCAGTTTTCTAGCCAAATAAAATTTCTATTAATAACTTATTGTGCATTCTTCTAGATACTATATTTTTGAATTTATAAATACACACACACACACACACACACAGAAGCTATTGGTGTTTTAAAATATAAGTGATACCATAATACGCATACATTCTATGAGCTGTTTCTTACTATATTAAGTCATGCCACAAAGAGAATGCATTAAAGACTTACCTACCATAAGGTTTATTACTGAAATAATTTAAAGCCCCTCATTAAAAGATAGGTCTAGTGAGTTTGCTATTCTTTCCATTGATAATAATATCTTGGACTTATCTACTCAGGCTTTGTGACCAAAATAAAGATTTGTGAAATCAGAAGACTAAGGTTTGAATCTTTCTGTGTCTGCCAACACTAGGCAAGTTCCTGAGATTCAACTTCCTTTTCTGTAACCCGGAAATGGTAATAGTTAGACCACTGGCACTTTTGCAAGATGTAAATGAAATACTGCATAGAAAGTTCCCGGCACAAAGTAGGATACATTAAGTACTAATAACTCCTTTATTTCCCTCACATATTAGGTTTGCTCCTTCCTAGCAGACCATGAAACACAGGGAACAGTGTCATTCCCCCTTTCACATCTCTTTAGATGACCTAGAATGAGCCTTGACGTATCCAATTCCAGCTCCTGTCTTTGCGAATGACTCCCAATCCCAACGATCATGCAACACATCAGAACCTACAATCCATCGGCATTACCAGCTTCGCACCATCCCTCACCCTCATGGAGTCCTCTGCCCAGGGTACCCAGTTTAGTTTCCATGCACAGTTGTTATAATCACTCCCTTGCATCAACCTCCCAATTTCTTCATCCTTTCTTTCTTATTTGTTTTGAGGAAAAGCATCGAATTTAGTTAAGTCCAAATTTCTGTTACTCTGCTTTTGCATACATGCAGCTGAAAGTGACTGAGGGGGAAACATTGCTACACATAACTATGATGATTAGTTACAACTTAAATTCCTGACCATGGGCTTCAAGTGGGCCACAGGACACCCCAAATGGCATCATTTTCCTTTCTACTCACTCTATCATTTGCATAGATGTTACATCAAATCATCTTATCTTTTCTCAAACTATATACATCCACTTCATTCATCTTTACCCTTACATCCTTTTGCACCAAGAAAACAGAAGAAACCAGAAGAGCAATTCAACATGTTCACACTGCCTGCTACCAGAATCTGTAGCCATAGGCTATGGTATTTCTTCTGTTGCCATGTTTGTCTCAGTTCAACCTTCCATTTGTAGTCATGATCCCTTCCATTCTTTTCCACCCATGGATATTGCTCTGGCATTTCTACTCCTTTAACCTTATATGATTATTTTTTCTTATTCCACTAGATTACTGCTATCAGTATATGCAAACATGCCCTTATTTTTAGCCCTTAAAATACACATTCTTGATCTTACTCCTTCTCAGTGACCACCCCATTTTCTGTTCCTATACATTGAAAATATCCTCTTTAAAAGTGTCTATACACTCATTGTCACCATTTCCTCTATGCCCATTCTTTAAACTCAATTCAATAAGGTTTTCATTGTCACTTTCCACCAAACTTCTTCTTTCAAGATCATCAAGGACTGGCATGTTGTGAAACCTAATAATCATGTCCTAATGCATACTTTATTTTATCTTTTAAGAGTACTTGACCTGTTAATCCTCTCTACTCCTTGAACATATTCTATACTTAGCTTTGAGGTGCTACACATCCACTGTCTTCTTGCAGCACACGTCATTGCCTTTCTCTTAACTATTTCTCAGCCCCCTTTTCTATATTATTCTCATTCTGCAACTTCCAAACACCAGAGTGCACCAGTTATCAGTCTTATGGTCTCTTTCTTTCTCTATACCCACTCCCTGTGTTATCTTGTCACCAGGCTTCGCATACTACATAACACTGACAAATCCCAAATTTTATTTCCAAACCATTTTATTTCCAGACCAGACCTCTCTCCTTAATGCCGGCCTTCTCTATATAATGACCCACTCAAAATTTCCAGTTGCACATCTGGTTTACTCAAGCATCACAAGTCTAAATCTGAACTCCTCATCTCTACCCTAAATATTAGCTTTCCAGGTTTACCCTATCTCAGTTAATACCAACTCCAATTTTCTAGTTACTCAGACCAATAACATTGGGATCATTCTAAATTATGTTATTTTCATCACACACCATGTCCCATAAAGCAGCAAATTCTGTTAGTGCTACCTTGAGAATACATCCAGAATCTGACCACGTTTTACTCTACTGCTGCTCACCTGGTACAGGCCCCACCATCTCCTCCATATGTCATTATAATGGGATCCTGTCTACTCTTTTTTCTTTTGTCCTTGCATCTTATTTTCTACTCTCATGAGTTACCAGAGTGATCCTGATAAAAAATAAAAAACAATATTATTAACATGTTCAAATGCTCCAATGTTCTATGTAAAAATCAAAGTACTTTCAATGGTTTAAGATCATCGTAAGAAAGAATGGGTTTTTAAAATTCCAATAGAAGATTTTTTCTAACTGAGAGAGAGAAAGCTTTATGTAAAAAATGAGCATTTGGGTTCCTCTCTTTGGATAGTATATTTTGGAGAGTCATGGATATTGAAAAGTATGAGCATTCAGATTAGAAGATACAGTGCATTTTTATTTGCAGAGTAACCATGTGGGAGGATGCTTAGATAATCCCCCTTATCACCTACTAATCTACCCACCCACTGCAACATTTGCAGTTTAGAAGCCTAGTGTCTATTGCCAGGAATACTATAATAGCTTCTCAACCACTCAGGTCATAACCAAGGCTCAAAATCCTGGTGTCATGCAGTGTTTACACACTATGAAATTCAGCTAGCATCCTTGGTAGTAGAATTCACTGGATTTGAGGGCCAAAGGGTAAGGTGAGTCAAAGTGAAGGAGGAGCTGAAGATGATTTCTGGTTTCTGACATTCCAACATTTCAGTCTATCATTTTAGAAAACAACTTTCAAACACAAAATATTATCCAAGAAAAAGCATGACTAGGTATGTACCTAGCACTTGTAATTTACAATATATTTTTAATATGAAACTCATGTGTCATGCAGTAGAGAATCCAGAACTTTGCTCCAGTCAAGATATATTACACCTGTCACTATCTTCCCATCTTTAAACAGTATCACCCTGTCATGGAAGATTAGACTCATCAGGTAGAACATGTCCCCTTGGAAAATAATTCAGGCTACTACTTCATTCTCCATTCTTTTCTGTAGTACCACAGTTTTTCTTTTCAGTAAGCATTTTGAGGAGATGCAAGAAGAGAGAAAACTGTCTCAAAAAATAGTACCATTCCTAAAAATAGTGAAAATTAATTTAGAAAATGTCTACATCAAAATATTCACCTAAATTTCAACATAATACTTGAAAAACAGGTCTTTTTAAAATACCTTAAAATCCAGTTGTTATTTCTCTTTTGTGAATTAATCATATATTTTATTTGAATCATCTTGTCTTTATTTTTACATCTTTATTGGGATGTAATTGATATACAAGAAAACTGTACATATTTAATGTATACAATTTGATGAGTTTGGACATATGCATATGCCCAAGATACCATCACTACAATCAAGGTAATAAATATATCCATTATCTCCAAAATTTTCCCTGGTGTCTCTTTGCTTTCTTTATAGTAAGAACAATTAACATGAGATCTACCCTCTTAACAAAGTTTGAAGGGCACAGCACCATGATGTTAACTATAGGCACTAGGTTGTACAACTGATGCCCAGAATATATTCGTCTTATATAACTGTAACTTTATACACTCCCCGTTTATCCTTCCTCCCAAACCCTGTCAGCCACCAGTCTATTTTCTGCTTCTATAAGTTTGACAATTTTAGATACCTTATATAATAGAAATTACACAGTGTTTGTTTTTCTGTGACTGACTTATTTCACTTAGCATAATGTCTTTCAGGTCTATCCACCCTGTCACAAATGGTAAGATCTTCCTTTATCCTTAAGTGGTAGGATTTCCTTCTATTTAAAGGTTAAATAATATTGCTACACACACACACACACACATATTAACATACACACATACACATATAACACAACACTTTATTTATCCATTAGTGTTTGTCAATAGAGATTTGAGTTATTTTCATATCTTGGCTTTTGTGAATAATGCAATGTGCATGGGAGTGCAGGTCTCTCCTTAAGACCCTGATGTCAATTCTTTTGGTTATGTACCCAGAAATGGGATTCTGGGTAGTATTGTAATTGTATTTTTACTTTTTTGAGGAACCTCCATACTGTTTTCCACAGTGGTACTACCCTACTACTGTAGGGTTTAATGCATTTTGCAACACTAATGTAATAAAGAAGAAAAATGTGTAAAAATTCCATTAGGGTGGAGAATCAATTGATAAAATAAAATACCTACTTATAATTTTTAAAAATAGAAAATTAGTAATAGAATGAAATGATATTCAAAATCATACACAACATGATACCTAATAGCATATAACATTTTAAAAGCTTTATGACTGAGATGGGAAAGGAGATAGGAATGCTTAATATCCCCTCTTACATTCAATTATTCATACCCGAAAGTCATGAAAAATACATAATTAAGATTAAAATAGCAATAAATAAAATAGCCATTATTTATAAACAATATGGTTATATAAATAGAAAATTCAAAATGACCTACAAAGCAAAGATTAAGACTATAAGTATGCATATAAAAATCTGCTGAATTTTATATATAAGCATACTATACTAGAAAACTGAAATTTAAAAATGAGTTTCCTAAAAGGGCACCAAAATATCAAGTATATGGTCATGAATGAATCAATATATAGAACCCTCTACATAAAATCTACAAAAGATTATCAAAATAAAAAATGAACTACTAAATAGAAGGAAAATAAGTTTCCCTCCTCTTAGGATATAGAAAGCCACAGCAAAGCCTCGCTCCCAGCCTAATAATGAGAAAAGAACCCGATAATCTCCAAAGTTATTAATTTTTAAATTTGTCAAAAAGCAGAAGTCACAAAGCTACCAGGTAAACAATTCCAAAGGATGCCTGACTCTTCTAGAGAGAGAGACAGGCCACACTAAGTGTTTTTTCCTTAAACAGATGTGGTAGCTAATATAAAGCTATTGTCAGAAAGAAAATAACTAAGTTTTAATGAATTCTTGATGGCCAAGTGTGTATTAGCATGACAGTAAAAAGTGCTGGGAGTTCCGGACATAAAGGGACTATACACCCTCTCACCAGCTCTTTTCCTTGAAACTCTAATGGGTGTGCAGGGAAATTCTGAGGGTCAGGGCAAGACTTGGTTTCCTTTATTGACACAGCCTATACAGTTCTAATCAGCTGCCACCGATTACACAAAACCCTCCCACATCCTGAAGCCCCGATTACAAAGCTCAGCAGCTGCTGGGGCAGGGGTAGAGACAAGGCTGTTTGCTACAAAAAGAGGGGCAGGATGCCCTTCTGTCCCAAAATTCAAGGCCATATTCAGGAGAACAGAAGGGAGGAATAGAAACCTGTTCCCCACTCATCATTGATACGAGGCAAACACCCTCTGGCACTAAGGAAGGGAAAGGAAACATGCAGTAATTCGCTGAGTAACATGCCCCAACTACATCAAGTCTTAATCCCTAGAATTTTCACATGTTACCTTATTTGGAAAGAAGGTCTTTGAAGATGTGATTAAGAACCTTAAAATAATTGGGAACTTATCCAGGATTATCCACACAGGTCCTAAATGCAACCACATAAGATGGAGAGAGAGGGAAATTTGAATATGCATACATAAGTTCAATAGGCAGGCAATGTGACTGTGAAAGCAGAGATTGGGGTGATGTGGCCAAAAACCAAGGATTGCAGGCAGACCCCAGACTTTGGAAGAGGCATGGAATAGATTTTCCCCTGGAGCCTCTGGAGGAAGCATGGCCCCACCAACACCTTGATCTCAAAATTCTTGCCTCCAGAACTGTAAGAGAATAACTTTCTGTTGTTTTGAGCCACAACGTTTGTGCAATTTGTTATAGCAGCCATCATAAACAAATACACCTGATCATGTCCAGGATCCTACAAGGATACAAAGCAGAGGCCTACTGGTTCTGAGAGGGAGAAAGAACACTTGCTCATCCCATACAGTGCAGAAAGTCAAGCCCTGAGGCTGAGATACAGAGGCCCTGCCTAAGACTGATACTGGATCAGGAGAATCAAGAAACAACTACACCCCAGCAGGACCCTTACGCTGGTAAGAAGCAATATTAGCTGAACACATGAGGAGGGGCAAGGGCAAGGAAACACCTCCCACCACATGGTGTGGCATGAAGGGCCTTCTGCCAACCGAGGGTGAGTCAGGCATACTGAAAAAAGTCTTCTGGGACACTTGGCCTCACCCCTAAAACAATAGAACTTACATCATTTAACCTTGAAAGGAATTTGGAGTCTGTGACACCCTGGATATAACTATAACAACATTAGAACTCAAACCTAGCTTAACTAGTAACAGAATTCAACCTACTAATGTAAATGCCTAACTGAAGGAGAGGTGTACCCATTTCTGAACACAAATATTATTTATTTCAGTCTTATACTGTTCTTTTACACATAACAAATGATAGACAATCTAAAATGACAAGAAATACATACATGTTGAGTAAGGTTGCTGAGAAACTTCTGTTAAGAGATAAAGTAATTGACAAAAGCAAACCCAGAGATGGCCCAGCTGTTGAAACTCTCAAACGGCAACCTTAAAATAATTACAATTATAATGTTTTAGGGTCTAGTGGTAAAGATAAACAATATGCATGAACATAATGGGAAAATAAAGACATGAGAATTTAATAGTCAAATGAAAGTGCCAGAAATGAAAAACATCGTATCAGACATGAATGATTTTTCTGAAAAGGTTTATAATCAAACTAGACAGAGCAGATATAATCAGTGAACTTGAAGATATAGCAACAGACATTTCCAAACAAACACAAATAGAAAAAGAGTAAGAAAATAATAATAACAACAAAAATTTAGCTGTGAAACCATGTCAAACAATCTACCATATGTGTAATTTGTGTGCCAGAGAGAGAAGGAAAGAAAAGAAAAAAGAAAACAGGGCAGAATAAATGTTTTAAGTGGTAATGAACCTGAATCTTCTAAAATTATTGAAAGATAACAAACAGATCCAAATTCTCAGAGAAGCACAGCAGGACACACATAAACACACCACAATCAAGCTGCTAAACAACAAAGATTAAGAGAAAGTACTGGAGGCAAAGCAAAAAGAAATATTAAGGCTGGGGGTAGTGGCTCATGCCTGTAATCCCAGCACTTTGGGAGGCCGAGGTAGGCAGATCACGAGGTCAGGAGATCGAGACCATCCTGGCTTACACGATGAAACCCCGTCTCTACTAAAAATACAAAAAATTAGCCAGGCATGGTGGCGGGCGCCTGTAATCCCAGCTACTGGGAAGGCTGAGGCAGGAGAATGGCATGAACCTGGGTGGCGGAGCTTGCAGTGAACCCAGATCACGCCACTGCACTCCAGCCTGGGGGACAGTGCGAGACTCCGTCTCAAAAAAAAAAAAAAAAAAAAAAAAAAAAAGAATTATTAAACGCAGAAGAATAAAGAATGACATCAAACTTCTCAATCAAAATTCTGCAAGTCAGAAGACATGGAGTGACGTACTTAGAGTGTTGAAAGGGGGAAAGCAAATGTCAACCCAGGAAGCTTTATCAAGTTTAAAATCTTGAAAATAATTTTAAAATCAAAATAAAATAAAGGCTGTTTTGGACAAGTAAAAGCCAAGAATATTTATTACCCACAGACCTTCACTATAATACATTATAAACAAAATTCTAAAAGCAGAAGAAAATACCAGATGAATATGAGATCCAACCAAATAAATAGTGGTACACAAATTTAACAAGGAGCACAAATATAGAAACAACATTTTTTCTAATTTTAAAAATATTTTAAACATAATTGCCTAAAACAAAAATAGTTAATTTTGAGGTTTATTACAAATGTGGATACAAAATAATATATGACAGTAGCACAAAGGGTGAGAGGGAAGAGATAGACGTGTACTTAAGATTCTTACGCTCTGCACAGAATGATATTATTTGAAGTTGACTTCATAAAAAATATATGTATTATAAGCCTAGATGAACCACTAAAAAAAGAGGTACTGCTGGGCCGGGCATGGAGGCTCAAGCCTGTAATCCCAGCACTTTGGAAGGCCGAGGCAGGCTGATCATGAGGTCAGGAGATCGAGACCATCATGACTAACATGGTGAAACCCCGTATCTACTAAAAATACAAAAAATTAGCCTGACGTGGTGGCGGGCGTCTGTAGTCCCAGCTACTCGGGAGGCTGAGGCAGGAGAATGGCGTAAACCCGGGAGGCAGAGCTTGCAGTGAGCCCAGATCGCACCACTGCACTCCAGCCTGGGCGACAGAGCGAGACTCTGTATCAAAAAAAAAAAAAAAAAAAAAAAGAGGTACTGCTAATAATTCTTTTTTTTTCTTGACTGCTAATAATTCTTTTTTTTTTTCTTTTAGAGACAGGGTCTCACTCTGCTGCCGAGGCTGGAGTGCACTGGTATGATTACAGCTAGCTGTAGCCCTGACATTTTCCTACCTCAGCTTCCCAAGGAGCTGGAAATACAGGTGTACACCATCAAGCCTGGCTATTTGTTATTTATTTTTTGTAGAGATAGGATCTCACTATATAGCCCAGGCTGGTCTTGAACTGGATAAAGCAGTTCTCCTGCCCTGGCTTCCTAAAGCACTGGGGTTACAGGTATGAGCCCCCATGCCCATCCTATGGCTAATAATTCTATTAAAACTCATATTTTGTGTAAGCAGTCTAAATACCTCAATAAAAAGTAGAGATTGACACATTTTGTGAAAAGTAAGACCCACCTATGTGCTGGATATATAAAGACACAAACGATTCAAAGTAAAAGAATGGAAAATTTCATGCCAAGAAAACACAAGTCATAAGAAAGCTGGGGGGAGGGTGCTATATTAAAATTTTTAAAGTAGGCTTCAGAACAAGAAATATTTCCAGAGTTAAAAAATAATAATTACATCAAAAAGACATAACAAAACTAAATGTGTTTTATTAATTAATATAGCTTCAAAATACATAAAATAAAAACTAATAAAGCCAAAGGGATAAATAGACAGATCCACAATTGCAGTTAAACACATTAACACTATCTGTGAATGATCAAACAAGTAGGCAAAAAAATCAGTAAGGGTCTAGAAGACTCGAACTACACTAAGAACCACCTTGATCAAAGAACATCATGACAGCAGCAGAATACACGCTCTTTCCAGGTACACATGGGATAGTCACCAAGATCAACCATAACTGGCCCATAAAACACATTTTATAAGTTTAACCAAATTTATCTTTCTTTCTTTCTTTCTTTTTTATTTAGTTTAACCAAATTTAAAACAGATTGAAATCATACAAAATGTTATCTGACCATGCAGTTGTTATCTATTATGGTATAACAAATTACTACAAAACTTAGAAGCCTAAAACTACAAATATTTAAATGACCCCCATAGTTTCTGGGAGTCAGGAACCCGAGCATGGCTTAGCTGGGTGGTTCTGACTCAGGATCTCTCATGATGTCTCAGCCAAAATATAGGCCAGGCCTGTAGTCGCCTAAGGCTCACACAGGTAGTGATTGGATACCTTCAGTCTGTCGGCAAGTGGGTCTCTCTGTAGCTCGCCTGAGCATCCTCACGTGTGACGGGTGGTTCTGCTCAGAGCAAAGGACGAGAACTACTCTGGTAAAATGAGGTGGGGGGTGGGCGATTACACCAGGATGCGTATAACAGAAAATAGGGATCACAGGGGATCTTCCTGGAGGCTGTTCACCAAAGACCATAACTATAAATAAATACCAGAAGGCTATTTACATAAATGAAACAATACATCCTATTTACAGAATTGAAAAATCTATAAAGATTCCAAGAGCACTCAAATATGAATTTGCAGGTTCATATAATTCCAATCAAAATACATAGCAAATATGTTTTGATTCTGCTGTAATAATTCAAATGAAAGCATTGATTTGGGAGGTGATCCCAAGAAACACAGATTGAAAGATTATTTTAAAGAATCCAACCAAGAGCACCCAAATTAATCTTTACATTCACAATAATTCCACCCAAAATGTGTGGTGAATATATCTTGACTTAAGAATTGGGATAAGAATTCAATGAAAAATTCTCACTTATAATTGGGAGCAAAGCTGAGTACTCAAAAGCATACAGAGTGATATAATGGAGTTGAGAGGCTCAGAAGGGAGAGGGTAGAAGGGGAGTGTGGGATAAAAAACTTACAGTTTAGATACAATGTATACCGCTTGGGTGATGGGTGCACTAAAATCTCAGAATTCACCACTATATAATTCATCCATGTAACCAAAAACCACTTGTACCCCAAAAGCTATTGAAATAAAGAAATTTAATTTAAAAAAGAATTCAAATAAAAACAATGTATTTGGAAGATGATTTCATGTAACCCAAGTAGAGGGATGCGGAAATGAGAAAGAAAAGAGAAAGCAGTCGATCAAGGGTGAGTTATCGGCCAAGGCACTGCTGTGGACAACACTGAGCTTCAGCCCAGTGTGCAACTTTGAGTTCCAACGTAGACCACAAGCCTCATTCTTACCCTCCAAAATGGAAAACAAAAAGCAACAACAACAAACAAACCTGGTGCTTTTATAGGTCAACTTCCAGCAGTCATTGGTGGAGAGGGGCACTCCTGGGGATTTGGTGGCATTAATTTCTAGGCATTCCTAGCTTGTTTTTCGCATCAGCAGAGTGGTGTGAAAGCCCCTTAGACCTATGATGAAAACACCACAAACAAACAAACAAACAGAATGTAGCTGGCCCCAATCAAACAAACAAACAGAATGCAGCTGGGCCCTAGCCCGAATGCAGCTGGCCCCAGTCAAACAGACAAACAGAATTCAGCTGAGCCCTAGCCCTAATGCAGCTGGACCCAAACAAACAGACAAACAGACAAACAGAATGCAGCTGGTGGGCTTGCACGCACAGAAATAGGAAGGTCTAAGAATTGGGCGGAGCATCACCTGCTACTACATAACACCTCTAGAGAACATCCCACCCCTTTGTGGACGTTTGCTTTAGGTACAGCTGCACGCAGATCTGTGTGAAGACTCATCCTGAGCTTCTCACCTGCAAAAGTGACCTGAACATCTTCCTCAGTTCTGCCTCTGGACCGTTGCTAAAGTTGTAGGAGTTCTCTTGGTCCACCTGAAAGCACAGCTCAGTCCTCTGCACCAATTCATTCATGAGGAAACCCTCAAATGATAGCTGACGAGCCTGTGAGTGCATACTCCACTTATCATTTCAGGTGAACAATTCTAGGAGGTGTTCCGCACATTTTCCAAGACGTCCGGCAGGAATCAAGGCCTGACAGCTCATAGGGCCACAGCAATGTGCAACTCTTGGTCTTCTTGCTCTTTCACCCTTCCTTCTATGATTCCCTCTCTATTTTGGTTGATTATCCCTAACCAGAAAAAAATAAAGGGCAGTATCAAACTAAAAAGGGTCAACCAAGTAACCATCATACACATAAATGATTAAAGAAGCTCTTATTCTTGTTATCATCCTGAGCGCAACTGTGATTACTGAGAAATAGTATCACTACTGGTCATCAGCATTATCCCCAGACTTATCCTGTTGAAAATAGTGACCAGGTGTGGAGGCTCATGCCTGTAATTTCAGCACTTTGGGAGGCTGAGGTAGGAGGATTGCTTGAGCCCAGGAGTTTGAGACAAGCCTGGGCAACATGGCGAGACTCGCATCTCTACAAAATATTTAAAAATAGCCGGGTGCGGTGGTGCACACCTATAGCTCCAGCTACTCAAGAGGCTGAAGCAGGAAGATTGCTCGAGCCCAGGGATTTGAGGCTGCAGTGAGCTGTGATAATGCCACTGTGCTCTAGCCTGGATGATCCAGCGAGACCCTGTCTCAAAAAAAAAAAAAAAAAAGAGTAAAGATATTTTGTTTCAAAGAGTCAAACATGTTGTGGATCTTCAGATAATTTGTCCTCACCTTTTGGGCTTCAGTGGAGTAAAAATTAAGTTATTGTAAACTCTCAAGCACTATAGAATATGAAGTAAGATAAAGACTTTCTGAGTGGCCGTTGCTCCTCTAAACAAGAATAAATTTTTGTTATGAAAAAAAGTCAGGATTTCTCTACTCTCCAAGTAAATCATACATATTGTAAGTCATTGAGTAGAAAGATGCTCATCTACTGTAATGCTTATCTCCAGAGATGTCCAGCATTAACATATCCCCCTTTTCTTTTTGACAAAACCGCCATCAACCCATAGTTGATTCCAATGGGATGTATTCAAAGGGTGAAGAAAAGTTGAAAGCTCTAAGCTGTATTATCATTTGTAAAGAAAATTAAGCATAAATTATTGAGTCAATTATAAAATCGAATAAAATTTATAATAGAAATAGACCATAAAGCCAATAAAATTTAAACATTAATGAGATGCATAAAATTGTTTTGCTGAAACATGTTTTCCTATGTAGGGAAAAGAGAGATCAGACTGTTACTGTGTCTATGTAAGAAAGGAAGACATGAGAAACTCCATTTTGATCTGTACCCTGAACAACTGTTTTGCCTTGAGATGCTGTTAATCTGTAACTTTAGCCCCATAAAAACATGTGTTGTATGGAATCAAGGTTTAAGGGGTTAGAGCTGTGCAGGATGTGCCTTGTTAACAAAATGTTTACAGGCAGCATGCTTGGTAAAAGTCATCGCTGTTCTCCAGTCTCGATTAACCAGAGGCACAATGCACTGTGGAAAGCCGCAGGGACCTCTGCCCAAGAAAGCCTGGGTATTGTCCAAGGTTTCTCCCCACTGAGACAGCCTGAGATACGGCCTCGTGGGAAGGGAAAGACCTGACCGTCCCCCGGCCTGACACCCGTAAAAGGTCTGTGCTGAGGAGGATTAGTAAAACAGAAAGGCCTCTTGCAGTTAAGATAAAGGCCTCATCTCCTACATGCCCTTGGGAACAGAATGTCTCGGTGTAAAACCCGATCGTACACTCGTTCTATTCTGAGATAGGAGAAAACTGCCCTGTGGCTGGAGGCGAGATATGCTAGCGGCAATGCTGCTCTGTTACTCTTTACTACACTAAGATGTTTGGGTGAAGAGAAGCATAAATCTGGCCTACGTGCACATCCAGACATAGTACCTTCCCTTAAACTTATTTGTGACACGGATTCCTTTGCTCACATGTTTTCTTGCTGACCTTCTCCCCACTATCAACCTGCTCTCCTGCCACATTCCCCTTGCTGAGATAGTGAAAACAGTAATTAATAAATACTGAGGGAACTCAGAGACAGGTGCCAGTGCAGGTCCTCCGTATGCTGAGCACCGGTCCCCTGGGGCCACCGTCCTTTCTCTATACTTTGTGTCTTATTTCTCTTTCAGTCTCTCGTCCCACCTGATGAGAAATACCCACAGGTGTGGAGGGGCTGGCCCCCTTCACTTCCTACTGCATAGAAAGAAACTTTTCTGTTCCTTAGAAAGCAAATAGGGCTTTACATGTACCCTGTTGCCTGCTGTTAGGTAGTTTCCTGTTGCTGTTGTAAGAAATTACCACAGTTAGTGGTTTAAAACCACACAATGTTTTACATCTTGAAATTCTGGAGATTAGAAGTTTGGCATAAGCCCTGCTGGACTCAAGGTATCCACAGGGCTGCTTTCCTTCTGGAGGCTCTAGAGAAGAATTGGTGGGCTTGAATTTTTTTCAAGCAGAAAAAATTGCCGTATTTATGTAATATATAAATATTACAATATCTCTTGATCCACAGTATAGTCTGTCTCTCTTTCTCTGTCTCTCTCTCTCTTTGTCTCTCTCTCTATCTATCTCATCTGCCTTCCTCTTTTACTTGTAAGAATCTTTGTAGTCACTTTGGGTCCAGCCATATGGTCCTTAATGTAATTATGTTTACAAAATCCCTTTTGCCATATATAGCAACATAATTACAGGTTCTGGAGATGAGGATGTGAGGATGTGGACATCTATTTTGGGGAAGGAGGCATTAACCTGCCTGCCACACCTGCCCGCGTCTTGAGCTTCATCTCTTCCTTCTCCTCTTACACCCCATGCTCCAGCCATCCTGAACTACGTGGGGCTTCCAGAAAACACTATGCCCTCACACCCACCCCACGTCTCCACGCTGGCTGTTCCATCTGCCTAGGACATCTCTTTCCTGAAATGAATACTTCCTACTTCTCCTTCAAGACCAAACATGAGTGCTATTCTCTCCCTGAATTCTTCCTGGTCATCCTGACATCCCACCTACGCAACCCCCTCCTTTGGTTCACACAATGGTCTCTTCTACCCTCTTATTGCAATTACTACACTATGTTACAGCCATTTGTTCACTTGTCTTAGAGCACTTTGAGGTGACAAACTCTGTCTCACTGATCTATATATCCCCCATATCTGGCGTAGTCCTGGTGCGTAACAGACATTCAATACATTATTAACTTATATAAATGAATAAACAAATCTGATAACCAAGGTACAGTCTAGTCTGGTCGAATTAAGGTTTATTTGTTCATTCGTTGACTTATATCAGGCATTTGGATTCAAATTGTGTTTATTGGACACCTAGAATTTCAATTCTTACGTCTTCCACTGAATTCTGCCGCACTTGTCAGCTTGAGAAGTGTGATGCCTTCATGACCTCATGGACTCTTAGCACAGCCTGTATTGTTCACATCAGCATCCTCGCATCCTCATTTTTACACATAAAGAAATTGGAACACAAAATAGTTAAGAAACTAACCCTTGTTCACAAAGGGTTATCTTGAAATATCTTGTGGTATAACCCATAATTGATTCCAATGGGGTGTCTTCAAAGGGCGAAGAGAAGTTGAAAGTTCTAAACTGTATTATCATTTGTAAAGAAAATTAAGCATAAATTATGGAGTCAATTATAAAATCAAATAAAACTTATAATAGAAATAGACCATAAAGCCAATAAAATTTAAACATTAATGAGATTCATAAAATTGTTTTGCTGAAATAAAAAACAAATGCCTGCTTGAAGCATTACATGGGCTGGGCATGGTGGCTCATGCCTATAATCCCAGCACTTCAGGAGACCAAGGTAGGCAGATTGTTTGAACCCAGGAGTTCAAGACCAACCTGAGGGACATGGCGAACCTCGTCTCTACAAAAAAGAAAATAACAAAAAATTAGCTGAGTGTGGTGGCGTGTACCTGTACCTGTAGTTCCAGCTACCCTGGAGGCTGAGGTGGGATGATCACCTGAGCCCAGGAGGTCAAGGTTACAGTGAGCAGCAATCACACCACAGGGCACTCCAACCTGAGTGACAGAGGGAGACCCTGTCTCCAAAAAGAGGAAGGAAGACAGGAAGGCAGGAAGGCAGGAAGGCAGGCAGGCAGGCAGGCAGGCAGGCAGGAAGGAAGGAAGGAAGGAAGGAAGGAAGGAAGGAAGGAAAAGGAAGGAAGGAAGGAAGGAAAAGGAAGGAAGGAAGGAAAAGGAAGGAAGGAAGGAAGGAAAAGGAAGGAAGGAAGGAAGGAAAAGGAAGAAAGGAAGGAAAAAAAGAAAGGAAAGAAAAAAGGAGATTACATAAACATGGCAAAGACTTCTAATTGAGAGGTTGTTTATATTTTAACATTTTATTTCTTTTTGTCACATGGTTTTATTTCCTTACTACTTTTCTAACTTCTAATATTTAAAAAAGAATCACATACACTTTGATGTCACAACTCACCATGATATCGGTTTTGTTTTACTTGATCAGACATAAACACACCACTTACATATTGTCTTTCTTTTTTATTTTCTCATTAACCTGAAAGAATTAAATTAATATGCTGGGTATTTTATGCCAGTAGATTCATAAACACAAACCTCTATCTTTGGTTAATAATACATGACTGTTCATGAATATAAAGTGATCCAGAATGCTTACATATTTTTTCATAATCATTCTAATAAATTTGTACATACACACACATTTTCATATAGAATGTCAGAATGCTTACATATTTTTTCATAATCATTCTAATAAATTCGCACATACACACACACACACATTTTCTTTTTTTTTTTTTTTTTTTGAGACGGAGTCTCGCTGTATCACTCAGGCTGGAGTGCAGTGGCACGATCTCGGTTCACTGCAAGTTCCGCCTCCTGGGTTCATGCCATTCTCCTGCCTCAGTCTCCGAGTAGCTGGGACTACAGGTGCCCGCCACCACGCCCGGCTAGTTTTTTTTTTTGTATTTTTAGTAGAGACGGGGTTTCACCATCTTAACCAGGATGGTCTCGATCTCCTAACCTCGTGATCCACCCGCCTCGGCCTCCCAAGGTGCTGGGATTACAGGCTTGAGCCACCGCGCCCGGCCAACACATTTTCATATAGAATGTCACGACTGTTTACAAACTAGTCAAACCATAGTTACAAAAATGCAAAATTTGATTATATAAAATAAACGTATTTTATGACTTAGATTTTCCAGGTGATAAGAACAATTAAAAAATTAATTGTGCTTTTTTTAAACTTTTAGACTTAGGGATAGGTATTTCATTGTGTAATTATGTGATTCTCTTTTGGTCTCTGGTTTGACTAAATGAAGATTTTTTTTTAAGATCAGCTTCTCATAATGAAACACAATGGAGAATCAAAACATGCAGTTGCAATGCACATTTTATCTACCCTGTGTCTATTTCCTGACCTATCAATGAAGACACCAGAAGGATCATTTTTCTATCAGCCCTGCACTATCATTCAATATCTTAATATATCATCATCCATTATTATGCATAAAAACAGACATTTTCTTGTTTATAACTTTTCTGATGCATGTTCTACCTCTGTGATTATTTATTACCACTTAGGGCACACAGATATTTATGAATAATATTTTATTTAGTAAATCTATCTATCTTTTTATTTGTAATTTTTAGACATCCATTTTATTCTTATAAATTTTACTCCATCCTCTTTTATATAGGTCTGTATTTTTTAATACTACTATACCCTTCATAGTCAAAGCTTTATTTTCTCTGCAGTTAATTTTCATGCCACGTTAGATGAGTGTTTATCTCATTTTTCACTGAACTAAATTTCAAAATATGATTTAACAAATAATTATTTTTATTTCAAATGTGAACCACTCCCCTTCCATATATTAAAGTTTAAATAATTGATTGTCATTTTTCTACAACATTTTCTACCTCCTATATTGGCACTGTAGGGCCTAAATTGTTTGAGGTTTACAGTAAATGTACCATAGGACAGAATAAGCCTTTTGTTAGTGGTCTTTTTAAAGAAAAATGCCTTGGATATTTTCCTATGTTTATTTTTTTTTTGGATATCCTTAAGAGTCACTTTGCCAAATAATACAACATCACATTAAGATTGAGTTAGAGCTGTGTTTAAGTTATAAATTAATTTGGGAAAAATATAACTTTCACAAAAGCGACTGAGCCTCTCCAGGGAGACAGAATATTTATTTTTATAAATAAAAATAAATTTATATTTAATTTATATTTTTTGTTTCCATTCATTTTTACATTTTTATTTGTTTTCAAATAGTGCATTTTCTTTTCTTTTCTTTTTTTTTTATTTTGAGACGGAGTCTCGCTTTGTGGCCCAGGCTGGAGTGCAGTGGCGCTGCGATCTCAGCTCACTGCAAGCTCCGCCTCCCGGGTTCACGCCATTCTCCTGCCTCAGCTTCCCGAGTAGCTGGGACTACAGGCGCCGCCACCTCGCCCGGCTAATTTTTTGTATTTTTAGTAGAGACGGGGTTTCACCTCGGTCTCGATCTCCTGACCTTGTGATCCGCCCGCCTCGGCCTCCCAAAGTGCTGGGATTACAGGCGTGAGCCACCGCGCCCGGCCAAATAGTGCATTTTCAAAGGCAACACTGGTTTTTTATTTCTGTCATTGCTTATATCACAGAAAAAATTTTAATCATATCAAAGAAGAGTTGAGACACTTTGGAAATGGACATTAATCAACACGGTCAAGTTCATTCAAATCACTGCCTGAGGTTTTATCTACAATGTGCCCACCTTCATTAGTGTAGTTTGTTTTCTGTATTCACAGTAGAAATTAAACATGCGCATTTCTAAAAATATTTAAAAATCTAGAACTTTCACTCCATTCTGTAATTAAATCACCACCATCAGCCCCACTGTCCTTAATGGCTGACATTTCAATTACCCCAAGCTGCTTCTTCCCTCTGTAGAGCATTGACCCATTTGCAGTCAGTCCCAGAGCCCCAGGTTGCACCTGCTGGCTCTTCTACTGAATCCCATACAAATTTGTCACTGGATTTTCCACAGCCACTGCTGTCACTGCTTTGTCTTCTGTCTGCCACTTAGTTGTTGACCATAGACTTTCCTTATGTTCCTTGGCAGGGGACCTGACAAGGCTTTGACAGTAATTCAGGATGACTTGGACCTTGGCAGTGGGGGAACCACAGCCAGGAAATGAGAAAGGTGGTGATGATGCCTGTTGTCATTCTCCCCCAGCCTGACATGCCAACCAACGTCTACAATGTCCCCAGGACATCCCAACCCTGTGCTGGGTGCTGCCATTTTTCCACAGGGTACCTGGTATCCTTACTAGAGACAGACTTCCCTACCTAATTTGTCTTCCCTCTTGACTGGGAACCAAACCTTTTGCTCCTCTGTGCAGAAAGAGTGCTTTCTCCAGCCTCCTCTCAGATGCAATCTTCTCTACTTACCAGATGGTGGTTTTCACTCCATTGCTCTATAAGCTGCCATCTCAAATTCTTTCTCAGGCCTCTCCCAACATGTCCTTGGCTCAGTAGAAGGCAAATTGTTGCTGATTAATATCCTGTGCATATAAGTTAGTTTAAAAAAAGTTCTGCTCATTTCAAATATGCTTACCCATTTTTAAAGCTGGTCTTTAACTGGACTAGGCAATCTTTGGAGAAGGAAGCTAGAATCACGGGTTGTCATATAAATATTCATTCACAACATTGTGGGTGCTTAGCCTTGAGGAGAAAAGGGTCATTACAGCTGTGACTTCTCCCTCTCAGAATTGAAAAGACATTTAGATAATGTGGAGGAAATACTTCTTGGATGCTATCTCAAAACTTTGAATTTAAATGAAGAGATTCTAGCATTAAAAGTGATATTTTTTTTATTTCATGGAATAATTTCTACCGTAAGGGATATCAAAATTTTAACTGGTCCCCTGGGAGGCAGCGAGCTTTCTGTCATCTTTGGTCTTCAAGTAGAAAAGGGACAGCTACCATATAAGTCTTTGAGAAAGGCATTTGTTTGTAATGTATGTATTTTACCCTCTAGGGCAATGATCACAATGTCAATCACTTTAGAAACATTATAGAAGTGTTAATAATTCCGTCACTGAAGTCAGACAAATACGAATTCAAGTTTAAGCTCTATCATTCAACTTAAAGTCTCAGACCCATCAGGCGCTCTTCAATCAAGGGGCTCTGGGATTTACAGAAGGCTCCTTCTTTGGAAGGCTTAAATTAGGAATCTTTTTTTGTGGTTTGAATTCTCCCTCAGAAAGCTCATAAATATTTCTCTTGAATAAGTAAAATATACTTTTACAAGAATGGCACTGGCCCATGAAATTTTCCCAATCTTTTATTTATTTATTTATTTATATATTTATTTATTTATTTATTTATTTTTGAGACAGAGACTCACCACTGCACTGTTGCTTGGGTTATAATGCAGTGGTACAATCTCAGCTCACTGCAGCCTCCACCTACCAGCTTCAAGCAATTCTCCTGCCTCAGCTCCTGAGTAGCTGGGGCTACAGGCGCACACCATTACACCTGGCTAATTTTTGTATTTTTAGTAGAGATGGGGTCTTACCATGTTGGCCAGGTTGGTCTCGAACTCCTAACCTCAGGTGATCCACCTGCCTCGGCCTCACAAAGTGCTGGGACTACAGGCGTGAGCCACCGCGTCTGGCCCCAAACTTTAGCCAATGAGTGTTATATGCCTCAGTTGTGTCATTTATAAAATGATTGAATGATGTTAAATATGTGGCACCCATTGTAAGTGTAGTAGCAAGAGAGAAAAAAGGAGGATTAAAGCAATTGCAAATGCCCCAAAATTGTTTCCAAATAAATGACTGAATTGGTGACTGCCATAGGAAATTTCAAGTTCAATCAAGGTGCTATGAACTGAATTGTGTACCCACCAAATTTATATAATGAAGTCCTAACAACTTTTTTTTTTTTTTTTTTTTTTTTTGAGACGGAGTTTCGCTCTGTCGCCCAGGCTGGAGTGCAGTGGCCGGATCTCAGCTCACTGCAAGCTCCGCCTCTCGGGTTCACGCCATTCTCCTGCCTCAGCCTCCCGAGTAGCTGGGACTACAGGCGCCCGCCACCTCGCCCGGCTAGTTTTTTGTATTTTTTAGTAGAGACGGGGTTTCACCGTGTTAGCCAAGATGGTCTCGATCTCCTGACCTCGTGATCCGCCCGTCTCGGCCTCCCAAAGTGCTGGTATTACAGGGTTGAGCCACTGCGCCCGGCCCCTAACAACTTTTAATGTGATGGTATTTGGAAGTCGGGCCTTTAGAAGGTAATTAGGTTTAGATGAGGTCATGCAGTTGGGACCTTCATGATGAGATTAGTGTCTTTATAAGAAGGGAAAGAGAGAGACCAGAGTTATGTCTCCCTCTGCTATGTAAGGACAGAGTAAGAAGGCAGTTGTCTGATAGTCAGAAAGATGGCCCTCAACAGAACCTGACTATGCTGGCATCTTGATCTTGGATTTGCAGCCTCCAGAAATGTGAGAGAAGAAATTTCTGTTATTTAAGCCACCCAGTATATGGTATTCTGTTATGGCAGTCTGAGCTGACATATATGAGGCATCCTAGGGACAGAGCTCCCAAATCCAACCAACATTCAATACCCTCTCACAACTCAGGAGCAACCCCTGGCCTCACTTGAACTGGTTATTCTCCATCTACTGTGCCCGCAGATCCACAGTCCGCATTTTGCTATCATGCTCTATGCTCGGTGAGGCTAAACTCTAATGAACGAAATCTTCTAGGTTCTTTACCCTCTCACTTTTGTTTGGATTTGGCATTGGGTAGCACTGGTGGGAGATCAGAAGACAGGATCGAAGACAGATGGGGTGTTTGGGGCTGTTTATTCCCTACTTTGGTGGCACAGCTGGGCAGAGGCTGTCCCTGTCCCCCTATAGCTCCTTCTTGGGGGCCTCTCCTGTGCAGCTTCAGCTCTTTCTGGGATACAATTATTCTGTGTTCTCCCCCTGCCCCTTCACAGCTGGGGCGGTACCTACATCCTAGGATTGCAAGTTCCTGCGTCTCTTCACATTTCCCTTACCTCTGTATCTATTTCCTTTCTTGCAGACTTTTCAGATGAACCATCTAAATGTAATTCTGTTTCCTGGATACAATGTTGACCCTGACAGATACCTCACTCAAAACATATTTTAAAAACGGAAAGATTACATGTTCCTGGATTCTAAATAGAGCGATAAGTTTGCTTAATAAAATATGAAGCATGACTGCAATAGAAAAATATATTATAAATAGGGGCTGCTTTAGCTTGAGATCCATAGGTCTCAGCCTTAAAAAGAACATTTAGGGTCACTTTGTTCAAGCTTTCCTTCATCTTTTAAGGTCAGTTTTAGCATGGATATTCTGGTAGAAACAGAATGGTCTATGGTATCAGAAAGTTTTGGTTCAAATCCCAGCCCACATATTTAACTACTGATCTTGGGAAAATACTTAAACCATTCTTAGTCTCAGGTTTATCATCTTAAAAGGAGTATAATATATGCAGGCCAAAGTCCCTTATCCAAAACGATGTGCCCAGAAATATTTCAGAATTTGGAATGTTTTCAAATTCTAGAAGTTTAATATAATACAACGCATGTTTCTAATACTGTGAAATGCTCTAAAAGGGTCACGGGCAGTACTCTGTAATTAAAATCATTACTGTGTTTACAGGGAGGCATGAATATTCATAAGAACAAAGTAAATGAAAACTGTAAATAGTGTCATACTGTTTCTAGTTAGGTTTTCCAACAAAACGAGTTTTTACTTACCTTCTAGGGTTATTTTGCAATGACATCAATGCATTTCCAGCCAGTAGCACAATGTTGGGGATATAGTATGTACTCAACAAATTGTCAGCTACCGTTATCCCACCAGCATCATTACGGCAGCTGCTATATGTTGCACTGGGACACAGAGCTTTCCCATACACTAAGCTTACTTTTAAGGGAAAGCACTCTCTGGTATATTGTCAAATTCCCCCAGGTTATCCGTGAGGGTATGTAATCTCAGCGAGTAATATTTCCAGTTTCCAAGTCACCATAGTAAGTAGAGCTAGAATATGAGCTCAGATCTTCCATCTCAAACTCTGGGCTCTGTTTCTGTGTTAATCCATTTGTTCAAATGAGGAACAACATGCGTGATATCATCTCATATATCTAGAGAGAAAAGCACACTATAGGAATAGATCTGGAAGGAAACACAGTAAGCTATGCACGGTGAGTGACAGGGTGTGGCCTGGCTCATGTGCCCCAGAAGAGGCACCGTGGGCCTGGGATGCACCAACACACTTGAAGCAGCCTGTGAGCTCTGGAGACTGCGGTAAATTCGTTTGCAAATGTGCACTTATGTTCCTGTGGAAAGATGAGCTTATATCCACCACATTTTCAAAAATACAGAGAGAAGTACAGACACACAAAATGTTTGGAAATGGGGCTTTTGTAGGAAGTGGGTATCCTGTTCCGGGAGGCGGAACCCCATGATATGCTCTCCCCAGGTGGATGGGACTGTGACAGTCCACAGCTGCCTCAGGACCCGATAATCACATTCTTCTGGCAGAAGGACATTTCATTGCTAATTAGCATAAGGAGTTCTTCCAGGCTTCTAGGGCTGGGGCCTGGCACATGATAAAAGGCTTGGGTCCTAAATGGTGCCCTTGGAGATGTTTAAATGGGTTTGAGAGGGAGCCTGTCACATCTGGTTGCTGTGATAACTGGATTATGAAACAGAGACAGGGAGAAAAGGCACCCAGTGCTGGAGGCCTGGAGTGGATAAATTGGCAGCAGAGGTGACCTCCAGAGGGTCACACACAAAGCAAGCTATAGAGCCAGAGTTAGGAGCATTGACTCACGGAATGTTTGGTGTCTAAGGGGCCTTTTGAGGGTGTCTGGTACAGTAACTTCCAAACATCAGTCATTTCAGTGTGCTTTTTTGAAAATGCAAGCTCCCAGGCTCTGCCCCTGTGAATTCCAGGTCAGTGGACTTAGCTTTCACCTGGGGGTGGGAGATGGGGGTCTGTATTTATATCATACCCTGGATAATTTTGATACATGCACAGTTCCATAGTCACTGACTCAGGTCAACATCAACATTTTGTTGATGGGAAAACTGAAGTATGGACATTTGCCTCATATCAAATCACAATAGTGGCACCAAGCAAGTTACGTGTGATGCACCTCATTTACTCTTCCTGGGCAGTCCTGCAATGGTGACTATGTTTGGTCAATTTGACAGATAAGGATACTGAGGCTCTGAGAGGACCAGAGACTTGCCCGTGGTCACACAGCCAGTAAGCGATGGACATGAGAAGGCATCAGTTCCTCCCAGGACACCCACACCCAGGAGATAAATGGAAGGGCTTCTTCTCATGGCCCTTGATGTCAGCATGGTCTGGCTCATGCCTAATCCTAACCTCATTTCACAACTCTTTGCCTCAATCATGATGTTCCAACACATTGGTCTTCTTTCAGATGCTCAAAGAAAAGTGCAAAGCTCTGCTGATCTCAGAGCCTTTGCACATGATGTTCTGACCATCTACTAAGCTTTTTCCTAACTCCTTACATGATTTTCTTCTTTTCACCCATGCTGTAAGCAGAGGGATCTTTGTGTCTGGCCACACACACACACACATATAAATACATACACAAATAAATACATACATATATACATACATATATGTAAATGCACACATAAAGATATACACATATATACAAACACATAAAATACACACATATATACAAATACACCCATATACACACACTCAAAAACACACACAAGTACACAATATACACAAATGCACACATATACAAATGCATGCAAATATACACACATGTCTAAAAATGTATGTGAATACATGCACATATGCACAAAAAATACACACAGGCTCTTCAGTGGCCTCCCAGTGCTCATAGATAACAGTGATCTGGTTTGACTGTGTCCCCACCCAAATCTCATCTTGAATTGTAGTTCCCATAATCCCCACGTGTCATGGGAGGAACCTGGTGGTAGGTAATTTAATCATGGGAGCAGTTCCCCCATGCTGTTCTCATGATAGTGAGTGAGTTCTTATGAGATCTGATGGTTTTATAAGAGGGTTTTTCCCACTTTGATTGGCACTTCTCTTTCCTGCCGCCTTGTGAAGAAGGTGTCTTGCTTCCCCTTCTCCTTCCGCCATGATTGTAAGTTTCCTGAGGCTCCCTAGCTATGTGGAACTGTAAGTCAATTTCCTTTATAAACCACCCATTCTTGGGTATGTCTTTATTAGCAGCCTGAGAATGGAATCCTTCTTTTTCTCTTGAGACAGGATCTCTCACTGTTGCGCAGGCTGGAGTGCAGTAGTGCAATCTTGGCTTACTGCGGCCTCCACCTCCTGGGCTCAAGGGATCCTCCCACCTCAGCCTCCCGAGTAGCTGGGATTCCAGGTGTGCACCACCATGCCTGGCTAATTTTAGTACTTTTTGTAGAGACAGGGTTTCATCATGTTACTCAGGCTAGTCTCAAACTCCTGAGCTCAAGTGACCTGCCTACCTAAGCCTCCCAAAGTGCTGGGATTATAGGCGTGAGCCACTGTGCCTGGCCTAATGGCTAGAATCCTTACCAAGACCTGGAGAGCCCTGTGGTCTGGCTCCCTAGCCCTCTCCAGGCTCGCCTCACACCAGGCTTTTCCTCACACCTTGGCCTTTAGATCCTGGATCCTCCAAGTGCTCTCTGCTGCCCCCTGAGGGGCCTCGGCGGACCTACGCACTTTTGACTTTGTTTACTTTGGGGATGGGAAATGAATTCTATTTCTACCCCTTTCAATTGAAACACTATGATTTCACTTAAATCAATGATATGAATTCAATCAATGTTATTTCTACCCCTTTCAATTTCAATGGAAATGTCTTTCGATTGATTGATACCCAACTGTGAGTATCACTTTTTGGGGGAAATCTTCCCTGATCTAATTGCACTAAACACCTTTTATAGATTTCCAATGAACCTTGACCATCACCATTGTAACCCTTATCATTTAATGTCTTCAGTTTTTAAAACTGATCGTCTCTTTCTTCTACTAAAATACAACGCCCGGTTTTACTCATCATTAAATCCCAGAAAAGTACTTGCTATGCATGCAGTAAGTACTTGATGAGTACATTTGGGGGATTAAATTAATGAGTGACTTAAGTACATACTTAAGTATCACCTCCGTAGAAAGGGCTTCCCTGGATGCTTCCTAAGGTAGATTTCCCTATTATTTATCTCAGTCATAGTAATAATGAAAAATTATAATTATTTGCTTAGCTTTTAACTTTCTGTCTCTCCACAAGAATGGAAGTTGCATGAGGGCAGGGGTGATGTTTGTCATGTTCACTTCTAGAATAGGTCGTGGCATATATTCGGTGTTTGGGGTTCACCTGTTGTGGTAGGAACCAAAACTCCAGATTCTCAGTTCACAATTGTCTCCACTCGACACGTAGCCTCCCACTGGTAGCACCCGGACCCACTCCTCACGCTGTAATATTACGACACGATTTCCACTTTCTGGATCTTTGTTTTTCCGCATAAATAGAGAAGGGGTGAAATCAGATGAACTCAAAGTCTCCTTCCAGTGTAGACACTCAGGAATTCTAGGATTCGCTATCTCTTATCATGGATTAATGGCATTATTATAAGTTGTTATTACTTCTGCAGGGCTTATAGGACTTAATTCAGAGGTTGAACTTTATCTACTTATTCATTTTCGTTTTATTTATGTATTTATTTTTTTGAGACAGAGTCTCGCTCTGTTGCCCAGGCTGGAGTACAGTGGTGTGATCTTGGCTCACTGCAACCTCTGCCTCCTGGCTTCAAGCAATTCTCCTGCCTCAACCTCCTGAGTAGCTAGGATTTCAGGCGCGCACCACCATGCCCAGCTAATTTTTGTATTTTTAGTAGAGATGGGGTTTCACCATTTTTTAGACCACTGTTTGGCAATATTTTTCTGTTGGGAGCAAGACCCTCAAAATCTGGCCATAAACTGGCCCCAAGACTGGCCATAAACAAAATCTCTGCAGCACTGTAAGATGTTCATAGTGGCCCTAATGCCCACACTGGAAGGTTATGGGTTTACAGAAATGAGGGCAAGGAACACCTGGCTCGCCCAGGGTGGAAAACTGCTTAAAGGCGTTCTTAAGCCACAAACAATAGCATGAGTGATTTATGCCTTAAGGGCATGTTCCTGCTGCAGTTAACTAGCCCAACCTGTTCCTTTAATTTGGCCCATCCCTTTGTTTCCCATAACAGATACTTTTAGTTAATTTATTATCAATAGAAACAATGCTAATGACTGGTTTGCTGTTAATAAATATGTGGGTAAATCTCTGTTGGGGACTCTCAGCTCTGAAAGCTGTGAGACCCCTGATTTCCCACTTCACACCTCTGTATTTCTGTGTGTGTGTCTTTAATTCCTCTAGTGCCACTGGGTTAGGGTCTCCCTGACCAAGCTGGTCTCGGCATTTTTCCCTCTTACAAAGCACATGACAAATGAAGTCAAGTTTAGACTTCAATCCCATGAGTTAACTCAGATTTTTAAATAAAATATGCTGGAAGAGAAATAATCCTATCTTTTGTGAATTAATGTCCTAGTAGGAAAGAGATGACATACATATATTTACAAAGATTTTACATCAGAACACTTTATAAAAGAAGATATTTCACTCTGTGGGCAGGATGTCAAGAGTCCACGAGGGAAAGTCCACATCCTGGAGCTACGGGCAATGGTTTGTCATGGCACCACAAGCCGCAAGCCGCACAGGGCTGGTGGAGGTGCAGTTACTGCAACACAGAGAAGGCGAGTTGTGATTTGTTAGTCAAGGAACACAGTCAACCTGCAGAGATCCTGCAGGGAGAGAGTGAAGAGCGAGTACCCTGATTTGACCACCTACCCTCCCTCTCATCTCTTGTTAGGGCTCCCTAATAGCTCAATCTATCCTGGAAGCAGAGGGCATGCACTCTATTGAAACGACCTATTCTGGTCAGCACCCATGAGTTTAGGGCCTGGTGGAAAAGGCAGAGAGTGCATGAGGTTGGAGCAGAGATAGAAAGTTTACAGCACACAAGCTTAAGAAGATATCAAAATGCAATCAAGAAGAATTTGATAGAGATAACCTTGAATTATTCTATTTATAAAGTATCTCATTTGCAAACATCAGCATTTTAGCAGGTATTAGTCTTAAATGATTTGTGGCACATTTCTGAATAATTTGAGGTACATCAAAGAATCCTCACTATGTCGTACTGGGAACATTACAGAGGGTGCAGTAAAGATCATTTAACTCGAACATATATGACCTGCTTTGTTCCTGACAATACTTCTAGAAAGTAAACGTGTCAATCTGAAAAGAGTACAATGATCTAAAAACTACAATTTGCGTGCAATATCATCTGCATTTGTTCTCTTAGGTACACCTTCCACTATAGGAAATAAGAAACAAGGTATGTAACATACATTTACACAATTTTTAATCTAATGAATTCAAGGATTTTTATCCATCAACCCCATAAGCACCTGAGAACAATTGCAATCCTTGTTTTATCAGCAAAAGCATCATCACAGTAATATAGTGCTGTATGATCTAGCCAAACCTGCCTACACTCAATGGACTAGATTAGTGGGGCACGTTGTCAAATTATTCACAATGCCTCAACCACATTGTTCATCTATGCCTTTCACTACAGGAAATTGCTCTTCAATTATATTTTCACCTCTGATTATGACAGAACCAAAAAACTATTAGGCAAACACTTCTTCCAGGAATCACTATAAGAGCTAGATAAATTATCTACCAACTATATATGATCTATGAAATATATATATGTATGTGACATTTCATTATGCATTACAATTCTATGGACATGTCATAAACTACCCCAATATATGCATTTTATACACACACATGCATACAGACACATATCTAGACACATTCTATGAGTGTATAATGAACCACCCCAAAATTTAGAGGTTTAATCTAACCAAAATAACTTATTTTCTTGAGATTCTGAGATTGGGGCAGAGCTGAAGGGGGGAAATTCACCTGTGGTAGGCAGAATAATACCACCAAAATGCCCCCTTCTGATCCCAGAACCTGAGCATTTGGTGCAAAATAAGTTCAATGATTCTGTTATGAAATATGACATCAGGCTAGGGAGATTACCCTGGATTTGAGTGGGCCCAGTGTAGGTACTTGAGCTCTTAACAGCAGAAGGGGTGGTGTGAAAGGTTCAAAGCCCATCTTGTTGCTAGTTTAAAGATGGAGCAGGACATGGGAGAGGGAACTGAACTCTGCCAACAACATGTCTATATGTCTGGGCAAGTGGATCTTTCTTAGAGCCCTCAGCAAGAAACACAATCAATTCTTGATTTTTAACCTTTTGAGATTCTAGGCAGAATTCTAGCTGAGCCATACTGTACCTCAACTTCTGACCCAGGCAAACTGTGAGATAATAAATGGGTTTTAAGTTGCTCGATGTGTGGCAATTCATTATGGCAGCAAGAGGAGAGTAATACATGGTCCCTGCTCCATGGCCTCTGCTGGGGTGAATCAACTAGGGCTGGAAGATGCACTTCAAGATGGCTTTGTCTCATGGATAGCAAATTGCTATTGGCTTCCAGCTGGGAGCTTAGCTGGGGTTGTCTGTCAGGACATTGTTTGTGTTTGATAATACCTTTCCATGTGGCTGTTGGGCTTTCCACAGTATCATGCCTGGGTTCTGAAAGGAAGTGTTCCAAAAACAATCATTTCAACAGAACATATCCCAAAGCACATGTCCTTATGAAACCTCCGCTTGCAAGACAAATGTCACATTGGCCATATCTAGTCAAATGGTCACATTTGCCCTCAATGTTGGAGGAGACCACACAAGGGTATGAATACCAGAAGGTGTGGCAGCCAAAGTAACAGTTGACCACAGTCCCTCTTCTGGTTCCCAATGATTCAGTCCTTTCCCACCGACAAAGATAACAATCACTTTTAGGCCAGAAGCCCTCAAAAATCTCATCTCATAATGGCATCATGTTCAGGCTTGAAATCCAGGATATCATCATCTCAATTAGGTTCAGATGCTCGTAAGTTTCCTGAGGTACACCTGCTCTCATTCAGAAGTACTGCAAACTAAAGACAAAAGTTATCTGGAGCTCCTCCAACACATCCACTATCATAGTGAAGCAAAGAGAGGACAACAACCAAATGGGAAAATGAAAGGCACATGGTGGTCTGTCATCCACAGCAGCTCTCTAGAGACACTAGATCCTTGCTTAGAGCCAAGTTCTGTGCTTGAAAGTGGTTCTCCAAGGCTCTGGGTTATTGACTCCATCCTCTGAGTTCTTACAGATTTTGCATAAGTAATGGTTCAGGTTTATAGCTGAGTAGCTTTCTCAACCTGCTTCTTGCATATAAAACATTGAAGGCTCCGAGGTGTCTTTTCATATTTTAAATTTCCCTGTTTCTTTTCCCTTTTCCATCAATACAAATTTCTTAAAATCTTGATGGGTTTTCTATGACTCTAATTGGGGTTCACTTCATTAGACAAAAGCCCCCTCCTAAAAAATGCCTTCATTTCTCTCCCTGCCTTGTACTCAGCCTACATACTACGGGAAAAGGTCATAAAGAGTCTTAGATGCACTTTGATCTAGTTGAGAAGTTTTATGAGCTGTATTCTTAAGATTCTTAGGGTCTGTTTGCCTAGCTAAGTTTAAAAGGCTCCACCCTAAGTTTTTGTGGTCATAACAAAAGGTCTAATGGTTGTACACTGGAACTGATCTTAACCTTGAAGCTATGCTTTATCGACAGCTCCTTGGAGTGGATGTTCACCTACAGGCCATTTCTTATATTGCAAATCTTTTACTAGGAGAGAGTAGGAGAAAGAATTTTAGTTTTAAACCCATTAATTTCTGGCTCCTGTACATTCTACAAATTCTGTTTGAAAATTGATCATTTCCTTCTTTCTATCACCTCACTCTTCCTGTACTCTATCATAGGCAGATTTTACAAAGTCATTTGGCGTTTTCCATATTCTGCCTGGAAATCTCCAGATGAGAGCTACAAGATTATGCGATAATGTTCTTTCTTCCATATTACATATATGACAGTTTCATTATGTTCTATGCTAATACATAAATTAATACCCTTTTGTCCAACCTCCAATTGCAATTTCTTTATTTTCTTTTGAGCCTCCCACCACCTAGTTCTAAAGTTGCCAAGATGTTGATTTTTGTAATGTCAGCCACTCATTTCTGATACCCACTTCTATTTTAACTATACCTGACTGCATAACCAACTACCCCAAATATTGATGCCCCAGAAAAAAAGATAATCATTTTCTTATGATTCTGCAATTTGGGTAGGGCTAGAAAGGGGTGGGTCATCTCCCTCCACAAGGCTAGAGCTGAGGGATCTCCAAGATGGCTGATGGGTCTGTTTTCAGGATGGCTTCCTCATGCACCTGGCAAGTCAGTGCTGGCTGTTGGGTGGGACCTCAGTCAGAGCTGGCAGTCAGGTCTGCCACAGAGCCTCTCCAGGGGCTACGGTAACCATCTCGCAGACTAGCATCTAGGTTCTGGGAGGAAGCATCCCAAAGGTGAGTATTCCTAGAGACGAAGCCTCAGAGTGGACATTGCTGGCTGATGCTGCCTGAGCCTGCATTAGTTACATGGTCAAGAGTCAATGTGTAAGGAGATTACAAAAGTTACATGGGCCAGGAAGCACGTTCCTTGGCTGTGTATGAATGGATACAGGGTGTGTGTGTGTGTGTGTGTGTGTGTGTGTGTATACATAGACAATCTACCAAGAAAATTTAAATTTGGGGACAAAAATCTTAGAGAAAAGAAAAAAAATGAGGTGAACTCCAAATTGGATTGGGTGCTGCTTCTTTCATTTTCATTTTGTAAGTCAGTGCAAATGACCAATAATAGCCAAGATGGTCTTGAAGTAGAACAAACATGGAGGGTTTCTATGATCAAATATAAATGATATGGATAAAAGGCAGGGAAATACTGGGTAGAAAATGGAGGCTCCCAGGCAGAGGTCTCACCCTCAAGCCTGGAACCACAGCCCTAAATGAGAACATTTATCCCCATTTTCCCACACAAGTGCTGCTTTCACAAAACCACCCTGACCCACCACATCCCCCATCCTGTACCTATAAAAACCCCGAACTCCACTGGCAGAGGAGCAGAGTGGCACAGCAGAGAAGGAGAGAAGAGAAGAAGCATCTGAACATCAAAAAGGCACCTGGACAAAAAGGAGTTCAGCCACGAACAGCCAAACTCCAGGAGAAGATTATCTTCCCATTCCATCCCCTTTCCAGCTCCCCATCCCACTGAGAGCCACTTCCATCAGTCAATAAAACCTCCGCATTCACCATCTTTCAAGTCCATGTGACCTGATTCTTCCTGGATGCCAGACAAGAATCTGGGTACCAAGAGGGCAGGGTATGTTACTCTGACTCTCCACTGAGCTGGTTAACACTTAGCCATTCATGGAAGGCAACTACTAAAGGGCATTGTTTGTAACACACACCCTCTGGGACTCCAGAGGCTGTAAGCAACTGCTAGATGGTGCCATGGCTGGTATAAGATTAGTTCCTGCCTGTGCCTAAAGGCACTCACCCTGGCTCCTACACCCACTCACCTGCATGCTCCCGCTCTTGCAAGGGGTTTGAGCAAAATGAGCCATCACCTCCCCAGCCCACCCCCACTCACAAGTGCCATGAGGGGGTCAGGAAACTCTCCCATCTCATCAAGTTTCATATAAAGTTTCACAATTAAGACAGTGTGACAATTGGTGCAAAAATAGGCAAATAGAGGAATGGAATAGAATAAAATTTCCACTAACACACATAAGCTAATAATCAATGCAATACATAAATGAATGATTCTATATCAATTGTATATTCATCTTTTGAGAATATTAATATTGATTCCTTCTTCATTGCATACATAAAATTTATTCCAGATAGTTTTTATATCTAAGTGAAAAAGGAATATTGCTATAAATTCTAAAAAGTAACATTGAACAATGGCTTAATGCCATGTTGTAGGCAAAGGTATTTAAAAAGAAAATGTATGTACTAACCGTAAAATATTTTTAAAAGACCAATGCATGTAGGATATAATTAAGAATTTCTATTCATCAAAACACACCATTAATAGAGTAATTGTGCAAGCCACGGGTGGGAGAAGATGATTTTCTCACAAAGGACTCATATCCAGAATAAGTTATTCTTTTAAATTGATAAGAAAAGAAAGATAATTCAAGAGAAAAATGAGTAAGAGATTGAACAAGCACTTTGCAAAAGATTATATCTAAAAGGTTTGTATGTATTTGAAAAAGTGTTCAACCTCTTTATTCAAATGCAAATTTAAACCACAGTGAGATCCCAATGAATTCCCCCACAGTCCCAAAGGCTAAAATGCAAATTACTGACAACACAAAGGGCTGTGAGGATTTGTCACCTTAATGCTCATACTATGCTGGTAGAAGTGTAAATTGTTACAACCATTTTGTAAAACTGGTTGGCAATATCTATAAAAACTGAACAAATGGATACTTTATTGCCCAGAAATTCCACTCCTAGGTAATAACTGAGAACTATAAGAGCATTTGCTTACCAAAGCTATGTATAAGAATTTTCACAGTAGCACCATTTGTAACAAAGCTGGAAACAAGCCAACATTCATCCTTGGTAAAATGGATAAACAAATGTAGTCTATTCACATAATGTAATACAAAACAGTGAAAAAGAGCTCAATATTGTCATATCGAATGGCAAAGACAAATCTTTGAAAGATAATGCCAAGTGAAGAAAACCAGACACAATGAGATATGGTATTGTTCCATCTCTGAGTGTGTGTGTGCACATGTGTTTCACATGCAGGAAAAAAATCACCTTAGGTGATAGAAATCAGGGTTTAAGTGTGAGTGCACAACCCCTGAAAAGGACTCTGAAGGAGCCTTTGGGGTGCTGTTACGCTTTCTGGTTTTCCCTTGACCTGGGTGATGGTTACACAAGCAATATTTCCTTTGTGAAAATTCACCCAGCTGTACATTTCTTATTTGGGCACTTTGGGATTTGATATTATGCTCAACTAAAAGAAAGTTTACGTTTAAAATGTTCTTTAGTTATGAAATGTGTGATCATAAACTATTTCATGGCAATTCCAATTTTGGGAGGCCTCTGCTGTTTAAGCTCCTTCATAAACCATGTTTTGCCACCATTTCTTTATTCAGTCATCAACTATCTACTGACCTCCTGCTCTGTGCACAGGCCTGGTTTACACTTTAGGAGGACATAGGTAAAAGAAACCAACAGAAATGTCTTTACTCAAGGACCTTACATTTAATTGTAATGTGAGAGAATCTTAAGTATGGGGTTATTTCTAGTTGAAAACATTTTGAAAATAGTCCCTTTCTAACATCCTTCCTGCTCCCCACTGGTATATAAACTCTTTTCTGCCAATACCTTGAGCAATACAGTTATTGCTCCTAGAAGTGACCCTAGGAAACAGACGCACTTTGGAACTGGATTCTGAAATTTAATTGATTACACATTTAACACATGAACATCTAGTCTCTTCACCAAGGAAAAATGGGAGAGGGATGACTTGCTATGTGCTGCTAAATCACGGACACTTGGATTGCCTCTGCAGCTCTGTGATATGTGCAGGTAGAAGGCAAGATGCTGATTTAGTAATTAGCCATACCACTTAGTAGCTGAGGTTGCTACATAGTTGGCAGCTCCTCACCTGCCTGGAGAGCATATCTAGATAAAACGACAGACTTAAAAGCCTTGAATTCTCTACACAGGTTACAGGTAGAAAATAAAAAAAAAATCTCCACGGCAATTCCAAAGGTATACCCTTCCCCCTGTATTTGCAAGTCCGATGTGAATGTGATTACATCCAGAGGCTGTTTGTAAAGGTCACGGAATTACAGTGACAATTAGATAGATGAATCTGCAAGTCCCTTCTCTCATGCCAAGTCCAGGGAACGGAGGGGAAGAGAGACCTTAAAGCACGGAACATCTGGGTAAAGACAAGGCTGAGAACTGGTGAACTCTGCAATCCCTCTGAATACCCCTTACCACAAAAGCAGCCCTTTATCATGTATGAAGGAACCAGCTTCTCCCTGCATTTAAAAAATTAAAAAATATTTAAATTAAAATATAGATTATAGTGACTGGGTACAGTATTTCTCGCCTGTAATCCCAGCACTTTGGGAGGCTGAGGCAGGCGGATCACCTGAGGTCAGGAACTTGAGACCAGCCTGACCAATATGTAGAAACCCTGTTTCTACTAAAAATGCAAAATTAGCCAGGCATGGTGGTGCATGCCTGTAATCCCAGATACTCAGGGAGCTGAGGCAGGAGAATCACTTGAACCCGGGAGGTGGAGGTTGTTGTGAGCTGAGATCACACCACTGCACTCCAGCCCGGGCAACAAGAGTGAAACTCCATCTCAAAAATAAAATAAAATAAAATAAAATAAAATAAAATAAAATAAAATAAAATAATAAAATAAAATAAAGACTATAGTAACTAACATCATATTGTATTCTCAAAAATAGCCAAGAGTACATTTTAAGTGTTCTCACTACAAAAAAGATCAGTCTGTACCACTCCACAATGGGTAGATATCAAAAGACCACAGTGTGCATGATAAATATGTACATTTGTTGTCATTTAAAAAATAAAGTAACTTAGATATATCTATTTGTTAAAACTTTTGAATGACCCCACAAATGGTGGCTCATGCATAGAGGGATGGCCCCTAATGCCCCTTGCCTCTGAGCTGAGAACAAGAGCTTTATTCCAGCAATGGCAGGAGGGGAATGGAGGCCTTGCTGTAGGAAATGTGCCTCTATACACCAACTGAGTTATAGAGTCTTTTAATTCTTTATTGATGCAAGCCCGAGAAACATGAGTGGGAAAGTGGGTTCTAAGATTGTTAGACAGAGGGGATAAAATTTAACATTGGATTGTGCCTACACTATTGATGTGGGAGATGTACCAGTACTTGCTATTCAGTAAGTCAGATGAGGTAGTAACCCTCTGCTTGGTTAGCAAACCAAATGCTTCACACAACGATGGTGAACACTCAACCCAGAGAAGCCAACATGCAGGACTAACCCAGATACGATGTAAAAGGAGACACTTAGTAGGCTTAGTTAGATGGGATTTTAATGAATCTACAACGTGTAACTTGCTTAGATATCTTCTAGCTACATGCCCCAGGACTGTGGAGACATTTAGACACACCCATAGGTGACGGGCACCAGTGTTCTTGACCAGCTCTGTGGTGCCAAAGATGATGGTGAGAGATGCTGCCTTGAAATTGAGCTCCCTGGTTTGAAAGGGATGATGGAAACAGAAATATTAGAGGCCATGTGGTGGGCCGTAATTACCAAAGATAAGGTTGTGAAACCAGAGAGTTCCCTTATTCCCCTCGCAGGACATGCAACAAGGGTGTGGCTGGCTCCTTCGCTCACCCTGCTGCTCAAACCCCACGGGGGAGCTTGCAGATGGGCAGGTGCAGAGGCTGTGGGGAGCGCTTTTGGGCTCTGGCCCCAGGGCAGCGTCCAGAGGTGGGTGTCTGTGACTCCCGAAGCCCCAGTGGGTGTGTGTTACAGTGTGCTCTTTCAGCTTCGTGGTCTGCAGACAGCTTGTCCAATCAACTCCATAGACCCTCTGCCTTACTGCAAGGGGAGCGGACCAGTGTGACAGCTTTCTGTATCCCAAACTCGTGCCCAGTGCACCAGAAAAATTGGATCACACGTGGGCTCAAAGGATGAGTGGAAGGTTTTTTTGAGGGTAGAGGTGGCTCTCAGCAAGATGGATGGGGAGCCGGAAGCAGGGGATGGAGGGGGAAGGTGGTCTTCCTCTGGAGTCCAGCTGTTCTTGGCCAATGTTCAGATGCCTCTTCCCTCCTTCTCTGCTGTGCCGCTCTGCCGGTCTCCGCCACACTCCGCCACTGTGTTCCTCTGCTCCTCTCGGTGTTCAGCCACTTGTGTCTGTGCCCACTAAGATCTTGGGTTTATATGGGCACAGGATGGGTGTATGGAGGGCCAAAAGGCAACTTTGGGGCATGAAAACAAATTCCTGTCCTCGCTTAGGGCCACAGGTCTTCAGGCTTGAGGGTGGTGCCCTTGCTGGAGAAGCGCCCTCTTCTACCCAGTATTTTTCTGTCTCCTGTTAGTAGGTACAATTACCACAACAAGCCACAAGGAAGAAGATAACTGTTTTGAGAGGCAGGACTATGTGATAATGGTGACTTAATCATGGAGTTACTGGGACTTAGTTGTGCAGCCTCTTACGGTGGTCCTGAAATAGATACCCGGAAACATTCCAGATCTGGCAGACACCCAGTTGTTTTTGAGTCACTGTAGTAGGGATGTGTGGCCCTTTACCCAATTCCCAGAAATGAGCCAGTTTAGACACCCCTTCACAGAGTGGGAAGCCAGTTCCTTTGCGAAGGAACTTCAAAATGCGGCCACAAGTGTATACTGCAAATTGTCACAGACCATCTTCTTAGGAGAAAGAGTCCAGCATTCAGAAACATGGTCATGGATGTGCTGTATTTAGGGGTTTGGTCTTTGTCTTGTGGGGTAGGGGATCCAGTTTGGCATTTTGAATGACAATGTGAAATAGCCCATCTATATCTTATATATCTTATAACAGGTATTCTTGAGCTCATTTAGAGTGGTGCTGAGATAAAACATACGGAGACTTGAACCAAAGCAAGGCTCCTAAATACGGAAAATAGGGGTTGCATTAAAGAGACATTTAAAGATGACAATTGTTAAGTCTTTGTGTCTGGTTGGATATGAAGCTTACAGAAGAAGCCAGAGACAAGCAATGAAGTCAAAGATGAGATCCTAAAGTGTAAAGAGCTCTGCATACACTCAGTTGCTTGAAATTCAGAGAGCAAAAGAGAGCCACTGAAGAATTATAAATAGGACAATTCAATAATTAGAAGTGATATTTTACCCTAAAGATACATGTCAGCTCCTACAAAATACTTCTGTTGGCAGACTGTACCATGAATCTCCATTACAGTATGTTAAGGTCCTTGGCTTTTCAAAATGATGGGAAATGCTAACATATTTCTGCAAAAATGCAAAGATGGCTCAATATCAGGAAACCTGGTAATGAAATTCAACACATTTATATACTAAAGGAGTAAAAAAGAGTGAGCATTTTAGCGAAAAAGGAAAGAATTGAACAAATTTAAGCATCAGTAACAAATTTATTCATGAGCAACAACTCTCTCCAAAATAGGAATAAAAATAAATTTCTTAACTAGTTTGAGTAAAAATCATATGAGTTACACAGCAATAATTTACTAGGCCACATTTATAGACTTCAAAAACATTTAAATATCTAAAACTGGAATAAGAATGTCTTCGTGAATGCAAAGCAATTCAGGATAGTGGTTCCTTTAAGGTAGGGAGGGATGAGAATGACATTGAAGCAGGGCATGGAGAGAGGTCACCATCTATCTGCAGGACCACTCTGTGTGTGTACATTTTTTAAAAACAGAAATTTGAAGCAAAAATGTATTAGCCCGTTCTCACACTACTATAAAGAACTGCCCAAGACTGGGTAATTTATTTTAAAAAGAGGTTTAATTGACTCACAGTTCCCTAGGGCTTGGGAGGCCTCAGGAAACTTAACAGTCATGGTGAAAGGCAAAGGACAAGCAAGTACCTTCTTTACAAGGCAGCAGCAAAGAGAAGAAAAGCGAAGGGAAAAGAGTCCCTTATGCTCTCATGAGAACTCAGTCACCATCACGAGAACAGCATGGGGGACACCGGCCCCCATGATCCAATCACCTCCCACCAGGTCCCTCCCTGAACACCTGGGGATTATGGGAATTACAATTCAAGATGAGATTTGGGTGGGGACACAGAGCCAAACTCTGTCAATGTCCAAAGGATGAAAGTTGCTACTGAATCCATTATATTATTTTTAGTAATATTCTATACATTTGAAATTCTGAAAAAGCAGTAACATACATCCAGGTTAAAGAAAATGTCTAAACAGCACATAAAAATATACAGCACAAAGTGAGTTTTCTTCCCACCTCTAACCTCCAGTGTCCCCATCCCCATCCCCATCTTCCTCCCTCACTGTTTGTAGAACTTTGCAGAGATGGTCTCTGTGTAGGTAAGCATTTTACTAAATGGAGTCATACAATGTGAACAGTTCTTCACCCCAATTTTTTTCTTCATTAGTCATTGAACCTCGTGCATTTCAATATTCAAGCAATGCTGAGCAAGGAAGGATGGGCTCCTCTCTTGAGCAATCGAGGGACTCCCCTCCCTGGCAGCAGGCTTCTGCTTGGTCTCTCTTCTCTTCTTGTCTGCCCTCCACAACCCTGCCACGTTCACGCCCAAGCATTTCAGAAGGCAGGGATTGGAGTCAGGAGACCTGGGTTTGACCCCTTTCCGGCTGTGAAACCTTAAAGGGTCACATAAGATGACTGACTCCATTTCTTACTTGATAGGTTTGCTGCAAGGATGAAAGAAAATCAGGCAGGAAAGTGCTAAGAACAGTGACTGATGGTTTAGCATGCAATGTGAGTTTGCTGCTATTATTATGATTATTTGTTACTTCCTGATGTCTACTTATAGACAAACCACAGATTGGCATCCAGAGCCTCTCAAAACATGGCCTCACTGACTGCCCCCCATACAAGTGTGTGTCCCCTTTGACTGTCCACTGCCTTTCCCTGCATGAGTTCCTGGTCTCACTGCAGGGGCCTCTGCCTGCACCAGGGTGGTTCATGGGAAAGCCGCCCATCACTTCCCCTCCCGAACCCATCCAGCCTGACATCTGTGCTGCAGTGGACTTTGCCAGCCTATTTTTCTTTCTGGACAACCTGCTACTCCTGACTTCCGGTGGCTCTCCTCACCTGTCCTGTTCAGATTTGCCTGGCGGCTCTCCCTGGCCTCAACACCCTTAAATGCCAGAGCTCTCTGAGTCCTTTCTCACTTCTAACCTCTTCTCTAAGTTTATTCCAACCCACCGTGGAACGGTTTGTTTGCCTCTCTCTGGGAGAACTCTTACAGTCCTCTGGCCACAGTTCCCTGCTGTTCACTGATGACTCTCAGACCCCCCACATGTCCCGCCTCACCAGGGCGGGGGCACAGGCTTATCTGCTTCCTGGGCTGCCCCCTTCTTTCCCTGCAAACCTGTTGCCTGCCTCTGTGCCTGATTGCTGTGAATGGCCCCACCATTCTCCTCAGCTTTTATCCAGCCTATCACCTGTGAATTATACCGCAAATTATACCACATCCTGTTAACGATGCCACAAAGATCTCTGTAATTACAATAAAGATATTACTAAGAGTTAACATTTAATCAATAGTTAAGTATTTGGCAGACATCATATTATGCACTTGATGTGCGTTGATTCATTTAGTAACCATCTTACGAAGTGGATGCTATTATTCCTCCCATTTTACACATTAAGCTGCAGAGGAGAATGTGCAGAGGTTAAGCTGCCTGCCTAGTGCAATAAGTGAAGGCTCTTACTAATAAGTGTCTCCTCTCCATGTCCCTTACCGGCATCTGCATTGCAGTTGCCAAAATGAGCTTCCTAAGACAAATGAGAGCTCTGCTTCCCTAGTTCAGCTGTCGTCTGTAGTCAACAGGCATTCTCCAGCAAAGTATATGGATTATCCTTCATCACCTACATCCTGCCTACCTGACCCAGCCTCAGATCTTGCCACTGATGCCCCATTTTCATGCCCAGAAATTCTTCCCCAGGTGATGCCTTCATGGGCTCGCTGCAGCGATGAGTACAGCAGGTGGAAAGCTCTTTGCTGCCACCTACTGGTCATCTAAAACTATTAATGAGGCCAGTGACAGAAAACCCACAAACAGCTCTGTGTGGATCCTTGGGATGTTGGCCAGTGGTTCCCATGGATTTTTATTTTGCACAGGACTCTCCTGATGCAGTTTAGTTTAGTGTAACATTTTCAAAATCAGTATTCCCAGAGATGGGACCCTAAAATCTGTGACTGCAGTGAGTGCCTCAGTTCACTTCTGTTATCAGCCAACTTTAGAGAAATCCTGCATAATGGAAAAAGAGCCTGTAAAATAGAAAAAGAGTCCTTTGGGGCTCAGGAAGATGGATTCCAATCTCAGCTCTGCCTCTGCCCACTGGTCAGTCCATCATTTCTCTGAGCATTCTCTTTATTTGCAAGATGTGATTAATTAATACTTAATTTGGGAGGTTTTTGTGGCATTTAAGATCATGTTGGGCAATGAACTCTGGTTCCTTTCCATTTTTATGTGTGGAAAGAAAAGAGAACAAACACTAAGCATAATCCAGAAACCAGAGCAAAATAAAAAAAGAAAAATCATAAATCTCTTGGCCATTCTTAGTAATAGCTCAGACTGCTAAAATTCCTATCTTGGACCTGAGACGTTTTCTTCCTCCGTTGTTAGGCACACAGCTTCAGAAATGCCTCAACTGTTACCCAAGAAACACTCCCCTTTTCTAAAGAGTCCTCTACAGCAAAGCTGTGCTGCTTCATTCAGAGCCTTCCTGGGCCGCTTGGCGGGAGGGTTGACATCCAGGGAAACAGGATCCCTGCAAGGGAAAAAGAGGACACAATCCCAAATGACGAAAAGTCTGAGAAAGAGCTGAGGGCACTGAAGTGAGGACCCTGAACAGGGCTCTCCCACCTGCTATCACATCATCCTTCTCACCCCCAAGCACCTGGCTGTGGTCTCCTGAGCTCCTTCTACGACCCCTTCTTCCCTTCCCTCCATGCTGACAAGGTCTGCCCCAACGGCCTGGATTAAATTCTGAGAAAATGACTTCACCTCCAGGGATGCCATCAGCACCTTGAAATGAGAATAAAATTGGCAAGGAGATGATACGAGTGGCCCCGCTGCTCGGTGCCGCAGAATGCCAGGCTCTCATTTTCAGCATTGAGATTGCTTCTCTGCACCTTGCTGACGCCCACATCATGGGTTCTCTCCCAGGGCAGAGGAGTAGAGCCTGGAGGCTCCTGCAGAGGGGGACCAGCCCCCGGCTCCTTCCCTCTGCTCTCTGCCCTGGCTTTCCTAGTCCCTTTTGCAGTAGGACAAGGATGCGTGGTGCGACTCTTTTCTTCCCCAGAAAGGCAGGTTCTGTGCCGTATCAGGCCCAGGTCACTGCAGTCACTTCCCAGGGGATGTGGGGACATTTCTGAGCCGTGTTCTAGCCCCCTCTCTCTCCTGGCCCTGGGGCTGTGGGCTGGACACTGGCATAGGATCGTCATTCCCTTCCTTCACCACTTACTCATGGGTCTCTAAACCTTCACTCGGCAGTGCCCCGCTTGTCACAGACACCACCACCTGGTGTCATGGAATGCAGAGTCCAGAGCGCCTTCTGCACTGTGACCCCTTCTGCAGTCCACCCGCCTAGCCTCACCCCGGCCCAGCCTTCACCTCCTACCTTTAGAGCCACCTGAATTGCAAAGAAAGGCCAGTGGTTGTGAGATGTTTAATTCTGGTTTTATTACCATTTATTGCCAAGTGAACCTGAGTCTTACCCAAGGACATCAGTTACTGTGTTCGTAAGTTTGGTTATTGTTATCTCTATTGTTGTTATTTCCTCGAAGAACTGTATAGCTACCTCATCTGCATAATGGATACTGTTACTACTCCCCAAAATTTTTTCGATCAGAATTTAATAAATAATTTGTTTCCATCTCTATTATATACACGCATCTCTATTTCTCTCTCTATTATATATGCACATCTGGCTTATAAGTGCTTATTATTATAGTGTTTATTATTGAAACAACCCTGATGATAGAAATCATTAACCCTATTTTACATATGACAAAGAAAAAAATTAGTTATGAAACACACACAGGCACAAACAGCAGAAAACTCCTCTAGCCTGTGACTTGTGATGATGTCAGGTGCATCTTGCCATCTTCCTACACCAAAGGGCAGTGATAGCCAGTGGAGGCTAGAGATCTGAGGAACCGGGAGACTTTCCCAGCTAAATGTCTACTGGGGCCAAGTCAGTGGCCCCCTGAGAATCAGGCACCACCCAGAGATGGAAGAAGAGACCAATGACAATTGTTGAACAGATTTGTAATGAGTATTCTGGAGAAACATGTGTGAGACTTGTTGGCTTCTACCACAAGTTCCTACTTCTGGACTTGGCTCTGATGGTGGCCACTTCCCCTCTTTCCTCATCGCTGGAATGGGAGGGTGGACAAGGGCTCTCTCACACTGCCTCTAGGGGGTCACGGTACTGCTAGTGGGTTGCCACTGATTTTGTTTTTTAATGTCTGGTCCCTTGGGGCCAAGTTATCTGGCAGTCCTTGCTTAGCACAGTTTTATTCTGCACACATTGATCAGTACAGCCTACTTGAATAAGACCAGTCCCCTCCCAACATGGTTCAGATTCCAGTAGCCCTGATGCATGGATGGTGGGGAACTCCATAACACACAAGAACACTTGACTTTGGCAGGCTGCTGGGAAGGCGATGGAGTATGGAGGTCCTTCTGCAGTCACCCCACAGGTGCAGTCTCAGGATTTCTAATGAGAGAAATTTGCTGTGAAGGTCCCAGGTCTGCCCTTACAAGCTCAGTGACTCTAAGCAAACCTCTCTGATCATCAGGTTGCTTCCCTAAAAATTCAAAAAGATAGCAGTAATATTTGTACCTGAAGGTTGCTATGAATATTTTTATTTGACAAGAACTTTGGTGGGAAGGTAAGCTAGCCCATGATTCAATGGGAAAAACATGCTTTGAAAAGTAGAGTCTTGGCACACACAGTGGTTCACGTACACTGGTTGGTTCACGTTCATTGGATGGTTCATTCTTCTTCTCTGACACTCTTGGATCCACGGGACACTGATGCTTAAAAGATGGTGGGAGACTTGACTCTTAAATTATAGAAAGGAATAAGCATTGTGAAAGGGTCTGGCAACCTGTGAAATGGGAAGTTGGGAGGTTCCCAAGACAACCTCCGGGGTCCCAGCACATGCCTCCTCCACTCACCACCTTCTCTTCCTTCTTGTACTTATTTCCATTCTTTCTTTTTTCTCCTTTTGCTTTTCTCCATGCCATCTTTTGTATCCTTTCGGCTCTTTCTTTTCTGTCTCCTTTTATAGAATACCGACCATGCTGCCAGATACAGGACAAGGCCACATGAGTAAACGAGACCTCGTCCCTCCTTCAAGAACCGTCTCATCTCCTGAAGTCGAAGGAGCATGAAGGAAAATAACCCAGAGAGAAAGAAGGGGATGGTCAGCCCTAGCAGGGGCCCAGCTTTCACCCCTGCCCTAGGGGCATGAGTGCTGAGGATCTGCATAATATACGAGAATGCTTGACCCAGGCAGGCTGCTGTGACGGTGGTGGGCTGTGGGTTTGAACTGGATTCTAATATTTTTAAGACAGGAAATTGTCCTGAAAAATATGTAAATTATTTCTACACCCTAAGAGTAGACCAAATTTACCATTTTTTGGGGAAGACTAAATTTTGTGCCAGGAGAGTCTCTACATGATAATGCACACATAAAGAAGTTCTTATCCCCATGTCTTAGGGAAAAAAATTTTAATTCAGCAAAGTAACCTGAACAAGTTCTCTGAGACAGAATGAGAAAATATGTGTTCTGCTTAGTTATGGGAATTAATTGGCTGTGGAATAAGAATTTCTACAGACGTTGTCACTTCTATTGGAGATATGTCACTTTTCTCTGCGTGGAGTTGGACGTAGCACTTCACTTACTTCTCGTTCTTACGGAGTTGTGTGACTTCTCCTAAAAGTAAAGGTGAGATGAGATCCTGAGGGCCCCAGGAAAAGCCAGCACACTTGAGATTCCCCTCATGCTAAAGGTGAAAGTAGGAGAGAAAAAAACACAGTGCTGAGTACTGTTACTTCAGGTTGAGCACCAGATCAGCAGGTCAGCAGATGTCTAAGGTCATCAAAGGCATTTTTAATTTTTAATTATCCACAAGCTCTACCCTCAACCCTAACCTGACAGATTACAGGCACAGTTGACTCTACATTCCTTGGCATAGAATCCAGCACTCATAACTACTTGGATGCAATCTTGTAGCTTAATTCCCCACCTCTGCCATAATATGTTCTATATTGTTCCAATCAGGACCATGACCCCCCATTATAGCAAATGTCCTACTGGCTCTGCTGAGAATAACTGACCCATCTCTGTTGCTCCTGGTTATTCAAATGATAATGAAATTCACATCTCTGAGTAGTTTTTCAGGCTCATCCCGCGCTGTGGAGCTGCATGCTTCCTTTTGTTCCTGCATTTTTGCACACACTTCTGTAACAGCACATCCTATTTTAGAAAACAGCAGAGAATGGAGGAGGCAGGTGAGGAAAGTGGTTCACAGAACCCACTCTGGAACAAAAGTACTAACATTAAAATCCAGATTTCACAACTTGCTAGAGTGGGACATTAAACCATTTACTTACTCTCTCTAAACCTCCGTTTCCTCTAAGTTGGTTATGCAGGTAATCAACAGGCGCTTCTTAAAGAGTTGTGAAGAGTATTTCAAAGTGTTTAAATATCTAAGCACAGTGCCTGGCAAAGAGGCTCCGCTCGATTCCTATCCACTCTCATCCACATCACTAGCATCTCCGTGACCAAGATATCATCATTGGCATCAGAAGCAGCAGCCCCAGCATCCTCATCAACATCACCATCATCATCCTCACCATCACATCATCCAGCTCCCATCACCCTTATCATTGCCATCAATGCCATCGTCATCCTCCTGTATGTCACCATCCACACCCCCATCATCACCATCAACATCAACATCTACAGGCCCAGGGCTAGTTGACTTCTTAGATTTGTAATGTTTTGAAAGCAGGTCGATGTTTTATTTACGTTTATGTCTGCTGCAATAACAGAAAATATCCAGCCCTATAGACAAGAAGGTTACCTCATTTGGGAGAATGCAAGGTTTTGTAATTTATTGATCTCATTTTACAGATGGAGAAATTGAGGCCTTGAAGGGACTGACTTCCCTGAAGTCCACAAATCATGTATAGCAGAGCTGGGGCTAGTATGCAGGGCCCTGTTATTACATCATTACACTGCAGGTGTTGGCTTAAGAAAACAAAAGGAAGTAGAAAACCTTGGAACCACAATGCTTCTTTAAAGAACTCTTGGCAATTGGATTTTAACATTTTAGCCACAATAAGCTGCGATAGACTTGAGCTGTGGTTTTCCAGGAGAGAGACAGAATACACACATAGACCACGTCCACAGACGCCAACAGAACTCTGACTCACAACTCCTGTAGAAACCAGCTGGGAAGCCAGACCACAGCCTCAGAAGACATTGGCCCAGAATGATCAGGACTTGGTCAACAACTGCCAGTTTCCCTTATTCTGCTCCACTTTCGATTCAGGACCACTCAGATAAAGCTAAATATGCTCCTTAAGCCAATGACATCGGATGCTCTTTCTCTTCAGCCAGCACCTTCCCCAGTCAGCGCATACCCCTGCCTCTCTGTGTTCCTGTTTAAAGCTCTTCCTGCTTTTGAGTCTCTGCCAAATGCAAGGGCTGAACTTTTTGCTACTGCAAACTCTGAAGAAATCACCTCTGTGTGTTCTCATTTGGGTGATTTTTGTTTATTTCTACACATTTGAGATAAGGAATACTTTCATCAGGGCCAAACTAAGTCAGGGGCTAACATGAGGGCTATGATAACAGAAATGGCAGTTCACCTAATGAAGCCAGCTGACTCCTGCACACCAAGGACTTAAACCTCTCTGACCAAACCCACCGCAAATGTTCTTACTGTCCTTTCCTTATCTACCACCTAGGGTTAGAATGATGGGAACATCCAGCCAGGCAGCTGAGGAAAACTCTAAATGCATTGCTTAATGCAGTAGCTACTGGCTACGTGTGACCACCGAACGCTTGACATGGGGCTTCCAGGAATTGAGTTGTCCTGGGAAATCCTTGCCAGATTTTAAAGACAATTTAAAAAAGACATGACCTATCTCATCTCATTAAAAATTTTATATTCATGATATGTTTAAATAGGTTCAACAAAATATATTATTAAAATTCATTTCAGCTGTTTCTTTTTACTTTTTAACATAAATAAAAGAAAATTGAAAATCACCCTGTGGCCCACATTGTATTTCTATTATTAGACGAGGTGATCTAGACCACAGCGAGCATCGACGCTAAACGTCCCAGCTGGGACCACACGAGCATTGATGCTAAGCTTCCCAGCTGAGACCACACGAGCATCGATGCTGAACGTCCCAGCTGGCCACCTAGATGCACCATCGTGTGGGGTGAGTCCACCTGTTTACCCTCTGATTACTGCAGAGTCTCCAAACTTCAAACATTTTCATGCCCCGAACCTTGGCCGATACCTACAATCCTCAAGGTTGTGTTGCTGGGTCAGTGACGTCAACATCTCCCGGGAACACTGCAGAAGTGAAGGCTGAGATTCCAGGCCAGGGCCACCATCCTTCAGTGCATGGTGGCCTGCAGCCCTCTAACAAGCCGTCTGGATGAACCTGAGCTGCACAGAGGTGCTCTGTCTGAAGCACCCTGGCACAGACATTGATTTTTACCCAGCCATTAGTCACCCATGCCTCACCCCTTCATCCCTGCTAACAAAACCCTGGTATCTCTCAGGAGGTGGTGACCTTGATTTGAGCCCCCCGCCCCCGAGCTGAGGCCAGTTCTGGCCTCCCATTCTTCCTTCCCCAGTGCCACTCTTCCACTTGCCTTGAGACTCAAACTAAGGGTAACCAGTTGCCAGGGCTCTGGGTGGGGGTGGCTGGGAAGCCTGACACTCTTCTGTGACAGCTTTTCCTCCTCAGCAAAAGCAAAGCCTCCTTTTCTGCCTAACCCGCTTCTTTCCTTCCCGAGGAGCTTCTGCATGAGGGCAGGGTGCTGGACCAGCAGTGGCTTCCTGCAACATCGAGGGAAAAGCCTGGAGCCCTGGGATGGCCAAGCTGCTGGAGCAAGCCTGGCATTGCCAGACCCAGCACCTCTCATTAGGAGGGATAACCAGGCTTTCTCCTTAAGCCTCTGTTAATTGGATATTCTGTTACTAGCAGCTGAGCACATCCCAAGTCATATAAACCTCACACCTTCTACAGCTACTGAAATTCTAACTATCTGTGAAGGCCCACGCCACAGCGCTGTCCACTGGCAATGCTGGCTTTTACCCCAGCTGTGATGCTGGAAGATGGACCCGGCTAAGGAACCTCCCCGTCCCAGACTGTCTGAGCCAGGAAACCACTTATGGCAGGAAGCCCCCCTTCCCAAACAAGGCGCATGGATGCCTCCTGTTTACCTGTGGCAAGGCCAGGCACAGACCTCCACATTCCCATTATTTGTCCCCTAAATAATTAGCAGAAGTGCTTGTCCTCACTGATTAATTTTTAAAAAAAAAAAAAAAAACCTAACATTTTAACCAAACTCTGCTTGTTGCTCTTTCCCCGCAGACCCCAGACCCCAGCCTGAGCCCTCCCAAGGGCCTCCAGGGAACAGGCTGTCTGAGTACAAAACTCCCACACACACCCGTTTCTTTCTAGACTCTTTCACTCTGTCCTTCAAAAGATAAACTCTTCTGAGAGACTGGCAGATACCATGGTCCTTCTCTCCCCTAGCAATTATCCCTGGGAGTCATGTCTCCTTCCCTGGGAGTCATGTCTCCTTTCCTAAGTGTTGATTTGCTTTATATTTGACACCACCATCACACACACACACACACACACACACACACACACACTGTGATAGGTAACCTGGACGTGGCCCCCAACAATTCCCTCCTCCTGCTTCTCACCTCCTTGTGTCAGCCTCATCTTGAGTGTAGGGTGAACCTCGGGACTCAGCTCTAATGAATACAATGCAGTAGAAAGGAGGGCACGTCTGAGTTTCGGTTATAAAAAGACTGCAGTTTCCAGGTGGGAGACTCGCACCCCCTCTCTCTGAGGACTCATGCTGGGGAGAGCCAGGTGCTGTGTCCTGCAGACCCTGAGGACATCCAGGGAGAGGTCCCCATGCCATAGCCAGGGAGGAGCTGCCCACAGCCTTGGGAGTGGACGATGTATGGAAAGGCACCCATCGAGCCTCTAGGTGACTGAGCCATGGGTTTGAGGGGTGCCTCACAAGAGACTCTGAGCCAGGACCCCACTGCGAAGCCACTCCCAGATTCCTGACCCTCAGAAACCCTAAGCAAATGTTTATTTTTCTCTTTTCCTGAGAGACAAAATAGCCTGTGATTTCCTTATTCTCTGCCAGTTGGAACCTGTGGTAAGTCTATTCTTTTATTAATATCTTCATTTAAAAATAAATCTCTATATTTAATTTAGTTTCAGTTATTATTAAATATTTCTGTCAGTTTCTACTCTGCTAAGAACATTTGTACGTGTTAACGTCACTGAACGTCCTTCCCCATCATTTTGTTTTTAATTTAGCTTTACTTTTAAACCTAACATAAAATATACAGTAACCTGAATATTCTAACTCAAAATTAATTTTTGTACTGTTCCATACAGATAATTTAACTGAAATGGGCAGTATTTTGACTTATATTATTGATTTTGTTGGCACTCTCCGTTAGCTTTGGTGATCATTAGATTTTCTTTCTTTTTTTTTTTTTAAACTTCTTTTAATGAGGAGTTTCCGTCAATAAAAAGTAGGTCATTCTGATTTGGTGTAGCTTGATATGGTTTAGCTGTGTCCCCACACAAATCTCAGCTTGAATTATATCTCCCAGAATTCCCACGTGTTGTGGGAGGGACCCAGAGGGAGGTAATTGAATCATGGGGGCCAGTCGTTCCCATGCTGTTCTCGTGATAGTGACTAAGTCTCCTGAGATCTAACGGGTTTATCAGGGGTTTCCACTTTTGCTTATTTGTAATTTTCTCTTGCCACCGCTATGTAAGAAGTGGTTTTCACCTCCTGCCATGATTCTGAGGCCTCCCCAGCCATGTGGAACTGTAAGTCCAATTAAACCTCTTTTTCTTCACAGTCTCTGTATGTCTTTAACAGCAGCGTGAAAACAGACTAATACATAGCTCATTCTACATAAGTTTACAGTACTTGTGCTTTGTTCTTCTAAAAAGTCAACAAAAACATATTCATCCTCCTGTTGGTTATTTTCTGCCTGTTAAGACATACGTAAGGCATTGTACACTGTGTTCATTTTCAATGTTGTTTGTCTTAATAATAGTACTTTTCAGATTACAGTTACATTTTCTCTCATTTGATCCTTATAATCCTGGGAGAAAACGTTATGATCTTTGTCATAAATAAACTGTTCTTATTTCCAGTTTACAAAGAGGGGTATGGAAGTTCTAAGAAAGGAAGTAAAATGTATAAGGTCACATGACTAGTAAAGTAGTAGGATCCAGTTATTTCTGCAAATCCTTCCCACCCTGCAGTCCCCAAGGATTTCCACCCCAATATACCCGAGAAACAGGGTCCTGGCTCCCTCTCCAGGCTCCTGATGTCCAGGCCCTGGCCAGGTTCCCTTCACAGCCCCAGAATCCCTGCCCTGCGGTGCTGTGGATGGCACAGGTGCAGCTATGGAGCTAAGGCCAGCTCCTGCCTCTCCTGCTGGGCTTTTCCACACCCGTTCCTCACGATGTCTCAGAATTCCTAAGGAAGATTTAGACTCAGACAATATGTTGGCGGTCTCTTTATTCAGCTTAATTCCCTGAGCATCAAGGAAGTGGATATGGGAGTGAACCTATCAGTAAAAGATGCTGTGGGTGCCCCAGAAGGCATCTCCTCCCCCACTGTGGTTTCAGCCACACTTACAGATGAAAGAGACTTGTGGATAGCAACACACTTCATGCACTTGCTGTGAGTTTTTTGTTATCTGCCTTAGGACCTTCTCTGAAGCCATGGGAATTCACTCGGCATCTGTACAAAAGTGCAGTCAGGAGGTGTCTGTTGTCTTTTTGCTATTGATTTCTTAGTATTTTTTATATCATAATGCAAATTCTTTGTTAGATACACATTGCAAATATTTTCTCCCAGTCTTCTGCTTACCTATGAATTCACTTAAAGGTATCATTTGATGATCACATTAAAAAAAAATTTGCTGACACCCATTATTTCTTTTTACTTTCTTTTAGGGTTAGTACTTTCGTGCCCTAAGAAACTTTTGTCTACACGAAGAGTGTGTATTTGAGACAATACGTGTTCTTCTGTAAGTTTTATTGTTCTAGTTTTTAAAACTAAGTCCATGATTCATTTCAAATTTACATTAAATGAATTACTGTCTAAGGCCGGGCGTGGTGGCCGTAATCCCAGCACTTTGGGAGGCTGAGGTGGGCGGATCACTTGAGGTCAGGAGTTCGCGACCAGACTAGCCAACATGGTGAAACCCCGTCTCTACTAAAAATACAAAAATTAGCCGGGCATGGTGGCACAAACCTGTGGTCCCAGCTACTTGGGAGGCTGAGGTAGAAGAATCCCTTGAACCCAGGAGGTAGAGGTTGCAGTGAGCCAAAATTGTGCCACTGCACTCCAGCCTGGGTGACAGAGCGAGACTTGGTCTCAAAAAAAAAAAAAAAAAGAATTGTATTGTCAGATAATATCATTAAAATTAAAACTGCTCGAACCCAGGAGGTGGAGGCCACAGTAAGCTAAGATGGTGCTACTGCATTCCAGCCTGGGCGACAGAGCAAGACTCCACCTCAAAAAAAAAAAAAAAAAAAAAAAAAAAAAAAAAAAAAATTACTGTCTAGATGATTGAAATAGGGATGGAGATTTTAAAAATAGGGTTATCCAGTTGTTTGGCAAGTTAACCTTGCTAAATTTATTGATCAGTTCTAGCATTCTAGCTTTCTTTTGTAGCTTCCTTAGATATTTCTACATATACAATCATGTGACCTGAGAATGCAGAAAGCTTGAGTTCTTCCTTTGTAATACTGATGCCTTCCCTGCTTCTGCATGCCTGTCGGTCTGTGGTCTAAGACTTTCAGTGCAAACGCATGTAAGTCGTACAAGTGGTCACGTATGCCCAGTACCCAGTGATGGCAGGAAAGCATTCAGTATTTAACAATTAAGTATGAGGAGGGCTGTAGTTTTCTGAGGACCCTTCCCATCAAATTCAGCGCATTGCCTTCTATTTCAGTTTGGTGTAGATTTTTATCCTTAATAGTTATTAGATTGTAACAAATAATTTTTATTCTTCTACTAAAGTGGTCCTATGGTTTGTCATCTTAATTTGGTGAATGCAATGATTCTAACACACAAAGCAACCCTTACCTTACTGAGACATGCCTCACTTCATACACTCTATATATTTCTAGATTCATTTTAGTAATATCTTGTTATGAATGTTGGCATCTCTGTTTATGAGAAATGTTGGTCGCTAGTAGTTTTCTTTACTTTTAATATCCTCCTATGTTGTCGTTTTCAGGCTTAAGCCAACTTCATAGAGTAAGTTAATTGAAACATTCCCTCCTCTGTTTCGAAAGTTATGTTTGAAAGATTGGTATTATTTCTTGTATGTTTGATATAATTCTCCAGGGAAGCTATCTGAGTCTTAGGTTTTCTTTTTGAGGAAGTTTTTAAATTATAAATTTCATTTTTTAATATGAGATATGCAGATATTCCATTTCTTGTTTTATTTGTTTTAGAAAGTTGTGTTTTTTGAGAAAAAAATTGTCAAATTTGGCCAGGTGCGGTGGCTCATGCCTGTAATCCTAGTACTGGGAGGCCAAGGCAGGCAGATTGCCTAAGGTCAGGAGTTCAAGACAGGCCTGGCCAACATGGTGAAGCCCCATCTCTACTAAAAATACAAAAAATTAGCTGGGCATAGTGGCACACACGTGTAATCTCAGCTACTCTGGAGGCTGAGGCACAAGAATCTCTTGAACCCGGGAGGTGGAGGTTGCAGTGAGCTGAGATCATGCCACTGCACTTCAGCCTGGGTGATAGAGCGACAATCTCAAAAAAAAAAAAAAAAGTCAAAATTTTGGCTTAAAGTTTTTAAAAATGCCTCATTATCATTTTTGTGTTTGTTGAATATGTAGTAATGTACCTTTTTTCCTGCTATTAGAATTCATGTTTTCTCCTTACTAAACCATTTGAAAACATTCTTTCATAAATCTATTTTGCTTTATTTAAGATAAAATGCATTCATTCAACATGTACAATGCAGTGGTTTAAGTATATACACAGAACTGTGCAAGTGCCACCATGGTTTAATTTTAGAACATTTTCATCATCCCCAAAAGAAACCCTGCACCCTTTAGCAGCCACTCCTCATTTCTGCTCCCTCTCCCCTAGCTCCTGGTAACTACCCAGATACAATATCTGGATATTTTCTCACTATATGGATTTGCCCATTCTCTAATTTTTTAAACTGAATATTTAATGTTGAATATTTAGGTTGTTTCTACATTTTTACTATGATTAAGGCTTCATTAATATCAAATACATACAATACACTGTTTAAATGTTTTGCCCAATTATATTTTTGAGGGAGAAACTAATGCATATTAAATGTCTGTTATGTATTGAGTGTCTTCATGGACATATCTTAGCTATTAGTCATTGTGTTTTTAAGAAGAGAGTATAAAAATTCTGCACTATTCTCTCTGTCCTATTTCTTCTTATTTTTATTGCAGTAAAATATGCATAATATAAAATGTATCATTTTAACTGTCTTTAAGTGGACCCTTGGGTGGCATTAAACACGCTCACATTGTTGTGCAGCTGTCACCAGCTTCCATCTCCAGAACTTTTTCATCTTCCCAAACTGAAACTTTTCCCCTATTCAACAATAATTTCCCAGCGAGGCTTGGTGGCTCACGCCTGTAATCCCAGAACTTTGGGAAGTCAAGGCGGGCAGATCAAGAGGTCAGAAGTTTGAGACCAGCCTGGCCAAGATGGTGAAACCCCGTCTCTACTAAAAATACAAAAATTAGCTGGGCGTGGTGGCGAGCGCCTGTAGTCCCAGCTACTCGGGAAACTGAGGCAGGAGAACCGCTTGAACCCCGGAGGCAGAGGTTGCAGCGAGCTGAGATCGTACCACTGCACTCCAGCCTGGGTGATAGAGCAAGACTCCATCTCAAAACAAACAAACAAATAAATAAAAAATAATAATTTCCCATTCCCTTCTTTCTTTTGTGTCTTGCTCGTTTCACTTAGCATAATTCCTTTCAGATTCATCCCTGTTGTACCATGTGGCAGAATGTAATTCCTTTTTATGACTGAATAGTATTCTACTGTCTGTATGTCCCACATTTGGCTTATCCATTCATATGTTGATGGGCATTCGGGTTGTTTTCAAATTTGGACTATTGTGAATGATGTCACTGTCAACATGGGTGTACAAATTTCTGTTGGAGTCTCTGATTTTAATTCTTTCATTTATATAACCAAACATGGAATTTCTGAAGCACACGGTAATTCTATGTTTAGTTTTTTTTGAGAAATTGCCATACTGTTTTCCACAGCAGCCACATCATTTCATGTTCTCATCAGCAATACACAAGGGTTTCAACTGTGGCACAATTTTTGCAGAACACTTGTTATTTTCTGTTTTTGTTTGTTTGTTTGTTTTTAATAGTAGCTATCCTAATGAGTTTGAAGTGATACCTCATTTGATTTGCATTTCCCCAGACTAGTGACACTGAGTATCTTTCCATGTGTTTGTTGGCCATTTATATAGCTTATTTGGAGAAATGTCTATTCAATATTTTTGTTCATATTTAACTTGTTTGTTCCTTGTTGTCAAGCTGTAGAAATTTTAATATATTCTAGATAGCAATCCTTTACCAGATATATGATTTGCAAATATTTCCTCCCATTCTGTGGATTACCTTTATACTCTGTTGATAATGTGCTTTGATGCACAAAACATTTAGTTTTACTGAAGTTCAATTTATCTATTTTTTCTTCATTGTCTGTGCTGTTGGTGCCATATCTGAGAAATCATTGCCAAATCCAATGCCATGAAAGTTTTCTCCTCTGTTTTCTTTTAAGAGTTTTGTAGTTTTAGCTCTTATGTTTAGATCTTTGATCCAATTTGAGTTCATTTTTGTATGTAATGTAAGCTAAGGGTCTAAATTTGTTCTTTTGCATATGGATATCCAGTTTTTCCAGTGCCATTGTTGAAAAAAACTGTCCTTTCTCCATTGATCTAGGTGTCCTAGTTGGAAATAAATGAACCACATATGTGATAATTTATTTCTGGGTCCTCTATTCTATTCCATTTGTCTGCATGTCTGTCTTTATGACAGTACCACATTCTAAATCATTGCAGCTTTGTAATAAGTTTTGAAATCAGAAACTGTGAGTACTCCAACTTTTTTCTTTTTCTTGCCTGTTCTTTTTTGTTCTCAGTAAATCTTGCAATGGAGTTACTAATTTTATTTTGTTAACTTTTTCAAATAACTAAATCTTGATTAAGATTTTGTTTTTATTATTCTCCTTCTACTTACATTGGATTTAGTTTTTTTGTTTGTTTGTTTTGTTTTGTTTTTTTGTGAGAGGGAGTCTCGCCCTGTTGCCCAGGCTGGAGTGCAGTGGTGCAATATCAGTTCACTGCAAGTTCTGCCTCCTACGTTCACACCATTCTCCTGCCTCAGCCTCCTGAGTAGCTGGGACTACAGGTGCCCGCCACCATGCCCAGATAATTTTTTGTAGTTTTAGTAGAGATGGGGTTTCACCATGTTAGCAAGGATGGTCTCGATCTCCTGACCTTGTGATCCACCCACCTTGGCCTCCCAAAGTGCTGGGATTACAGACGTGAGCCACTGCGCCCAGCCACATTGAATTTAGATTTTTATACATTTTTCATATTCCCAACGTGAAAGCTTAATTTGTTTTAAACCTTATTTCTTTTGTAATATTGGCATTTGGTGCTAGGTATTTCCTTCTAAGCATTGCTCTAGCTGCATCCCAACATTTTGAAATATTGATCTTTTGTTATGATCTATATGAAAGTATTTTCTAAGTTTTTAAGATTTATTCTTTGACCCATGAGTTATTTCAAAGTTTATTGAATAATTTCCAAATAGTTGGAGCTTTCTGGATATATTATTGCATTGATTTTAAATTGTATTTCATGTAGTCAGTAAATATACTCTGTATGATTCTCAGTTGTGTGACTTTCATTGAATCTTTTGTGGTCCGACATTTGGTCTGTTTTGGGAAATGTTCCAGGTGAACTTGAAAGGTTTTTTCTGCATTTGTTGGGTACTTTTTTTATAATATTAATTAAGTCAAATTATTGGTAGTGTTGCTCAGTCTATATTTGTTGCAGGCTGAAAAAGTGAGGGTCCTGATCAACTCAGTATACCACTGGAGGCTATACGAGTAAACAGCAAACTGTTCTCATAAATGCAGAATGTTGGCACACTGACAAACTGCGTCTGCCACCCAGAAGGAATGCTGAGGGCCGTCACAACCTTAGTGCAGTGGTGCTTGTGATTAGACACATCTGAAGCCTGTTAGCAATAATGTGAACCTGTGATCAATGAAGCAGTTGACCAATCGTTACCTCCTGCTCCCTGCTGTTTCTACCCAATAAATGCGAAGGGCTGTAGGCAATCAGGGATACTGCCTTTGCTCACTAAAAGCAAGGAGCTCTCTTCTTCCCCTGACCCCTTCCTTAAAACAGTTCCTTTTGTTTTAAGTTTTCATTCCTGTGTTCCTCCCCCTTCCTTCAGTCCTGTAATGATGGTCTCAAGCAGTAACAGTAGTAACCGCAGAAAGTGACAGTCTTAAGTAGTAATTGTGGCAGTCGGCCACATATATTCTAACTCATTTCTTCTGATTGCTAAATCAATTACTCGGCTCCTGAGAAAAGCATGTTAATTCTCCAACTACAATGATGGATTTATCTATTTGTCCCTTTAGTTCTGTTGTCTTCACAGCAGTTGAAGCTGTTGCTAGGTGGATATAATTTAAGATTGCTATGGCATTATGATGAATTGAGTTTTTCTCATTATTAAATATTCTTTATCTCTGGTAATAGTCCTTATCTTGATGTCTCCTTTTTCATATTAATAAAACTCCTTCTGCTTTCTTATGTTTAGTGATTGCAAGGATATCCCTTCACATCCTTTCATTTTTAAACAGTTTAAGTCTTTTTTTTTTTATTTGAGTTGGAGCCTCTCTTTGTCACCCAGGCCAGAGTGCAGTGGTGTGATCTCCGCTTACTGCAGCCTCCGCCTCCCAGGCTCAAGTTATTCTCCTGCTTTAGCCTCCTGTGTAGCTAGAATTACAGACTCCCACCACAATGCCTGGCTAATTTTTATATATTATTTTTTTAGTAGATATGGGGTTTCACCATTTTGGCCAGGCTGGTCTCAAACTCCTGGCCTCACTCAGGTGATCTGCCCACCTCAGCCTCTCAAAGTGCTGGGACTATAGGTGTGAGCCACCGTGCCTGGCCTGTTTATGTCTTTAGATTTAAGTTATGTTATTTTAATCAAGATCTACTTGGATCTTGTTTTTTCTTTACACAACTTTATAATTTGGACATTTCATGTGGTGAACTTATCCATTTGCAGTAAGTGTCATAATCACTATTTTTAAGTTTAGGGCTTTCACTGGGGTATTTATTTTCTGCTAGTCTCATCTGTTGTTATTCTCTTCCTTCTTTTACATTTTTGACTATTTCTTGATATCACATCATAACTGTGTTATGGGTTGAAAGTATCATTCAAAAAGATTTATTCATTACTCGTGAATGTGACCTTATATGGAAATACAGTTTTTGCAGATATAATCAAGTTAAGACGAAGTGACGTTGGATTTGTGTGGGCTCTGACCCAGTGCGTGATGTCCTTATAAGAAGAGGATATTTGGACAGAGACAGAGACACAGAGAGAGCACCATGTGAAGATGGAGGCCGAGAGTGGAATAGTGCATCTTCTCATCAAGGAGTACCAAGTATTGCCGACATTACTAGAAGTCAGAAAGAGACCAGGAGGGGTCCTACCTTAGTCTTCAGAGTGAGCAGGGTCCCCTCAACACCTCAATTCCAGACTTCTACCTCCAGAACTGTTGGAGAAATACATTTCAGTTGCTTAACTCACCCTATTTATGATAATTTGTTATGGCAGTTGTAGAAAACTAATACGATATCCTTTATTGTACTGCGTTTTTTGTTTTTTTGTTTTTTGTTTTTCTTTTTGAGATGGAGTCTTGCTCTGTCACTCAGGCTGGAGTACAGTGGCATGATCATGGCCCGCTGCAACCTCCACTCCCCAGGTTCAATCAATTCTCATACCTCAGCCTCCCAAGTAGCTGGGATTACAGGCATGTGCCACCAAGTCTGGCTAATTTTTGTATGTTTTTTGGAGACAGGGTTTCACCAGGTTGGCCGGGCTGGTCTTGAACTCCTGGCCTCAAGTGATTTGCCCACCTGGGATTATAGGCATGAGCAACTGCGCCCAGCCCCTTTATGTACTTTTAAATTCAATGTATTTATGGTATGTTTGAGATGTGCTCTAAAGATTGTTACAGACATAATTAATATCACAGTCTACCTTCAAACAATCATACACGTTAGAAAAAATGTGAGAATCTCACAAAAATATAATTCCATTTACTTCCTTTCTGCCCTTTGTGCTCTGTACTTATAGATTTTACAAACCCCACAATATCTTGTTATTTTTGCTTTATACAGTCAATATCTTAAAGAAAAGTGTACATGATAATAAATAAGATTTTTAAATATACTTATGTATATATTTATAAATCTGATGATCTTTTGTTTTTCTCATAGTTCCAAGTTCCCATCAGGTATCTAATCTCCCTATCATTTCCAGTAGATTTACTCAACGTATTTTTCATAGTTGTGTTAAAGTCTCATCTCCTCATTTCAAACTCTGAGCTATCTCTGCGTCTGTTTCTAGTTAATGTTGTGTCACTTAATTTTGGCTACATTTTGTTTGGTTTGCGCTACACATATCTTTACACTTTTTACAAATTATACGTATGCATTATATGCAAGGATACAGGAGATCCAAAGAACATAATAATTATGCTTAGAAAGTTCTCAGGATCTGACTACTTGTTAAACTCTAAAAACTTCTTTATGCTTTACTACCCATCTGGCAATTTTCTGAATCAAAAACTGTCTCTGTCTGATTGAAAGCCTAGTCACCAGGTTTTTGTTTTTGTTTTTGTTTTTCTTTTTGTTTTTTTTAGATGAAGTCTCGCTCTTGTCCCCAAGGCTGGAGTGCGATGGCGCGATCTTGGCTCACTGCAACTTCCGCCTCCTGGGTTCAGGCAATTCTCTTGCCTCGGTCTTCCAAGTAGCTGGGATTATAGGGGTGTGCCACCACACCCAGCTAATGTTTGTATTTTTAGTAGAGACAGGGTTTCACCATCTTGGCCAGGCTGGTCTCGAACTCCTGACCTCAGCTGATCCACCCGCCTCGGCCTCCTAAAGTGCTGGGATTACAGGCATAGTCACCAGGCTTTTGAGTCTCTTTTGTCCCGCTTCTAGCCTTTTTCTTTTGTGGAAATCCATTTCCTTTCTTCTTCCTTGTCCCAGCCTTCAGCCAGCTGCCACCTTATACTTAGTGAAAGCAATCTCTGTCATCTCTCCTGTCCGCCTCCAGACTTTGGAAGATTGCACCTTCTATTCCTGGCAGGCCACTCTAGTAGCTATTCTATATTTTCTGCCCTGCCTCCATCCAAAAACAAGCATCCACATGCAGCGGGAAAGGCTCCATCCAACTTGGAAGTTCTCTTTTAGCTCTCCTGCCTTCCTCCAACCTCTAACATATCATACACACTTGCAAGGGCCCCAAGGAAAATGCTGGTAGGTGATTGCAACCAGCTTTGTGATGCAGGCACCTAGCATTCCACTCCATCCTATCCCCTCACACATGGCCATGAAACACTGTAAAAATGTACACTGGTTTACTCTTGGTTCTCCTATATGAGATTCACTTCTTCTGTCACAACCCTGGGGATGAAAACATATGTGGACCCTTCTCTCCTAGGAAGACTTCATTCCTTTTGGGATTTTAATTCTGGCTTTTTTTTTCTGTGTGTGGAGATTTCTGATTTTGTAAAATTATGATAATTGTGTTTATTCAGCTTGTCCTTGGTTTTTAGGGTGTTGAGGACAGTTGCTTGAGACTTTCAACATCACAGCTGGAAGAAGATGTGCTCAGACTGGCCGCATCTTTATCTTACTCTCTGTACTTCCCTTAAACTCTGAAGTAGTGTGGTCTTTCTGTAATCAATAACTCAAAAAACTTTATCATGGTTATACTTTTGAGATAGTCACGATTTCTCGTGTAGGACTTGTTGAGTCACAAATAGTAATGTGGGTTGGCAGAACTGAACAGACCCTCAGAAGCCGGCAAGACAATCCCCCTCGTACTTTACAGTATAAAAAGCTAGTGCATAGAGGGTACAGAGGACTAGCCAGGGTCACCCAGCAACAGGTGGTCAGAACTCCCACTCCCCACTCTTGGATCTTTCCACTTTTGTAGCACCTGACTCTTGGAGCTTCAGTTCCATCATTAATAAAACAAGCAAGTTGGATTAGATAAATGGATGGCTCCATTCAGCCTCATGAGTCAATTTTTTTTCCCTTGCCTTGTGCCTGCTTAATCTTTCAAGGATGTCAAGGACATGATCCATGTGACATCATCAGAGGAGCTTTTCTATTTATGCTTAAAGGTTTGCCAGAGCGTGTATAGATCACAATTCCTGGGGGAAAAACAATGAGAGCTTTTTGTTAAAAATAATTCAAAGCCAAATGACACAAATTTTTAAGAAATGTATTTTGAAAAAAATCCAAACATGTTCGTGTAAGATATTCTTAAGGTATTGCCAAGTGTAGTAGGAGTACTATACTTTCATAGTTATTTCACTGCCAGAGATGACCACCGTAAAGAGTTTACTATTTATTTCTTACGATTTGTATGGGCTTATGTTTGTTTTATGTTTGTGTCCCTTCAATATCTATTTCTTCCCTGTGCTAGAATACCCTGCTGGATATCAGAGTATGACAAGAACAAGACAGACAAGGCCTCTCACAGACTTCACCTTCTAGTGATGGAGGCAGACAAGAGGCAAACAAATGAGTCAACAACGACATCCCACAAGAAGAGGCAACAGGGTGACCGGGAAAAGAACTACTCCAGAAAACGCATCTCTCTCAGTAACAAAGGTCCAAATCATACATAAGAATCAGACATTTTAAAATATGAAGTAAGAGGGAGATGGTGAGAAAAATGCAAAGGCCCTGAAAAGGATCAAGTCAGCGCATGAAGCCCCCGGCAAGAGTGGCTCGAGTGTGGAGAGCAGGAGGGTGGCAGGACATGCCAGGGAAGGGAAGGCAGGTGCCACAGCCTGCAGCCTCTGAAAGTGGGCTTCAGTATTTTCCAAGTGCAGTGCAAAGTGATTGGAAGGCTTTAAGCAAAGGTTTCACAGATGAATCCCTAATTTAAAATATAGTTAAATATAGACACACATTTATAATGCATACCTAACTAAAATAGACAGCATACATTCATTCACACATACACATTTTTTACTGAAAATATCCCTTATTGTTTCAGAAGATTTTTTTCATACACTCCTCTGACACATCTTTCAGTTAAAATATGAAACATTTTCACTTGTTGGCTTATTGAGAGTGCACACAGTTCTTTTCAACAGCATTGCACAATTTCTTATTATCTCCTCTTTGAACAAGAATGTTAATTGAAATGGTGATCCCATTTGTGTAATTTCAATTTGCTCATTTAAGGTTTTAATTATTCACTTCCTCATTCAATTATTCAGCCATTGAGCATTGTTTGAGTCTCTACAATGCCTACCATGCTAGGCATTCAGAGAAATATGAACGAGTTAAGGGTTCTGTCCTTAAGAGGCATAGTCTGGAGAAAGGAGATCAACTGTACATGACCAAGGACCATTCAGTTCTTTGAGAGTGGGAGGGAAGTTTGCACAGAGTACAAGAGAAACTCTTCCATGCCGAATGCTTCCCTGATCCCCAGTCTCCTGAAACTTGATCTCAAATTTGATCAGAGGAGAGACCAAGTTTCAGGAGATTGGGGATCAAGGAAGCATTCAGCATCTCTGATGCTCAGGAAGAATTCTGAAAGATGAGGGGGAGTAGTCAGCAGGCAGAGGACAGGACATGTCCAGAGAGGCCAACAGGTGAATACACAGGGCAGGATGCAGCCCAGCCTGTGACAAGTAAATGCACAGGGCAGGATGCAGCCCAGACTGCGACAGGTGAATGCACAGGGCAGGACACAGCGCAGACTGTGACAGGTGAATACACAGGGCAGGATGCAGCCCAGCCTGTGACAAGTAAATGCACAGGGCAGGATGCAGCCCAGACTGCGACAGGTGAATGCACAGGGCAGGACACAGCGCAGACTGTGACAGGTGAATACACAGAGCAGGATGCAGCCCAGACTGTGACAGGTGGATGCACAGGGCAGGATGCAGCCCAGCCTGTGACAGGTGGATGCACAGGGCAGGATGCAGCCCAGCCTGTGACAGGTGGATACACAGGGCAGGATACAGCCCAGCCTGTGACAGGTGGATACACAGGGCAGGATGCAGCCCAGCCTGTGACAGGTGGATACACAGGGCAGGATGCAGCCCAGCCTGTGACAGGTGGATACACAGGGCAGGATGCAGCCCAGCCTGTGACAGGTGAATGCACAGGGCAGGATGCAGCCCAGCCTGTGACAGATGAATGCACAGGGCAGGACACAGTGCAGACTGCGACAGGTGAATGCACAGGGCAGGATGCAGCCCAGCCTGAGACAGGTGAATGCACAGGGCAGGATGCACCCCAGTCTGTGACAGATGGATGGATGCACAGGGTAGGATGCAACCCAGCATTCGACAGGTGAATGCACAGGGCAGGATGCACCCCAGTCTGTGACAGATGGATGGATGCACAGGGTAGGATGCAACCCAGCATGCGACAGGTGAATGCACAGGGTAGGATGCAACCCAGCATGCGACAGGTGAATGCACAGGGCAGGATGCAGCCCAGCCTGTGTCAGCCCCCCTCACTTAGCCACAAGAAGACATCGTGGTGAGGAGTAAGAACCATGACCCACGGGGTCGTGACACCAGGGCTTCCCACTTGCTTTTTCCACCAGCTCCCTTTGTCTTCATAGTTAAGACCCTGTACCTCTCTGTGTCTCAGCAGCCACACCTCAAAGAAGTCCTTGGGCTTTTGCATTCTGTGACTGTTAGTAAAAAGCCCGACATATTATGGGGAAATTATTTGCTTTGACTGCTCCTGACCGCTCCTGAGCTCTGAAACCCAGCCAAGTCCTTTTCCCAGCAGACAATATTGAGACAATTAATGTAATGAGAAATGCTGATCTCAGTGAGGGCATCTTCAGCAAAATAAGGGGAATAATTAAGTAACACTGTAGTGATAGATTCAAAGTAACAAGGAGGCAATTGGGTTCAACTGCCTTCTAATAATTTGCTAGACCCCAACAGCTCTGCCTGGTGGTCATTTGGCCTTGGCTTGATCATTTCCAGTGAAAGATCACTGACCATAATCAGAAAATGAACCTTCTCTCCTGGGTGGTCAAGACCAGATGCCACTATTCTAGAGAAGATCTGTGTGTTCTAGAAGATTTGGGGCTTGTTTGCAATCCCAGCCTAAGCTACAGAGGTGTTTAAGACTGAAAGGTTAATTCCATCCTTACTGTGGTTCACCTAGGCCTCTAGATGCTCGAAATTTCCCTTACCACAGTGGGTGGTTTATGAACTCGGGATTTTGCAGAGAATCCTGAGAAACAGACCCCTCTTCCTCTCAATTTGTGACTGCAGATACAAGGCTTGGAACTTGAAATACTGCTGTGGTTTTCCCGCTGTGAGGGAAAAAAAGGCGGCAGACATGGGGGAGGAGCAGAGCAAAGGGAGTTGCAGAGACAGGTCTATTAAACCAGCTCCAAACCCTGCCTCCTTTATTGTCTAAACCAGTTTGATTTGGAATGTCTGTTACTTATAAGAAGATGTATCCTAAAAGCTCTCAAAGAAACCAAGTTGAGTGTATGCACCACATCCCTGTGGGAGCCCAGTGTCCCTGAGTTCTTGCTGCTTGGGGGACCTGCTGGTCTGGATGAGGTCCTGGGGCTAACTGGAGTCCTGAGCATTCTGGACCTACGAAGTCTGCACATTCTCTATCCTCCAACTTGCGTTTGCCCCACAACCCTCTCTGGGGAACCTCATTTCACAATACGTATCCAATCATAACCCCTACCCTACACCTGCTGTAAGGCTCTGCTTGGTCTTGCCCAGAAGTTTATTCTCTAGTCATCTCGATTTATGTTACCTCCTTCTAGACCCTGACTGCGCTAATCCACCCCCACCATGCACCTTGCTTCAGGACCACCCCTTGTCTGTCACCAACTCCTGGTGGATCATGCAATTCTGCCAGTGGGCATGTTTCCCAGCCCCACCAGCGCGCATGCCAGATCTACTTTTGCTCACCGTTGTCTTCAGTTCCTAACACAGAGGAGGTGGACTGGAAAATTATGGATAAATTAATGGATAAATAAATGGTTTTCCATCATTAACTGAAAGGCCAGTCCTTGCTAGGCCAAGTCTCTGCAGTTAACTCCATCCATCCATCCATCCATCCATCCATCCATCCATCCATCCTATAATATAGAACCCCCAGAACCAATAAATCAAATCCAGAGGTTTGTCCAAATGTTGGATGCCTTCAGAGAGGGTGAGAGAGGCACATCTCTTCAGTGGACAGGATCAGGGCCCACTGCTCTGTGATGCCTTGGGAATTGGCAGGCCGTGGAGTTATTATCTGTCACACTGGATTTAGGGAGATGCTGCAGCTGACACACTCCTCTGCAGTTTAAGAAATGTATCTAATTGATTTCAGGGGCAGGGAGTGGTTTTTACAAAATGCATTGCCAAGCCCTTGAAATAGATATACGTATTAATTGCACATCTCTATATTGAAACGATGAAGTCTGCTGAGATTCTCAGGACAACTCTCATCGCCGGCCTGGAAGGACAGGGATTGTGCTGAGGTGGCAGCAGTGGCTCGTCACTGAGCTGTGCATCCCAAATCCTGTGTCTAAACATCAGCTTTACTGCTTGGGAACACAGATGCAGACTGGGAAACTGAATGAATGACTGACCAGCTGTGCATTGGATTAGCATCCTTCCTGAGTCACAGTGGAAGGTGTCTCTTAGCGTGGCAGATTAGAGCTCAGGCTTTGCGTTCAACTTGTGTGGAACACTGACTCCACTAAATGTGTAGCCCGAGGCCCTGTGCCTAAACTCCAGTCCTATTTCCTGATCTTTAAATAGGGAATAGAGAGTTGCGGGCATTAAATAAAATGACCTAAACGCAGTTAGCAGAGTTAACTCAGCAGATAACAAGTACTCAATTCATCTCAATTACTCATTTCCTCAGGGAAATCAAACTCCACCTCACTGTCTTGTTACCCAGCCCAAGAATTCTGAGCCCCACACCATGGAGCAGTGACCTGCCTGGAAGCCCCACAGGAGGCAACAACCGCAGGCAGAAGGAGCTCTGTTTGTTCTCATTAGAAAGTGGAAGGGGAGGTCACGCCAGTCACAGGTGAAGGTTCTGTGTGCTTTGCTGCCTCTGCTTGCCTGTAGACTGAAGAGGGACTTAGGAGGCAGAACCAGACCCAGTTCCTTGTGTTGTCTGCAAGGTAAGCAGTTCAAGACCCAATGCCCGTTCTCTAAGCTCTGATGGGCTGCCCCCTGGCTTTTCAAAGGAAGCAAGAATGGGGAATGGTATAGCTTAGTTTAGTTTCTAATAATTAAAGTCAGGTAGATAAGGGCAGAATGCTCTGTGATCTTGGGGAAACACCTAAATTGCAAAATATTAAATGTGAAAGGGGCCTTAAGGAGATTTTCATATTTTATTAAGGCCAGAGAAGGAAAGTAACTTCCTCACTCAGTAAGCTGGAGGAATGACCAGGTGTGGAATGTGCTCATTTTGGCTCCAAGTTGAGTTACGTTCCATCATTCCACATAGTTTTCACTTTCCACCCCAGATCATTTATATGGCATTTCTTTCTGAGAACTGAATGTTAGAAAAATTGCAAAAGATTTGCAATAAGGAGACCTGAGTTCTAGTTCTGGCTCTGTCCTGAGCTGTGCAATGTGAATGGAGTCACCTGGCACGCTGAGAAAAATGCTAAACAAGGGCCAGGAAGTCTGGCCTCCAGTCCTGTCTCTGGCGAACTTTCGGGGAAATCACTTTGGCTCTCTTGTCCTTCATTTCAACATTCATAAATTGAGAGAGATAGACTGGACATCGATTAATTGATCAAGACTTCATCAATTTTGAAATATATGTGTTCCAACTTCCTTAGTGGTCAGAGACCAAGCATATTATATCTCTGTTCCAGACTGGAATAGTCCACTCTGGATATAGTAAGCACTTGAGAGATATTTGGGGATAAATTTATAGAGGAAAGAAAGGAGCTTTAAAAAATTACACTAAATGAAAGAAACCAGTCACACGTGCAAAACAAACAAAAAAACACATATCGTAAGATTCCATTGACATAAAATGTCTAGGATAGGTGAATCTATACAGAAAAAAAGTGGAACAGTGGATGCCAGGAAGAGGGGGCTAGAGTGGGATGGGGAGTGGCAGCCAGTAGGTAAAGGTTTTCTTTTGAGATGATAAAAATATTCCAAAATTAGATTGCAATGATGGTTGTACAACTCAGTGAATACATTACACAACCATTGAATTGTACCCCTAAAATGGGTGAATTGTGTTGTGTGTAGATTATATCCCAACAAACAATCGATTTCTCCAAAATAAGTGGTTCTCTGTTTGATCCATCCAGTCTCCTGGAGCCATAGCCTGTGGGCGACTAAATTCTTCTTCCTTCCAAGGACTTGAGATTCAGAGGCTGCCACTCATGTCACGATCATAAAGTTTTGTCCCCCAAGGTGCCTGATGGAGATCTAGAGATCTAAGGACGTTGCAAGTGCAAAGCTGTGGCTGAAGACCACTGTGGGGGGCGGGGTGGGCTTAGGGCTGAGGCCCTGAGCAGAAGAGGCTCACTTTGGGCAGCTCAGAAGTTCTGATCCAGAGCGACTTAGCTGTGTCCCTAAAAAGTAAATGGCCAGCCTGCTGGGCCAGACTGAGTGCAGCTTGGTAGCCTAGGTAGGTGTGGTGGATGGGAGGCTGCTCTTCACCTACAGGCTCCCAGGGCTTAGATGAGGCCATTCCATTGGTGGCATTTTGGCTTCCTCTGAGAGGTCACTCAGTGCAATGGATTCCTAGAAGGCTGGTGTAATGGGCTGAGTAATGACACCCGAAGATACCCAGACTCTAATCCCTAGAACCTGTGAGTGTTACCGTGTAAGGAAAAAGAGACTGCACATGCGTTTAAGCTAGGAATCTTGAGATGGGAGCGTATCCCGGATCATCTGGGTGGGCCCTAAATGCAGTCACAAGTGTCTTTTCAGAAGGGAAGCAGAGGATGCTTTCACACAGAAGATGGCAAGGTGTCACTGAAGTGACATGCTGTTCGCAGGCTTTGAGGATGGCAAAAAGAGGCCAGGAGCCAAGGAATGGGAGGCACGCAGCTCTAGAAGCTGGAAAAGGGAAGGAAATGGATTATTTTCTAGGGAGGGCGTGTGGCCCTAAGGACACAGTGATTTGGGGCCAATAAAGCTGATTTTGGACTCCTGACCTACAGAACTGTAAGAATGAATTCATGTTGTTTAAAACACTAAGTTCGTGTTGACTTTTTGCAGCAGCAATAGTAAACAAATACAGCTGCTGATGCCATCTTCCCATACTCTACAGTATGTTGGAGCAGGTCCCATGTTCTTAGGGGGCTGGGGGAGATGGAGAAAAAGAGGAATCATGAGCAGAACCCACTAAGGAAGAATCAGCTGCCTGGGTCTGCATCCCGGCTCTGCCATATAACCAGCCACGTGCACTTGGGCGGGTGATTTGTCTTCCTTCTTCCTTTGTTTCCTCATCTGTAATGTGGTAGAAATGACGGTCTCTGCCTCAAAGGCTTGTGGTGAGGAGTAAATGAGCTAATAGAAGTAAAGATCTTAGAACAGTGCTGGCATCAAGTAAGTGCTGGATAAGCATAGTGAGTGTACTGTTAAGCTGAGAGACCAAGCTCATATGGGCAAAATAACTATGGGAGAACTAGTATAGAGCAACAGCGTGGACATCAGGAGTGCGTGAAATGCCTGGATTAGGATCAAGCATAAGTGGTTTTGAGTTCTCCTGAGAGAAACACCTCCCTTTTGCTGGAGGCTCACAGCCCACCCTTGTGTACTTGCACACTGTGAGTTCCAGACACCTGCTATCAGAACCCAGGCATTTGCCAAACATGAGACAAGGAAGCAAGCCTTCACTTATTTGCTAAATCACCAGGCACCAAGGAGCGCCTACACTGCACCTGCTGCTCTATGGGATACTGAGATTAAGAACATAACAACCAGTTCCTATTGTTGAGGGCCTTATAATCCACCAGGAAACAGAAGAAATATGTAGAATCATTGTAAACTAGGTGGTATCTTAGCACGGGATTCTCTGAAAGCCTAAATGGTGGGGCTGGTTGATGGAAGGTCTTTTATACCATGTAGAAAATTGTAAACTTTGTTGCACAGGGAATGGGGAGAGACATCCAGGTTTGAGAAGAGGTGTGGTGTGCTTCCGTTTGTATTTATTTGCATGACTCTGTTGGAAGTGAGCTAGAAGCTTCAGAGAAGAAATACAAATGCCACTAATTTGTTTATTTAACACACGCCACTTCACATTAACTAAGCTCACTGCCTGCGGATGCCATATGAGGTATGATGGCAAATTTTTTATGTCAACTTTACTGAGCCACAGGATGCCCAGATATTTGGGCAAACATCCTAGGTGTTTCAGTGAAGGCGTTTTTGGAAAAGATTAACATTTAAATCAGCAGAATGAGTAAGGCAGATTGCCCTCTCTAATGCGGTGGACTTCATCCAGTCAGTTCAGAAAGAAAATTCTTCCCAGTTAGAGAGAATTCTTCCTGCCTGATGGCCTTTGAACTGGGACATCAGGTTTTTGCTGCCTTTGGATTAGAACTGAAACATCAGCTCTTTCTGGGTCTCAAGCTTGCTGGCCTTTGTGCTGGAGCTACACCACTGGCTGCCATGGTGCCCACGTCTTCAGACTCAGACTGGAACTATGACATCCGCTCTCTCCTCCAGCTGCGGGCACACCCTGCAGATCTTGGGACTTGACAGCCTCCATAATTATGTGTGTTGTTTCTTCATAATAAATCCCTTCATATAAATATGTAAATCTGTAGAGAACAATAGCAGACTTTGCCACTTCAAAATAGAGAAATGGCTTTTTGAAGACTCAGTTACAGTACCATGTGGGTGGTGATACCTTGCAAGGCTGGGGCAAAGTTCTCTAGGAAGCTGTCTATGCTCTGAATCAAAATCCAACAGATGGTACCACATCTCCCATAGCCAGAATTCATGGGTCTAGAAATCAAGGGGTGGAAATGGGAGTGGCACCACTCACTATTACACCTGGTGACACACTAGCAAAAGTTTTGCTTCCTGTTTCTGTGACCTTATGCTCTGCTCGCCTAGAGGTCTAGAGGGAGGAATGCTTCCACCAGGAGACACAAGAATGATTCCACTAAACCGGAAGTTAAGATGCCACCTGGCCACTGTGGCCTCCTTTATTCCTCTGAATAAACAGGCAAGAGGAGGAGTTACTGAGCTGGCTGGGGTGATTCATCCTGACTACTCAGCAGATATTGGACCATGACTCCTCAGTGGAGGTAAGGAAGGGCATGTCTGTAATAAGAGATCTCTTGGGTATCTCTTACTATTCATCTGCCCTATGTTTAAGGCTAATAGCAAACTACAATTCAATCCAGGAAAAACTACTGAAAACCCAGACCTTTTAGGAATGAAAATTTGGGTTGCCCCATCAGGTAGAGAGCTATGGCCAGCTAAGGTACTTGCTAAAGGCAAAGGGAATATAGAATGGGTAGTAGATGAAGGTGATTATAAATACCTGCTATGGCCACATGACCTGTTATGGAACTGAGGACTGTAGTGGCCATGAATATTTCACCTCTCTCTCTCTCTCTCTGTGTATGTGTGTATATATACACACACATATATATACACATACACACACATATACGTATATATATACACATACACACATATACATATATATGTATATACATATATATGTATAAGTACATAATACATGTACAGGCATATATGTATGTACATAGAGTACATGCATATATATATACATATATGTATATACACATATGCATATGCATGTATATGTATATAGGTGTGTATATACATATGCATGTATATGTATATATGCGTATATATGCGTATATGTATATATGCGTATATATGCACGTAAATGTATATACGTGCATATATATGCACGTATATGCACGTAAATGTATATACATGCATATATATGCACGTGTATATGTATATGTGCATATATATGCATGTACTCTACATACATACAGGCATATATATAAGTATACATATATACATATACATGTGCATATATACACATATACATATACGTATACATACATATATGTATACATATACATGCATATATATACATATATATACATGCATATATATACACATGCATGCATATGCATATATATACACATGCATGTGTATATATATGTGTGTGTATATATATACACACACCTTTGTTTTGTTCCCTCTCTCACCTACCTATTGTGTAACATAAGATGTATTAACTTCCTATCATTGTATTTAAGTTACAGGATAGCAAGAAGAGTAAACACCACTCGAGAACTTTACCTCCTCTTCTGGGAAAGTTTGAATGCATTGTTGGTTGTACATAGGACAGTTGTATTATGTTAGTTGGAATGACCTTGTTATTGCATTTATTTTTAGATGAAGCATGGTTTAAGGAGATGCATATGGGTGCCAAGCTGTCAAGGGGTGGACCCGTGGTGGTTAATTTTGTGTGTCAACTTTACTGGGCCATGAGTTTCCCAGATCATCCGACTGTTTCCTCAAGATAGCTTTACATGGTTGAGCTTTCTACTGCCCATTTGAACAAAAAGAAACAGAACTCACTTGACTCTGAATGTCCTTCTGGAAGTTGGTCTGCTTACTCAGATCTCTCGTGTTAGCAGGAGTTACCATGCTCAAAGCAATAGAAATTATAAAAGGGTTTTCACATATGTCACCTAATTGAAACCAGGAAAGGACAATGCATGAAATGACAATTGTCTCAGTTTCATCCCGTAGGACTGAGGTCTAGAGAGGAGAAATGATGGGAAAGAGAATTTACACACCTCCTAATGTGGCAGCAAAGGGAGAGGGATTCCTAGCTGCTCCTCAGTCACAGCCTTAATGCCATGCACCCAAACCAAGGTACTACTTAATGATATGAGCAATAAAATCATGACCAAACCCAAAAGCTGGTTTCAGCCCTGATCTTACAGGGCCTCTGAACTGCCTTTGAAATGCTGTTCACTCAGCTTTCCTGGAAACTCTCTTTCCCTTGGCACCCCTGAGCCACACTTTTCCCTTTTCCTCATCCCTGCAGCCTCCCCTCTGCTTCCAACCCATGATGATGAGTGTTCCCAGCTCCTGGACTTGCCAAACTTACCCCCTGACCCTTCCTTGCACTGTCTCATTCTGCCTGGTGGTTTTCTTTTCCCACTGCGATGGGCTCTGTTTTCAGATTATCTGCCTTCATGATCTCCAGGGCACCTTCCCATGGGCCTCCTGAATTTCAAAGGCTGGATATCCCACAATCATGTCAAACTCAAATGTATCAGCATCTTTTCTCATCTCTGATCTTCATTTGAAGGTGTAAAGAGATCAGAGGAAGAAAGCTGAGTTAATTGTTTTTCTCAGTTCATGATGTATAAACACTCCGAAACCCCCACCCCATTCTCTCTTATTTTGTTTGAATTCCTTTTCCCCCTCTTCTTTGAATATATTTCTCACTTCCCCAACAGGTCACTGCTACAATGTGTTTGAGAATATTCCCTGTATGTGTGGATATCCTTGTAAAATGTGTGGTGTTGTTTCCAGTGTCTGTATTTTAAATTTATATTCATGATATTGTGCTGATATTCCACTTAGCATCTCCTCGTGTTGATCTCCTCATGTTGCTTAAGATCTCCTCGTGTTGCTGCATGTTCTTCTCCCTTTTTTTTTTTTTTTTTTAGATGGAATCTCACTCTTGTCACTCAGGCTGGAGTGCAATTGTGCGATCTTGGCTCACTGCAACCTCTGCCTCCCAGGTTCCAGCGATTCTCCTGCCTCAGTCTCCTGAGTAGCTGGAATTATAGGCACCCACCATGATGCCTGGCTAATTGTTGTACTTTTAGTAGAGATGGGGTTTCACCATGTTGGCCTCAAGTGATTTGCCTGCCTCAGCCTCCCAAAGTGCTGGGATTACAGGCATGAGCCACTGCGCCTGGCCCATGTTCTCCTAGTTTACCACTTCTGCCTACTTCATAGCCCAGAGTGTGTGTGCGTGTTCACACATTTTATCCATCTATTGCACCACTGATGGGCACCTGGGTTTCTTCTCACACCTGCTACAGCAAACAAAGATGAATTGAACTTCCTTATATTTGCTCTTTGTAGAGTATTTTCTTTCCTGGGTCATCAGCTATGCACCTTCGTATTTTCCAAAATTATACCTGTCTTCCCTCTAGCAGCTGTACTGGGCTAGCCTGGCTGAACCATCAGCAGTTCATCCACGGTCCCCTATTCCACATCCCCTCCAACATTCTAAAGTATACTTCCTTGTAATTTTTGTCATGGTAAATAGAGTTGCACCTTTAATTGTTTGAATTAGCATTTTTAAATTACTGAGTTTGAACACTTTCAATAGACATGTTAGCAATTTAGACTTCTTTTTCTGTCAGTAGGCTATGTATAGCCTCAGCTCCTATTTCTACTCCACTTTTTTTTTTTTTTTTTGGGAATCCTATTTTTTATTACAGCTATAAATTATGTGTCAGTTTCAGGAAGTGTGGAAAACATTTTCCTGGCTCATGATTAATTTAATTGCTATTATTTTTAATAAATAGTGATATGGTTAGGCTTTGTGTCCCCACCCATATCTCATCTTGAATTCTAATCCCCATAATCTCCACGTGTCAAGGGAAAGACTAGGTGGAGGTAATTGAATCGTGGGGGTGGTTTCCCATTGCTGTCCTTGAGATAGTGAGTGAGTTCTCACGAGATCTGGTGGTTTACAAGGGCCTCTTCCCCCTTCCCTCAGCACTTCTTCTTCCTGCTATCTTGTGAAGAAGATGCTTTGCTTTCTGATATAATTTTGCTATGTCCCCACCCAAATCTCATATTGAATTCCCACATGTTGTGGGAGGTAATTGAATCATGGGAGCAGGTCTTTCCCATGCTATTCTTGTGATAGTGAATAAGTATCACAAGATCTGATACTTTTTAACAGAAAGGTTTCCCTGCACAAGCTCTCTTTGCTTGTCTGCTGCCATGTGAGATGCACCTTTCACCTTCCGCCATGATTGTGAGGGCTCCCCAGCCACATGGAACTGTAAGTCCAATAAACCTCTTTCTTTTGTAAATTGCCCAGTCTTGGGTATGTTTTTATCAGCAGCATAAAAATAAACTAATACAGTAATTGGTACCAGAAGTGGGGTGCTGCTGAAAACATGCCCAAAAATGTGGAAGCAACTTTGGAACTGGGTAACAGGCAGAGGTTGGAACAGTTTAGAGGGGTCAGAAGAAGACAGAAAAATGTGGGAAAGTTTGGAACTCCATGGAGACTTGTTGAATGACTTTGACCAAAATGCTGATAATGATATGGACAATGAAATCCAGGTTGAGGTGGTCTCAGACGGAGATGAGGAACTTGTCAGGAACTGGAGTAAAAGTGACTCTTGTTATGTTTTAGCAAAGACACTGGTGATATTTTGCCCCGCTGCCCTAGAGATTTGTAGAAATTTGAAGTTGAGGGAGATGATTTAGGGTATCTGGTGGAAGAAATTCTAAGCAGCAAAGAATTCAAGATGTGATTTTTGTGTTGTTAAAAGCATTCAGTTGTAGAAGGGAAGCAGAGCATAAAAGTTAGAAAAATTTGCAGCCTGACAATGCAATAGAAAAGAAAATCCTATTTTCTGAGGAGAAATTCAAGCTGGCTGAAGAAATTTGCATAAGTAACAAGGAACCAAATGTTAATCACCAAGACAATGGGGAAAATGTCTCCAGGGCATGTCAGAGAACTTCACTGCAGCCCCTTTCATCACAGGCCCGAGGCGGGGGGGTTGGGGGGAAGGTGATTTCATGGGCCTGGTCCAGGGTCCCCATGCTGTGTGCAGCCTAGGGACTTGGTGCCCTGTGTCCCAGCTGCTCCAGCCATGACTAAAAGGGGCCAACACAGAGTTCAGGCCATGGCTTCACAGGGTGCAAGCACCAAGCTTCCATGTGGTGTCGAGCCTGTGAGTGCATAGAAGTCAAGAATTGAGGTTTGGGAACCTCCACCTACATTTCAGAGGATGTATGGAAACACTTGGATGTCCAGGCAGAAGTTTGCTGCAGGAGCAGGGTCCTCATGGAGAACCTCTACTAGGACAGTGTGGAGGGAAAATGTGGGGTTGGAGCCCCCAAACAGAGTCCCTACTGGAGCACTGCCTAATGGAGCTGTGAGAAGAGGGCCACCATCCTCCAGACTTCAGAATGGTAGATCCACCGACAGCTTGCACTGTGCACCTGGAAAAACCACAGACACTCAATGCCAGCCCATGAAGGCAGCCAGGAGGGAGGCTGTACCCTGCAAAGCCACAGAGGCAGAGCTGCCCAAGATGATGGGAACCCACCTCTTGCATCAGCATGGCCTGGATGTGAGACACGGAGTCAAAGGAGATTATTTTGGATCTTTAAGATTTGACTGCTTTGCTGGATTTTGAACTTGCATGGGGCCTGTAGCCCCTTTGTTTTGGTCAGTTTCTCCCATTTGGAACAAATGTATTTACCCAATGCCTGTACCCCCATTGTATCTAGGAAGTAACTAACTTTTTTATTTTACAGGCTCATAGGCAGAAGGGACTTGCCTTGTCTCAGATGAGACTTTTGACTGTGGACTTTGGGGTTAATGCTGAAACGAGTTGAGATTTTAGGGGACTTTTGGAAAGGCATGATTTGTTTTGAAATGTAAGAATATGAGATTTGGGAGGGGCCATGGGCAGAATCATATGGTTTGGCTGTGTCCCTACCCAAATCTCAACTTCAATTCCCACATGTTGTGGAAAGGACCTGGTGGGAGGTAATTGAATTATGGGGACAGGTCTTGCTCATGCTGGTCTTGTGATAGTGAATAAGTCTCATGACATTGGATGATTTTAAAAAGGGGAGTTTTCCTCCACAACCTCTCTTCACATGTCTTCTGCCATGTGAGACATGCCTTTCACCTTCTGCCGTGATTGTGAGGCCTCCCCAGCCATGTGGAATGTCCAATAAACCTCTTATTTTGTAAATTGCCCAGGTATATCTTTATCAGCACCATGAAAATGGACTCATACACTTCTGCTTTGCTTTCTGCCATGACTGTAAGTTTCCTGAGGCCTCTCCAGCCATGCGGACTGTGAATCAATTACAACTCTTTCCTTTATAAATTACTCAGTCTTGGGCAGTTCTTTACAGCAGTGTGAAAACAGACCAATACAAATGGGAATTACTACTTTTCATGTAGTGAAAACAATACCTGTTTCCCCTGAGACTGGGGCTGTCTGCTGATCCATGCTGTCCCTCTCCACCTTACTTGGCAGCCCCAATATGAACCATCTCACTTGAGTCAAAAGCCACTCGTCATCCTGGACTGCTCTCTCCCGTCTCTACCAAATTCCAGTCACCAGCCATGCTAATTGCATGGCCTGACTGCAACTGAGTCCATCTCCTCTCACCCTCACCGTGGCTACCCTGGTGTGCCCCTTGTCAGTCCTCACCTGGATGGTCTACGGCACAGTCTCTAACCCGTCTCCATGTTTCCAGCCTCCTCCTACACCATGCCCAAAACTACTGACTGAATGATCGATTCAGATGCCCAATCCAACTGTAACTTTCTCCTGCTAAGAATCCACCAGTGGATCCTGTTGGCTCACACTGTTTCCCCTAATATGGGTGATTATCAGAATCATTGAGTGAGGCTTTTTTTTCCTTTTAAATCAGAATTCCTAGATTCTAACCCAGAATTACAGAATGAAAATATTTGGGGATATGCTTTGGGGAGCTATATTTTCAGTAGCAGATGCAGAACAAACTGTCTTTCTGCTACACTCCATACCCTCTATCCTCCAAATCCTGGAGATGGCATGCCCTGCCCCCTAAAAAGCAGTATCCTGCCAACGTCTTCTACCAGGCCCAGTCTCAAGTACATGGAGGTAATGCTGGGATATTTGTTCTTCCATGCACTAACTTTTCTTGCTTTTCTGCCTTTGCAAGCTTTGTGCTATCCTCTTGGGAATTCTTTCCCTTGTATTAAACTTAATTTAATTCTTCAAGGGTTTTCTGAGTCCACTCCTTCTTCAGGAAGTTTTTTCTTGACCACCCAGGTTCACAAAGACATTGCCCCTCCTTGGTGTCCCTATAGAACTTCTTGCCTTCATCTGCTTCACATATTTTTGCTGGTTTTCTAACTATTTGTCTCTGCCTGTCCCTTCATCAAACTCTGAGCTCCTTGAGACAGAGTTGTTTGAAATATTGCTGCACCTGGAACAATAGGTCTAGGATTTCAGACCTGAAAAGGAGGATGAAATCAGATTAACACAAGTCTTCAGAATATCTACAGAATTGTAAGCAAGAACATGGCCATTTCCTAGAGATCCTAACAACATATTTTATGTGAGTATAAACTTCCCAGCCAAGGGCTTAATGCCTACAATTATCCATTACTACTTAACAAACCACCCCAATTTAGTGGCATAAGAAACTCAATAATTTATTATTATTTTTATTATTATCAATTATCACCTCTTGGAGTTCTAGGGGTCACCTGGACTCAGTTGAATGGCTCTCTCTGGAGGTCTTTCCATCTTTTGCAATCAGATGGTGGCTGAGATGGGGTCATTCTAGATGCTCTCTCCTTCTAGTCTATATTAGTGCTGGTTGTTGGTTAGGACCTTAGCTGGAACTGTCAGCAGGAACACCTACACATGGCCTCTTCATGTGGCCTGGACCTTGGAACCCATGGAGGCTGGGTTCCAAGAACAAGTGTCTCAAGAAAGAGGAGTCAGTGTCATGGACTCAATGTTTGTGTTCCCCACAAACTTTGAATGTTGAAATTTAATCCCCAATGTGATGGGACTTGGAGGTGGGGGCTTTGGCAGATGATTGGATCATGGGAATGGGAGTCCTCATAATAGGACTAGTGCGTTTAGAAGAAGGCACCACGGAGGTGACTCCCTCCTTTCGCCGTGTGAGGATTAAAGATGTCAGCTGTCTGCGAGCTGGAAGAGAGCCCTCACCATCACCCAGCCACGTGGCACCATGACATTGAACTTCCAGTCTCCAGAATAGTGAAAAATAAATTTTTATTATTTATGCAACCCAGTCCATGGTATTTTGTTATACCTGCCTGGACTAAGAAAGTTAGGAAGAAATTCTATTTCCTCTCATATCCAAAAGCCACAGGGTGTCACTTCCACTATACTTCATTGGTCAAGGCAGTCACATAGGCATAGAATTTCATGGTGAGGGGTTGTAGACTCCTCCCCTTGATGAAGGATTGGCAGGCCACATAATCAGAAGAGCATGTGGAGTATTGTGATGGAATTTGGAAACTACAACTTGCAATCGGTAAGCTACTTAACATCACTGAGACTCAGTTTACCCATCTATAACATATGGACATCAGTACTAACCTCATAGGAATGTCAGTGGTGAGGTTTAAATTTGATATTGACTTCTGTTCAGTAAATATTAAGCATCTACTAAGTAAAAGCAGAAACCGATTGAAATTCCTGAGGTACCTGGCTATAATGAGCCCACAATAAATTTGGCATCAAACTTCCTGTGAAAAATGGCATTATATAGTGTTCAAAGTTGGAACCTCCATCTGGGAATGGGCCGATGTTCAAGGGCAGGAAGCATCTAGCACAGGAGAAAGATGAAGGCCGGAAGACCCAGCAAATCTGCTTCTTCCACCTTCTCCTGCCTGCTTTTTCTAGCTCCTCTGGCAGCCGACTGGATGGTGCCTACCCACATTGTAAGTGGGCCCTCCTGAGGGTGGGTCCTCCTCTCCCAGTCCCCTGACTCAAATGTTAATCTCCTCCAGGCAACACCCAGTAATACCCAGATACATCCAGAAAAAACACCCTATATCCTTTGATCCAATCAAGTTGACATTCAGTATCAACCATCACAAATACCATAGAAAAAAATATGACCTAATGCTACTGTGACATTTTCCATTATTGGACACACCAAAATATATTCCATCCCACACATTTTTTCTTACAATGAGAGGCTGGCACTTCTCCATTGAGACGTGATTTTTTTTTCACTTCTCATTAAACTGGGCAAAGCTTTGTAGTTGCTTTGACCGGTATAATGTAGTAGAAATGATACTGTGTGACTTTCAATCAGGAGGCTAAGCTGAAAAGGATATATGACTCATGCTTTTCTCTCTCACTCTCTCCATAAGCTCAGTTTTGCAACCCAGGTGCCATATCAGAAGGAAGCCCAACTTACATAGAGATCCCACATGTTGCAGCTAAGGTTTCAGTGTTCAGCCGGAATCAACCAGCAGACTGGTGAATGTAGAAGACTTTGAACCTTCTAGCTGAGGCCTCAGATTGTGGTTTGTAGACAAACCCTCCACACTGTGACCTGTCCAAAGTCCTCAGTCCATAAGTATAATAAATGATTGTTTTATAGTATTACATTTGGGGATAACTTGTTATATGGCTATTATAACTGGAACAATTACACACAAACAAGAATGAACCCCACAAACATAATGTTGAGTGAAAGAAGCCAACATAAATGAATACGTACTGGATTAGTCCATTGGTAGGAAGTTCAAAATCATGAAAACCTGTCTACAGTGGTAGAAGTCAAAAGGCTGGTTACATCTGGGGGTGTATTGACCAGGAGGAGACATGAAAGGGGATTCTAAAGGCATAAGTGATTTCCTCTATCTCAACCCAGGTGTTCATTTCATGAGTATGTTCACTTGAAAAAAATCATCAAGCCTTATACAGCAGATCCAGAACTATTTCTTAAAAATAGTTTTGTAAAACCAAACTTTACAAAAGCAAAAGCAGAGCTGTTCTGATTGAGGTGGGCATGGAGCTCCTGGTGTTCACTGGCTCTCCTACCTCTTATTCCACAAAGAACTACCAAAGATCGCCAAGAGCTTTGTATGGCATGTGTTTTGAAAGCCTTGTGACTAAAGTCCTTCTCATTTTCCACATTCCATTATTTTCGTATCTTTAGTGCCTAGCATAGTGTCTGGTATGCAACAGGTAGTTAGTAAGTGCTGAATTCATGATTAAATGAGTGAGTGAAAGATAGCTTTCATTTGTCTGTGGCCCCTACAAGGGTACTTTCTGGTAGACTGAGAAGAAAACCTGTTGGAAAACTTCTGGAACTCATTAATTATTTTAGAAATTTTGGGAACACTTTCAAAAGTGACAAATTACTTTTTGACAAATTACTGTCCATTTTGTAAATTACTGTCTATTTCGTAATTTTTGTTCTTCCAAATAGCCTCCCTCATTGTCTAATGGAAGCTTAGATTGTGGTTGTTTTGTCCCATTAGTCCCAATTACTATTTGTACGATGATATTTGAGGCAACATCCTCAAAGGAGTGCTCAAAAGAGACATCAGTCACATTTAGGGTGTTAATAAACACTTAGTCTGTAAACACTTTTTCATTTTTTGAAAACCTACTTGTTCCTCAAGACTTGCATCAAATATCGTATTCTTTTTAATTTTTAAAAAACTATTTGAACAGGATTGGTGATCTTTATTAAAGATTTTTATTAGAGATCTTTATTAAAGATATTCTGTTAGACGTGGGGTAAGAGACATTAAGGGGACCATCTACTGAATACCTCTTATGTCCCAAGTGTTGCATTAGAGAGGTTGAAAACATTATTTATTTTATTACTACTGGAAAAAAATTTTAATTTTGAGACAGAGTTTCACTCTTGTTGCCTAGGCTGGAGTGCAATGGCATGATCTTGGCTCACTGCAACCTCTGCCTCCCAGGTTCAAGTGATTCTCCTGCCTCAGCCTCCCAAGTAGCTGAGATTATAGGTATATGCCACCACGTCTGGATAATTTTTTGTATTTTTTAGTAGAGACTGGGTTTCACCATGTTGGCCAGGCTGGTCTCGAACTCCTGATCTCAGGTGATCCACCCGCGTTGGCCTCCCAAGGTGGTGGGATTACAGGCGTGAGCCACCGCGCCCAGCCACTAATGGAAAACTTTCAGGGTAGGCAACGTTAGAACTATTACACAGAAAAGAAAACAAGGCTATCAGATCAGGCCAGAACTCTAAAATCTGGGTAAAATATATAAAACAAACATTCACAAACATTTGGCACAAACAACACAGAGCCCTCATTTACCCACACTTTCTCCCTGGGAATGATTTCCAGATCATGGCACAGGTAGGTGAAGGCCAAGTTGGAAGGGGCAACCTCGCTGGACAGAGGGGGTTGAATCCAGAGGTAGGAGATAATAAGGCAGCTGAGATTGGAAAGGAGGGTGCCAGAGGAGCAACTAGGAAGAGGAAGCCCTGGGAGTCTGCATGGAAGCTACCCCCAGGACCTTGAATAAGTGACACATTGCTAAATACGGGGAGTGACTCTGAGTTACCTGGAAATAGCAGCTGCTGAAAGGCTGAGAGGTGAATGGAATTTCGGAAGATCAAACACTGTTGAAAACAATGCTTTGGACCCAGCCAGAGTGCTAGGCATTTACCCAAGATAAATGAAAATGTATATCTGCACAAAGATTTGTGCATGAATGTTCATAGCAACTGTATTTATAACAGGCAAAAACTGGAAACAACCCAGATGAATGGATAAACAGAATATGGTATAGCCACACAATATAATACTTTTTCAGCAATAAAACAGAACCAACTACTAATGGAAAAAAAATAACATGGAAGAATCTCACAATTACTATGCTGAATGACTAAAGCAAGACACAAAAGAATGCATACTGTGTGTTTTCATTTACATGTGAGTCTAGAAAATGTAAACTAAGCTATTGAGTCAAACAGTGTATGTCAGTGGTTGCCTGAGAAGGATGGAAAGTGGGGAGTGGATGGAAGGATAGTTAGCAAAGGGGTTTTGATAAATCTTTTGAAAATGGTTGAAATGTTCTGTGTTTTGGTTGTGTTGAATGTGAGTGTAAAAACTGTCAAAACTTATGAAATTGTACATTGTAAATGGTTATTTGTTCTGTGTAAATTTTATGTTAACTTATTAAAAATAAAAAATAAGGAATAAAGGACAAAAGAACATATGAGACACATAGAAAATAATAATGGTAGATTTAAAACTAACTATATCAGTGACATAAAATACAAATAGACTAAACACTCCTAATAAAAATGAAATCTGTCTGCTGCAACATGGAAAACAAAGCCTGACTATAGGCTCTTTGCAAGAAACACACTTTAATACAAAGAGAAATATACATCGAAAGTAAAAGAACTCGGCCGGGCGCGGTGGCTCAAGCCTGTAATCCCAGCACTTTGGGAGGCCGAGACGGGCGGATCACGAGGTCAGGAGATCGAGACCATCCTGGCTAACACGGTGAAACCCCGTCTCTACTAAAAAATACAAAAAACTAGCTGGGCGAGGTGGCGGGCGCCTGTAGTCCCAGGTACTCGGGAGGCTGAGGCAGGAGAATGGCGTAAACCCAGGAGGCGGAGCTTGCAGTGAGCTGAGATCTGGCCACTGCACTCCAGCCTGGGCCACAAAGCGAGACTCCGTCTCAAAAAAAAAAAAAAAAAAAAAAAAAAAAGGAAAGTAAAAGAACTCACAAAATTAAACATACAATCCCCACCACAAAAAGTGTTGGAATAGGTATATTAATATTAGACAAAGCAGGTTTTGAAAAACACCTGCTGATGATATTTGAGGCAATATCCTCAAAGCCTTATAAAAGACCAGAAAAATATTTCATAATATAAAAGGGTAAAATCAGCAGGATAGACATATGTCTGTAATAATAAATTTGTATGAATCTGATTGCATAACTTCAAATGTGTTTTTTAAAAGTGATAGAATTAAAAGGAGAGAGGACAAGTCTGCCATCATAGCTACGCTGTAACGCACTGTCTCAGGAACCCATAGAACAAGAATCAGTAGAACAAAATGATCAGTAAATTCAGAGATTTCAGTAACACAATTAACTTAACTGACCTAAAGGATATTTATGAACTATGACACCTGCTGTGGTTTGGATATTTGATCCTTCCAATCCTCACACTGAAATTTTATTCCCAATATTGAAGGTGGGGCCTCCTGGGAGATGTCTTGGTCATGGGGATGAATCTCTCATGAATGAGTTGGTGCTGTCCTGGTAGTGAGTGAATTCTCACTACATTAGTTCTCACGAGCTGTGGCTGTTAAAAAGAGCCTGGCACCACCCTCGCCTCTCTTGGGCTTCCTCTCTCTCACCTCGTGATTTCTGCACAGTCCAGCTCAACTCTTTCTGATGTGAGTGGATGCAGCATGAGGCCCTCACCAGAAGCAGGTATTGGTGCCATGCCTCCTGTACAGACTGCAGAACTGTGAGCCAAATAAACTTCTTTTCCTTATAAGTCACCCAGCCTCAGGTATTCCTTTTTAGCAACACAATAAATGGATTAAGACAACATCTAGTAACTGCGTTCCTTTCAGGGCCTCTTTACCAAAACATAATAATAGATATAGAACAAATTGCCACAAGTTTTGAAAGATGAAATAATACAGTGTATGTTTTCTGATCACAGGTGAATATAATTATAATTTAAAAAGAGAAATGAGAAATTTCAAATAACTGAAACTTAAGCAACACAATTCCAAATAATTCACTAATCAAAACTGTAGCAATATGCTAGAAAATATTTTATATGATGATAAAAAATCAAATTTTAAAAAACTATCAAATAAAAAAATCATGTTATTCACTTGAAGAAGGGCAAAGTGGGAAATCTATGGCTTCCAGTGTATAAATTAGAAAAGAAAACAGTATTGAAAACTAATAATCTAATATTGCAATGCAGAGTTCTAAAAAATGAACAGGAAATTAAACACAAAGGAAGAAGAAATAAGGAAACAATAGCAAATGAAAAGGTAAATAAGTAAATAGCTATAAAAGAAATAAATGGCCAGGTGCAGTGGCTCACACCTGCAATCTCAGCACTTTGAGAGGCTGAGGTGGGCAGATCACCTGAGATCAGGAGTTCAAGACCAGCCTGACCAACATGGTGAAACCTCATCTCTACTAAAACACAAAAATTAGCCGGGTGTGTTGGCATGCACCTGTAATCCCAGCTACTTGGGAGGCCAAGGCAGGAGAATTGCTTGAGCCTGGGAGGTGGAGGTTGCAGTGAGCTGAGATCATGCCACTACACTCTAGCCTGGGTGACAGAGTTAGACTCTGTCTCCAAAAAAAAAAGGAAAAAAAGAAAGGAAAAAAGAAATGAACAATGGAGAAGATTTACAAAGTCAAAAGTTGGTTTTTGAAAAGATAAATAAAATTGTTGTCTCCAGCAACACTGACCAAGAAAGACAAAGAGGAAAACAATACCAATATCAGTAATTAAAATGAGGAAAGAACAACAGATCCTTTAGGCATTGAAATGATAACAAAACAGATGATTGTGAAAAAATGTATTCTAATTATTTTGAAAATTTGGATAAAATAGACAAATTCCTTGGCAAACACAATTTACTCAAAATAGATGAAAAAGTAATAAAAACATAAAAGCTCTAAATTGGTTAAATATGTTAAATCTGAAATAAAAAAGTTTCCTCCAAAGAGCTAGAGGACCAGATTGCTTCACAGGTGAATATTCAAAACATTTATGGTAGAAATTGTTTTAATCTATACAAAGTCTTTTAGAAAATAGAAAAAAGAAACATTTCCCAATTAATTTTATGCAATGAGCATAACCTTGATGTGAAAAACTAACAAGACTCTTACGAGAAAGGAAAATTACAGGTCAACATCTCTCATAAACTTTGATATTAGAATCCTACAAAAGATTTTGTCAAATAAAATCCAGTGATATATGAAGAGGGTAACACAAAATGACACAGTGGGATTTATTCCAGGAATGCAAGTTTGGCTTAATACTAAAATTCTAATCATTTTAATTTACACATGAACAGAATACAATTGGAACTTTTTATGACCTTTCCTGTAAATATATAAAAAACACTTGACAAAATTCAATACCTGTCAATGATCAAAACTTACCAGTAAATGAGTTAAATGGAACTTTTAAAATCTGTTGTAACATATGAGCTAAAAACTTTCTGCTAACCTCATACTCAATGATTAAGTATATATGCTTTCCCTCTGAAAAAAGGAACAGAAAAAATGATGTCTACTATCCTCACCTTTAATTGGCTGTGTACAGGAGATACTAGCCAGGGCAGTCATGCACAAAAATTAAATTAAAATTATGAGAATTTATAAAGGAATAAAGCCATTTTTCTTTATAAATGCAACAATTATGGATGTAGAAATCACCTACTCTACAGTTAGAATTAATAAATCAATTTAGCAAAGATGTCAGAAACAAGGTCTGTATCAAAACAATTATGTCGACTGGCGCAGTGCCTCAAGCCTATAATCCTAGCACTGTGGGAGGCCCAGGTGGGCGGATCACCTGAGGTCAGGAGTTCGAGACCAGCCTGGCCAATTGGCAAAACCCTGTCTCTACTAAAAAATACAAAAATTAGCCAGGCATGGTTGCACGTGCCTGTAATCCCAGCTACTCGGGAGGCTGAGGCAGGAGAGTCGCTTGAACCCAGGAGGTGGAGGTTGCAGTGAGCTGAGATTGTACCACTGCACTCCAGCCTGGGAGACAGAGGAAGACTCTGTCTCAAAAAATAAAAAATAAAAAACAAAAAAAAGATAGTTATGTTTATACATATGGGCAAGAAATCATAGAAAAAATAAATTTGAAAACACTGTTTGCAGTTACATAAGAACATATTAAATATGTAGGAATAAATCCATGGAAATGTGTTTAATATTTAAGTAGCCAAATATCTAAGAATAAATCTAAGGAAAGATGTGTAAGAATTCCATATGGAACAACACAAAATACTGCTGAGAAAAATTAAAGAATAAACAAATTGACAGATATTCTATGTTCATGGATTGAGACATTTAATATTATTGAGATCTTAACTCTTCCCAATTCATCTAAGGACTCAATATAATTCTAATTAAAATTGCAGCAGGTCATTCTTTTCATGTTAGTGTTGTGGGTATTGATAAATTCAAACGTTTTGTGGAAATGCTGTGACTATAGAATAGCCAAGACAATATTTAAAAAGAAGTTAGAGAATCCATAAGTTTCAAGATGTAGTATGAAGCTGCAATAATTAAGTCTGTGTGACTATTGACACAAAGATAAATAGAGCAATAGGTCAAAATAGATAGTCAGGAAATATGTATGGGAAAAAATGAACTTTCCACACTATCCCACAGTATGCAAAAAACAATAATAATTGGAGGAAAACCATAAACATAAGTCTTAAAGTGAAAAATGATCTTCAGAATAAAACAGTCGAATATCTTTATAATCTGGTTTTAGGCAAAGATTTCTTAAACAAGCGACAAAGAACTACTCATAAAGGAAAAACAAGATAACTCAAACCTGGTGAAAATTAAGAACTTGTGTTCATTGAAAGCCAAAATTCTAAAAGGTCATTAGTTAAGCCACACCTTGGTGGAAGTCTTTGTGACACATTCTTGTCTTGTGTTTCCCAGTATCCCATGTGCAGCCCAGTGCCTGACACTCAGAGGTGCAAACAAAAGGTGTGCTTTCTCCCCGCCGCTCTTCCTTCCCCCATCTGGTGGCCTTATGCTTGTCTTGCTGGCATGAATTTCTGTATCAGCAAAGGGATCAACGTTCCACTATACCTAGTGTAAAGACTTGAATAAAGGTTCACTGTCTAGTCATGGGTCCTTTCTCTTGCAAATGTTCTAAAGAACACCTAACAGAGAATAAGGATAGAAGATTTAACATGAACGGCCAAATACATGCACAAACCAAAACCCACGTGGATAACAAAGTACTTTCATCAGGAGCATCAGCTAGAGCCAGTGTAGGTTTCAGTTCCAGAGATGGAATGTACTTGTTGACTTTGGACAAAACACCATGCCTCCTGAGTCTCATTTTTCTTATCTGTAATAAAATAACATAACTGTATAGTAGGTTGTTTTTAATAATTAAAATACCAAAATTTATTCCATGAACTACCAATTCCCATGATACAAATAAGTTATTCCACATATAAACTATTTCATTATAAAGTATGTTTTGACAGTTCTGAATATAATTTTTTTAAACTTCAAGACTCCTAAAAATAGAAAACTACAAACAAGGGAATTTTTTTTTCCTAGTGAACATTGTAATTCTCCAAGGGAGGCTAAAGTATTGAGTTTTCCAATGCATCTCTGACCTATGGCAGTATTTTCATGATAAAGGATGAGTGTTATATGGACATACTTGGGGAAATGATGATGTAGAATATAGTAGACATTCCAAAATGCTATCTGCTATTATGATGATGATGATGATTACTACTACTATTATTGTGAATATAACTAATTATTAGTTTTCGGCAATAATAATAATGCAAGAGTCCTAAATCTAAGTCACATATTAAAATGTATGAAGCATCATTTTCCAAACAAAATTTTGTCAGTTGGATTTTCCTTGACTCATCTCTGAATTCTACTAGCTTTAGAATAGACAAATTGGAAATAGAAAAATCCCTTCTCCCCTTCCTAATTAGTATGATGGATTATTGAAATGAGATTGTTCCATCACAGTAGAGATGATGCCATTGCTTTTAATTAACCGTACAGGGATTTGAGCTGGTGGGAAAAAAAAAAAAAAAAGGAGAGGGAGAAATCCCTAACATATTCATTTGCCTGGCTTGATGACTAAAGAAGTCCAAGAAATAGCATAGCTTTGGGCTTACCTTTACTCTTGAGTTCCTAATATGACAACAGATTTATACATACCCCTTTGCATATTTATAATTGTGTTTTCATGACATGGGGCTGATGAAAACATGGACAGAAAATGTTAGAATAGAAAAATTCTGCAGCACCAACCTTGCTTCCACTGTCTTCTTGGATTATACCATTCATTCTTCAGAAAGTTTAAATCATAATGTTGGTAGGTGATGAGTAATTTTCCATTATTCATGAGTGCATTCTTGTAAGCAAACACCCTCAGTGTGCCAGCATTTATTTTACTTACTGTGATAGAGACCCCAGAGCACCACACTTCTGGCTCTAGGCCCTTCCAAAGCATTCCAAAATCTCCAGGATGCATGGAATACTAGCAATAACCTGGGTCTGGGGGCCTGCCTTTGGGTTGCTGTTTGGACTCTTTCCCAGGGAAAATTAGGGCAAGGCTCTTGCCATTCCTTTTCTCTTTCCTAACAGTAGGCCAAGATGGGCATGACACCTTTCAATTCCAACATCAGAAGACCCCATGGGTTCAGTTCACATTAAAATGACACCGCTGGGTTGGATAAAAAATATGAGAATATTCAGTTTGTCACCAGCCCTGGCTATTTTACCTCTATCCAATAGGCATGTACTGAGTGCCTAGCTACCCAGCCCTGGACTAGATACTGGAGAAATAGAGAAGCTCACAATTATGTTGGGGAGAAAAAGATATACAAACTCACATAGTGTGACACACTCAGTGTTGATGTACACATAGCATACTACGAAAGGGATTAAAAAGGAGCTGAGTGACTGCAGCAACTTTACTGAAGAAGTTAACTTAAGCAGAGTTTGGAAGGTTGAATACAAGTTTGGCAGCTAGATCAGGTGTTAGGAGGGGCCCTCTGGGCAGAAAAGACAGCACTTGTGAAAGTGCTAAGAGGCTGAATATACAGATGGACAATGGCTGAACCATATACAAAAATAAAGCTCTGACTTGCAATTGGCAGCAACCAGTCCAGAACGCCAACCAATTATCTGCAGCAACCAATCCAGAAAGCCAAATAACAACCCCTGTAACTGTCAGTCTAAGCTGGCCAGGTTTTGATAAATAACTGATGGTTTCCCCAACTTCCAACAACTAGAGAAAGCCTAAATTCACTCCTAAGCAATCACATGGGTTGCCCTACTTGTAATTAGCCCAACTCCAGCTTCCCTGTGCCTTTAATCAGAAAATACCTAATGCCTTACCTTTTCTTCCATTATACAGCTTTCCACTCCTCTGTATGACAAATATAAGTGATGGTAGCTGACTCTTTGTTATAGCAAACTCAGAATAAATAGCCTTTGTTTTTTCTCATTTGGTGATATTCGTTCTCACAGTACAGAGGCATAAAACCTAGTACTTTCTGTAAGGAATTAGAAGTAGATACTTATTGTAGGTGGTGCGTTTGTGTGTGTGTTTCTGTGAATGTATGCATGCATGAATTGAAGGGAGGGCAATGCAGATGAATTTGGAGAAATAGGCAAGAACAAAGCCAAATAGACTTCTGTACAATGTAGTAGTTACAATTTCTGTATGATAACATTACCACAATCTTAGCTGCTTAAGACAATACACATTTACTATCTCAATTTCTGTAGGTCAGGGGTCCAGGCATACTTTGGCTTCAATCCAGGTATGAGCCAGGGCTGCAGTCTCCTTTGAGGATTGACTGGGGAAGGAACTATTTCTTAGCTCACGTGCCTGGTGTCAGCATTTGTTTCTTGTGGGTTGTTAGTCTGAGGGCCTCAATTTCTTCCTGGCTTTTGGTTGGAAGTCACTATATTAGGCAAACTAATGCCTCCCCAAAAATACCCATGCCCTAATCCCCAGAATCTGTTACCTTACATGGCAAAACAGACTTTGTGGATGTGATTAAGGCTGAGAAATGGGAAGAGAACTCTGTACTATCCAGCTGAGTACAATCTGAACATGTGAATCCTGAAAGTATAGAACCTCTCTTGGCTGTTGTCAGTTAGAGAGAAATGTGACAACAACAAGGAAAAAAAGCAGTCAGGCTGTTGCTGGCTTTGAAGATGAAGGAAAGAGAAATGAGCAAAGAAATGCGTGCAGCCTCTAAAAATGAAAAGGCAAGGATCAGATTCTCCTCTTGGGCGTCCTGAAAGCCCACAGCCTAACCAACACTTTGATTTTAGTCCTATGAGACCTGTGTGGGACTTCTGACTTCCAGAACTGTGGAAGAATTAATTTGTGCTAAATCACTAAGTTTGTAGTAATTTGTTTTGGTGACCCTAGGAACTGGCACAGTCACCTTCCATTCCTTGCCATGTGGTTCTCTGTATAGGGAGCTCACAAGATGGTGGTTTATTTCCTCAAAGCCAGCAAGGGAGAGGGTCTCCTTGCAAGACAGGAGTTACAATCGTATGCAACATAATCCTGTGCATCCCAACACCTATGCCAAATTCTATGGGTTAGAAGAAAGTCACAAATCCTGCCCGCACTCAGAGAAGTGGCTACACAAAGGCGTCAACATCATGAGGTGAAGGGAAATGATTTCTGGGATATGACACCAAAAGCACAGGCGACAAAAACAAAAATAGACAAATAGGACTCTATGAAACTAAAAAGATTCTGCACGGCAAAGGAAATAATCAACAAAGTGAAAAGTCAGTTTACACAATGGGAGAAAACATTTGCAAATCATATATATCATAAAGAGTTAAAATCCAAAATATGTAAAGAACTCATACAACTCAATAGCAAAAAAAAAGATAATTTAATTTTAAAAATGGGTAAAAAATCTGAATAGACCCTTCTCCAAAGAAGATACACAATAGGTACACAAAAATATGCTCAACATTACTAATCATCAGGGAAATGCAAATTAAAACCACAATGAGACATCCCCTCACATGTGTTAGGATGGCTGTTATCAAAAAAACAATAATAATAAGTGTTGGAAAGGATGTGAAGAAAAAGAAACTCTTGTATACTCTTGGTGGGAATGTAAATATATACAGCCATTATTGAAAACAGTGTACACGCTGTTTGAAAAACAAAATGTACCATACTATCTAGTCATTCCACTACTGGGCATATATTGAAAAGAATTGAAATCAGAATCTCAAAGAGATATTCTACACGCCCACGTTCATTGCAGCGTTATTCACAATAGACAAGATATGAATCAACCTAAGTGTCTGTCATCAGACGAATGGATAAAAAACTGTGGTATATACATACAATGAAATATTACTTAGCCTTTAAAAATATCCTGCAATTTGATACAACATGGATGAACTTGGATGACATCATGCGAAGTAAAATAAGCCAGACATGGAGAACAGATATTACATGATCTCACTTACATCAGGGATCTAAAGTAATCAAACTCACGGAGACGGACAGTAGAATGGTGGTTACTGGGGCTGAAGAGAGAGTGAATCAGGGAGATGTTGTTCAAAGGGAAAAAAAGCTTCAATTTTGCAAGATGAATAAGTCCTAGGGATGTACAGTATATCAAAGTGCCTAAAGTTAACAATACTGTATCATATACTTGAAAATGTTTTATGAGGGTAGATTTTATGTTAAATGCTCTTGTCGTCAAAAAAGAGGAAGGGAGGAAACTTTTAGAGATGATAGTCATGTTTATGACATTGCTTGGAGTAGAAGTTTCATGGCTGTATACTTACAAACTCATCAAGATGTATACATTAAAAATGTATATGTTTTTATGTCAATTATACCTTAATTTTTAAAATCTGCAAGATTTCGAATTTGAACACTGCCAATGTAAGCTCACAACTTCAAATCCCTGTAGTGTTATGTGTCAGTCATCCTCGCACCAAAAATAAATTCACGGTGACACATTCCTTAGTTAGCTACCCCTTCAAAACAAAATCCACTGGATAAGGGCTGGGGGAACCACCACATCTGGAGTCTGTGTGAGAGGACAGAGAGTGAGAAATTCACCTGCTGGCTCATTCCATTCTCATCTTCCTTGTTGGTCAAAGTACACCGTTCAGTGGGTTAACTCCCTTATGTTTCTGGGATTGTTGCCTAGACCCTTGAGTAAGCGGCTTGGAAGCCAGAGCATCTGGTGGTCCAGCCTAACCCATGCTCAGATGCAGCAATTTCTCCCTTATCAGGAGATGCTGCACACAAACCAGGGCTCCTAGGCCTATGGGAACTTGTACTACAGCAGCTGTGAGTAGAGTTTTCAGCAGCACAAAGTACATAAGCCACAAGCAGGGCACCTCCTTCAAAGACACAAGGCATGTAGCTGAGCCAGGAGAAAGGGGAGCAGAAGGGGAGGAGCTGATCTAGGGTAAAGTATAATCCAGATTCAGTTCAATCTGAACACCTAAATTGAAGAAATACGTAGAGATACAAGATGTTGTGAGTAATGTATTGAAACAATACAATAAAATGATACCCATTAATACCACATAAACAATACATCAGAGTCAGTTAGGTATGATAATTAGCAGCATTAGGCCTCTAAGAACTTCAGATAATTAGTAGAGTTTATGGATGAGCACATTTAAAATAAACAAAGAAATAAAAGGAGGATTCAAAATCACAGGAAACTAGTAATATGCTAGTGAAACCACTCCTATAAACTACATAAAATTCATCAGAAAATAAGGGAAAGGGAGCGCTGAAAATACACTCAGCTTGCAACACATTCAGCATTGATCATCAAGTCAGCTTGCTGTCTGACCGGCTTCCTCATAGCTGTTTGGTGCCTATTGTCCTAGAATCAGATAGACCCTGCTACAAGATCCTAGTTCTACTTAACTGCTGTATCAATAGCCACTTGAACTTTTCCTTTTGAGATATTCTTTCAGGTCTTGCATACCGGTGAAACTACTGATGTCAGCTGGTCTGAAGGATGCCACTTACTCCAGCTGTCTGAAGGACCCGATGAAAAGCTGATTCACCAAAGAACACAGTTTCCACATCTTGATGATTTCATACCCCCTACCTTGACCAATCAATGACCCCAACTGTCCAGCCCCTTGCTCTCCATGGTTCCCTTAAAAACTCCAGCCCAGAATTCTTGGGGGAGATGGATTTGAGGGTCTCTTCCCATCTCCTCACTGGGTGCCCTGAAATCATTGAACTCTCTCTCTGTTGCAAACCCTGCTGCTTCAGTATAATGGATTTGTTACTGCACAAGGGGCATACAAACCTGCTGGCCCTCTAACACCAGGACTAGAACATCAAGTGAGTAGAACATCTAGAAATAAAAATATAATCATTAAAATTTTAAATAAAATTAGTGAATGGGTCAGAAATACACATATGAAGAATGTGGCAATATAACATGTAAACCTGATATTAGATCTGATCATATTGCCATATTACTCTAAACATAATCCAGAGAGAAAGAGAATGAAAATTATGAAAGATGCGACTTTACAGGGATCTCAGAAAAGGAGACATTATACCCACTCTAATAATAGAAACAAGACTATGACTAGGTCAATAAGTAATGAGGTAATGGCCAGAAAAATTGAGAAATTCCCAGACCTGTTGAAGGACATGAGTCCTCAGACTCAGGAAGCACAGGAGCCCCAAGACAGGTGAATAAATAGAAAATCACACATAGACATATTGTAGTTAGGTAAACTAACACCAAAGGCAGAGAAAAGATACAAAAACAAAAGGAACAAAAGTACACACAACCTTTCAAGAGAAGAGAGTGATGACCTACACTGGGATGACATTTAGATTAAATTACTAGATTTTAGGAAAAATATTTTATTCATTAAGATATTTGAAAATGCAGGAGGAAGTGGGGTTTTTCCATCCTCCCAGCCTAGAGAAAGAGGACAGATAAGGATAGAAGAGATGTTTAACTAAAGAGTGGAGAGGCCACATAGTACCAAATTGTCCAAGAACTCTCCTGTTCTTTGTCCCTGTAAAGTTTCACCCTTCTTCTGACAATGATGTTGCAATAAACAAAACCATGCAAATTAGCAACCAGGGGTGGAATGACACATAGTTAATGAGGTCTATTTGACAGGATTGGCTTGGGTAGAGTGAGCAGAGTTTGCAAAGATAAGGAAGAGTTAGGCCTGGCGCGGTGGCTCAAGCCTGTAATCCCAGCACTTTGGGAGGTCAAGACAGGCGGATCACGAGGTCGGGAGATCGAGACCGTCCTGGCTAACACGGTGAAACCCCGTCTCTACTAAAAAATACAAAAAACTAGCCGGTCGTGGTGGCGGGCGCCTGTAGTCCCAGCTACTCGGGAGGCTGAGGCAAGAGAATGGCATAAACCCGGGAGGCAGAGCTTGCAGTGAGCCGAGATCATGCCACTGCACTCCAGCCTGGGCGACAGAGCGAGACTCCGTCTCAATAAATAAATAAATAAATAAATAAGGAAGAGTGAGCTAACTGGGAATGCACAAGGCATATGGAGGACTCTGCTGATCCTGGACCCGGGCTCCACCACATAAACAAGCTATGAGATTCTAAAAATTTATGTTGCCTGCTTCACGTTGCCTCTCACTGACAGTTCCTACCTGATGAGGGTAGGAGACCTGTCTCTGCTCTGCATGGGGCGCTGGGTTAGGGACTGTGGCTCCCTCAGGGCAAGTGCTAAGGTCTTGGTGGCATTGGTTTTCCCACACATCCCAGGCTTTTCTTTATCCCCAGACAATTTGTCTAGGTTCTAGTCTGCTCCAAACATCCAGTTCTCACTTGTTCGCACAGGCATATCCCACTTCTATGTTACTAGCCCAAGAATTGTGACACTGGGTGAAAACAGTATAGCTATCTACACAGTGGAGTCCACAGAAAGGAAATGAGACTCTCAGACTAAGGCAAGAGCATATTTTCATGACTTTTTAAGATGTATTGAGAATGGTCAATCTCTAAGTACTTGGCGGAACATAAAAAAACATCAATCGACTAATAAAAAGACATACAGGCTGAGGCTGGGTGCGGTGGCTCACGCCTGTAATCCCAGCACTTTGGGAGGCTGAGGGGGCAGATCACGAGGTCAGGAAATCGAGACCATTCTGGCTAACATGGTGAAACCCTGCTCTACTAAAAATACAAAAAATTAGCCAGGCGTGGTGGTGGGCACCTGTAGTCCCAGCTACTCAGGAGGCTGAGGCAGGAAAATGGTGTGAACCCAGGAGTCGGAGCTTGCAGTGAGCCGAGATTGTGCCACTGCGCTCCAACCTGGGTGACAGAGCGAGACTCTCTGTCTCAAAAAAAAAAAAAAAAAGAAAAAGAAAGAAAGAAATACGGGCTGAGTCATATCCACAGGCTAATTGCTTTCTTTCATAGTCATCTCTACCTGAGAAGTGGTCCTGTCTGGAAGCATTTTTGACAAAGACCTTTAGAGAAACTGAAGGAGGTCAGGCCATACCCACCCTAGCTTTCCAGCTTAAATTCTTCCTCCTTAAGAGTCTTTCTGGCTTCTCATTTTAAAGAAACAGAAATAAATTTTTCAATATTCTTATTTGAAAAAGCAATCAGCAGGGACAAAATCTACCTAACCAGGTGGGGACTCTGTACTTTCAAGTGTGGGAAGGTCAAGTGTGAGATGGAGTCGGAACCTCTCTTTAGGGGCTTGCAGGGCCCCCAAAGCATGGAAATAAAGGAAAATCTTGAGTTCCTTCAAGGGACATTGCAGGTACCTAGCTAGTCTTGGGAAGTAAATAAGCAAGCTGGTAAGCCAGAAGGTAATAGTAGCCTTAAACAATAGCCAACAAAGAGCCATAAGTTGTTTGGTTCCTCCATAGAGACTAAAAATAACATTTTAACGTATGTCTCTGGGTTGTTTTTCAGAAACCTGGGTCCCCACCAAATGGATACTCTGGTACACAGACCTCAGATGAGGGGGAGCTGAGGACTGAACTCTGCCCACCCTTCTTTATTCAAAAATGTCTCCCTGGGGGCCTGGAGAAAGTCATGCCCATGGGCCAGACCTAGCATTTCTTTCTGTTGTCCCAAAAAATTTAAACAAAGCTACCCTTCCTTAACCAATTGCAAATCAAACTTTAAATTTAGGCTGGGTGCTGTAGCTCATGTCTGTAATCCTAGCATTTTGGGAGGCCAAGGTGGGCGGATCATTTGAGGTCAGGAGTTTGAGACCAGCCTGGCCAACATGGTGAAACCTGGTCTTTACTGAAAATACAAAAATTAGCTGGGCGTGGTGGCACGCTCCTGTAATTCCAGCTGCTGGGGAGGCTGAGGCAGGAGAATCACTTAAAGCCAAGAGACAAAAGGTTGTAGTGAGCCGAGATCAGGCCACTGTACTCTAGCCTGGGTGACAGAGTGAGAATCTGTCTCAAAAAAAAACCCCAAAAAACAAAATCAAAAACAAAACAAAACAAACAAGAAAGAACTTTAAATCTACCTGTGACCTACCCCACTGCAAGAAATCCCACCTTTTTATGCCAAACCAATATTTAGCCTCCACATGTTGATTTGTGATTTTTGCCTGTAACTTGTTCTTTCCTGAAATTGACCCCTGCCTTTAAAACCCTTGCTCAGAAGCCATCAGGAAGCCTGGGCCTTAAGCATGGGCTGCCGGATTCTCAATGCTCAGTGCTCCACACATAAACTGTCCTTTTTCCCACTGCGAATGTGCATGTGGATGTTTGGCTTTGCTGTGCCGAGTGAGTGGAACCCAGTCCAGTTCAGTAATAAGTAGAGAAGATCAAGGTATCTGACCTTGTTTTCCTCTTTAGGTTTGTTTCGTTTTTTTAATTGGAAAACAGCAATTTTTTTTATATATATTTATAGAGTACAAAGTGATGTTTCTATTCACACAGATATTGTGGAATGATCAAATCTGGCTAATCAATAAATCCATCTCCCCAAATATTTATCATTTCTATGTAACACCCCCCTGCTGTCCAAGTGTGAACTCAAGAGGACAGGAAGCAGCCTCTGACCTTGGTGAGCTGACCTGGTGCCCTCAGCCAGGCCTTGGTGCTCTCCTGCTGAATGCAAACATCCCATAGAGCATCAACATCAGACAAGGCCACTCTGTGCCCAGGATGGAGCCAGATAAAACAACACCCCTCAGTAGTCATGAACACAAACTTTGTCCACACCACAAAAATGACCAAGCAACTCCCTCTTCCGGCTCATGTGAGTGACACTGCTGCTTGGCCAAGCATAACATTAGCCTCACTCTGATTGGCCCTCTCTATAGACAAGACACTCTGGCATGGTGATGCCCCTGTTTCTTGATCACATCCAATCCAGAGCAAAGCCCGCTTCCTGAAACTCTCCCCGGTGTCACCTAACACAGGCCTAAACCCTGCATTCACCTTCTGTAATACATCCTTACTGACATGACCCACGGTGCCCCATTCTGTGTGTTCTCCCTGCTACATCATGAACCCAATTTGTTCAATGACAGGTGTGTCCCTGGCAGAGTTGTGCTGCAGGATATTGACATTACAGCCTCATCAGAGACCTTTTCTCTGCCCTCATCCCAGGTGAGGCATGAGTGGTGGGTCAGGGAAGAGTGTGCGGTCTTTCTCTCTGCTTTCCTGGCACTCAGAGCAAAGGCGTCCCCCGCCTCTTACCACCCAGGTCCCTTTCTCCATGCACCCACCCTTCTCTCCCTTTAAAAACTGTAAAGTTATTGGGGCATAAGCATTGCTGCAGGACAGCTTCCCCCACACAACCAGCCAACAAATGGAGTTTTTAAACTCCGTATTTGAGTTTAAAAAGTGATATGGGAATGGGACAGGCCATGATGAAAGGGTGCAGAGGAAGCACATGTGAATACAAGACCTCCAGACAATGGGGAAAGGGATTCCTCCTCTTTTTAAAACTCTGATTGCTCTCTTACAAACCAACATAGTAGTCATGCCTGTCATGTGCCCCTCTCCCCAGGCTCCCTCCCTCTGAAGGCAGACCCCACTTCTGATCCTTGTTTGTTGATGACATTATGCTCCCTATGCCTTGTGGAGTGCCTGGCACACATCAGGCACCCAGAAATATGATCCGTGAAGGAAGTGGCCCATGGGGCTCTCCTTGCTTAACTAGAAAGCATTCATTGCCTCTCCTTCATTGCCTTTCTTGTCTCTAACTCAATGCACAGGACTTCTGTTCACCTCTAGGGCCCAATTCAAATGATACCTCTCATATGAAGCCTTTTCTAGAATTCACCATGAGAAGGATTCATTCCTTCCTCTGTACACCCTGGTGAAGAGAGTAAATCTCTATGGAAAAATAAAAACATGGAAATGAATGAAGACCAAACACACAGTATGGAAACAGCTCTAAAAAGTCACCTTGATTTTACCCATTCATTGCATCAAAGCTCAGAGTCCGAGAGGGTGAAGTCCAGTGGTAGGCTCTTCCCTTGCTGTTTGTCCATGTCACTGCTCCTCCTGGGGTACCTCCTCCCATCACCATCTGTAAGAACTGTCCCCATCCTTCCAATCCAATCCGCCCTGCCATGGAACTTTGTCTGACCTCTGCAGCCCCACGCAGCTCTCCCGACTCTGGACTCAGGGAACCCATTAGTTGTTAGCTGTAACAAGGTGCTGACAACAGATGATCTTCTGCCCTCTGGGGTTGGCAAAGGCAGAAATATAAACAAATGATTATAGTGAATTGTACAAATTTGCTCAATGGCGATATGAAAATGAGTCATTCTGTATCTAAGCAAGGATCAATTAACCCTCAGATAGGTGTGTGTGGAGGGGTGCTTTATTCAAAACAAAAATCAAATCAAAGACTCTTGAATGTTAGATGCTGCTAAGAGAGAGAAGAAAGACCACCTGCAAGGCACAGAAAGAAATAAAAGCTCAACTGGTCAACTGGTTTGAAATCCACAGAAAGGAATGTCACTCACGCTGCTGAGAGCATGGGGCAGCCGCTGCCCAGGGCACTGGAGGCAGGGCCTGGTACCTGGGAAGCTTTGTGCTGGGGAGGATGTCAACACAGCTTGGAGATGTTGGTCTGCATCCTGCCTCGTATACATGCAGGCAGCAGTGGGGGTAATGAGCCACTGCTGCTGTGCTCTCCACCCCGGACCATGGCTCATGCTCGGTGGCCTGAGCAACCCAGGAGGCTGAGGACAGCCAGGTGGACCGGCAGCCAAAGAGGCTACAGGGAGCGAGCAGATGTGAATGGCTCTGTGTTCCCACTGGGCCGGACCTTGGCCACTCTCGGAATTCACTTTAAAACTTTGCTGGAAAAGTATCAACTTTGTCAATCACTATGGACTTAAACAAGGGCCTGCAGGTGGCTCCAAAATGGAGGGATGGGGGCTGGCTAGAGCTTTGGAGAAAAGGAAATTATAACGAGGACCATCATAAGAGCAGCCAAACACTTGGCCAGCTCTGCATCAGCCTTTCAGGGGCTCTATTACCTCTGAGGCTCTCTGCAGCCCCAAGTGCAAGCCAAGCCTTGCTCACCCCACTTTACAGCTGAAGCATTACAAATATGTATGGTCTACTGGCCCCGAGCGGTTATTGTACTAAGCCTGTGACATGCCAGCCTCATTTGATACTAGGCAGAGCCCCCCAAGGGAAGTCCTGTTGCAATCCCCATTTAGCGGATGAACGACCAAGCCTATGGACTTTTAGTATTTGCGCACAATCGCACGTCATGAGATGGTTTTGAACCCACATCTAAGTGACTACAAATGATAGGTAGAAATTCTAGGGGAAAGAGTGTAGGTCGGGAACCATGGAGAGCAAGGGGGCAGAAGGGGCAATGAAAACATTCCCGTAAAGTAATTTCAGTCCAAATTAGAGTTCATGCTGAGAGTCAGAAAAGCAGCTTCACTTTTCATGGTGGCCTTGAGCAAACCAGCTCATCTGTTAGGCCTCCCATTTCCAGAGTGGGAACAGCAGCGCCTCTTGTGTTTATTATAAAAGAGAAAGAAATAAAGTATGGTTAATCCACTTTTGAAAACGAATGTAATGCTGCTGTATGCTACAACACGAATGAACCTTGAAAACATTATGTTAAGTGTGTGAAAGGAAAATATGGGGGAGGGGGGCAAATCACTGAGCTAAGGGGAAAATTCTACCTGGAAATTGCTCAAGGCAAATCTGCCTCTCATTCTATTCAAAGCCATCCCTCTGCTCACTGAGATAGATGCATACTCTGGTTGCCTCCTTCAGAAAGGCTTGTTAGAAGCTTAAAAGAATGCAACCATTTGTCTCTCACCTACCTGTGACCTGGAAGCCCCATCCCTGCTTCAAGTTACCCCTGCCTTGCTGGACAGAACCAATGTACTTCTTACATATATTGATTATGTCTCATGTCTCCCTAAAATGTATAAAACCAAGATGTGTCCTGACCACCTTGGGTGCATGTCGTCAGTACCTCCTGAGGCTGTGTCACGAACACGTGTCCTTAACTTTGGCAAATAAACCTCCTAAATGATTGAGACTTTTCTCGTCATCTTTCTCAATTGACAAGTGAAAGAAACCAGACACAAAAGACTACATATCGTGTGATGCCATGCATATGAAATGCCCAGAAAAGGCAAATCTATAGACACAAAGGAGATTAATAATTGCCAGAAGTGGCCATTCGCAGTGGCTCATGCTTGTAGTTCCAGCACATTGGGAGGTCAAGGCAGGCGGATCACGAGGTCAGGAAATCAAGACCATCCAGGCCAACATGGTGAAACCCCATCTCTACTAAAAATACAAAGATTAGCCGGGCATGGTGTTGAGCACCTGTAGCTCCAGCTACTTGGGAGGCTAAGGCAGGAGAATTGCTTGAACCCGAGGGGCGGAGGTTGTAGTGAGCCGAGATCGTGCCACTGCACTCCAGCCTGGGTGCCAGAGCAAGACTCTGTCTCAAAAAATAATAACAATAATTGCCAGAGGCTGGGGGAAGGGGGAAGTGGGGGGTGACTTCTAATGGGCATGGGGTTTATTTTTGGAGGTGATGATATGTTCTGGAATTAGATAGTGGTGATCTTGCACAGCTCTGTTAATACACTAAAAAATCACTGAATTGTACACTTAAAAATGATAACTTTTATGGCATGTAAATTATATTTTAGTACAGAAAAGTCAATTTATGTTGACGTCCAGGCTGTGTACCAGGCTCCTGATTTTTTTATACCCTGGAGAAATCTGTAAGTGAAGGAGGAGAGAGGGGGAGGGCATCACACTGTTCGAATCTGGAGTCGTGTCAGCACTTTCACATTCATAAAATCATGAAACCTTGGCCTCCCATCTTTGAGTGCATATGTTGGTTTTAATTTTACTTACAGGAAATGGAGACTGAGAAAGGAGTGATTTCAGTGGAAAGTAATGGGAATATTAAGCACTTTGCAGCCCCAACAGAACAAGGAATGTCAAGGGAACAGGGTTGCCAATGACTGTTACCAGTAGTAAAATTAATGACAGGCCGGATGAAGATGCTGACTCCCAGGTATGGAGAGGCTACCACATCCTGGAGGCCCTGGTAAGCACTACATATGTATTACTTGAGTCTGAAACAACTGTAGAGGCAGGTGTTAGTATTATCCTTACTGTCTTAGGTGTTCAAGCTGCTATAACAATCTACCATAGACTGGGTGTCTTAAGCAACAAACATCTATTCTGACAGTTCTGAAGCCTGGGAAGTCCCAGACCCAGGCACTGGCAGACCCCATGTCTGATGAGGGCTCCCTTTCTGGTCTGCAGATGGCAGCCTCTGTCTTCCTGCTGTGTCCTCACATGGTGGAGAGCAGAGAGCCTACCAGCCCCCTAAGTCTTCACTCATTCTAGCAACAATACCAAAGTCTGGAGTTCAAAGTCACACCTAAATATCATCGAAATCAGATATGGGGGAAGCTAGAGGTGTGATTCATCCTGAGGCAAAAATCCTCTCCAGCTTGAACCTGTGAAACCAAACAAGTTATGTGCTTCCAAAATACAATGGTGGGAGAGGCATGTGAACCCAAAACATCCAAGACAGGTCTCAGTCAATTTAGAAAGTTTATTTTGCCAAGGTTAAGGACAGGCCCATGACACAGCCTCAGGAGGTCCTGAAAACATGTGCCCAAGGTCATCAGGGTACAGCTTACACATTTTAGGGAGACATGAGACCTCAATCAAATTGTGTAAGATGTACATTGGTTTGGTCCGGTAAGGTAGAACAACTCGAAGTGGGGGCTTCCAGGTTAGAAGTAGATAAAACACAAAAGGTTGCATTCTTTTGAGTCTTTGATGAGACTTCCACTGAATACACAATTTAGTCTGGCTCAGTGAATCTGCATTTTTACATAAACAATAGGGCAGAGAAAGCAATCCGATATGCATTTGTCTCAGGTGAGTCTCAGAAGGATGACTTTGAGTTCTGCCTGTCCTTTGTCCACAAGGAATTTTCCTGTGAACAAATTGTGAGGGAGATATGTAGCTCCTTATCTTTGTAGCTATCTTATTTAGGAATAAAATGGGAAGCTGGTTTGCCTGACGTAGTTCCCAGCTTGACTTTTTCCTTGGCTTAGTGATTTTGAAGTCCTGAGATTTATTTTTCTTTCACAAGCATAGGATAAATCTTCCGATTCCAAAGGGGAAAAATGGGAGAGAAGGAAGGGACGACTGTTCCCAAGCAACTCCAAAATCTAGCAAGGCAAATCCCATGAGATCCTAAGGCTCAAGAATAATCCTCTGGCTCAATGCTCTGCCTCCTAGGCCCACTTGGGAGTCGATGTCACCCCTGGGACTCAGTGGGCAGCTTTCCACACCATGGCTCTCTGTAGTGGTCCCGCCCATGATGTGGCTCTCTTACTTTCCAGAAGAGGCTGGGAGAAGTTTAAGGTTGTGTGGCCACTTGAAACCTAGAGGAATCCAGCGTGGTGGGTGGTGCAGTGGGAGGATCCTGGCTTCCAACATCATATCTTCCCACTGTCAGAGTTAAGACTGGGCTAGTCAGCTAAAAGGTAAAGCCAGCTGTTTGCATCATTTCCCTTCAGAAAAGACAGGAACTGGTTGTCCGTGATGGCTTGTGCCTGCAATCCCAGCACTTTTGGAGAGGTGAAGGCAGGAGAATCATTTGAGGCCGGGAGTTCAAGACCAGCCTGGCCAATATGGCAAAACCCCATCTCTACTAAAAACACAAAAACTAGCCAGGCGTGGTGGTGCACACCTATAGTCCGAGCTACTTGGGAGGCTGAGGGATGTGAATTGCTTCAGCCTGGGAGGCAGAGGTTGCAGTGAGCAGAAATAGCACCACTGCACTCCAGCCTGGGTGACAGAGCAAGACTCTGTCTAAAATAAGTAAATAAATAAATACAGGAATTGCATAGTCCAATGTGATGAGACACATTATTTCTTAAGGAAACCTGTGATTATGTTTCACAATAAAATGATAAACAGAGAACTGGATGGTGAATTTGCCAGTTGTTCTTTGTCGCTGTGGGCATCGGGTCCCTGTGATGGCAAGCTGTGTGTATAAATTCTCTAACTTTTCACCAGTGGCTATAGTATTATATTGTGTCGGTCTTTCTACAGCTGGAAGGAAAATGAGTCCCAGCGGTCCCCTGCTGTCAGCCTAGCCTGGCACACACCCATGCCTGACTACTGCATCTGTTCCTTTGAGGTCTCTCTGGGGAAAGAGGCTTGGATGGAAGCACTCACTGTCTTCCAAAAAGAGAAGGCACAAGGACAGCTACTTATTTGGGAAATAGCTGTCAAATCAGTTACATTGTGATGAAATTAGCAGCATCAGAATTCTCACAGATAGCGTGTTTAGCCTGTATTCCTTGCCAGGATAGCATTTCAAAACCAAAGACATTGTGAGAAGAGGAAACAACAGGAGTTCACCAGTATCGCATATCTGCAAATTGCTCTCGTGTTTCTACAGTGTTTATGCTATTCCTTATTTGAGCATCTCATGCCTGCACTATCCATTATGGTAGCCCGTAGCCAACTGTGGATATTTAAATTAAAATTAAATAAAATTACAGATTCAGCCCCAGTCACATGAGCCATATTTTAAGTGCTCAGTAGCCACATGTGGCTAGTGGCTGCCACACTGGGCAGTGTAGACGTAGAACATTTCCATCATTGCAGAACGATGCATTGGATAGCAGTGCAGAGCCCTTGATATAGTCAGAGCAAGGCCCAGGGGTCCCACTGACAATGTCCGTGGGCTTAAATAGCAACCCATTCCCCAGCCCATTCATCCCCAGTGCTGGGGGATGAATTTAGAAATTCATTTAGAAAATGGTTCACTGCATCATTGTGGCCTGCCTTGTCTGGGGATGAGACCCCCAACCCAGCACACTTCATACCACGGCCATTGCAACATGTGCACATGCATGGTCTGTACTAGTGGCTTCTGCTTGCTTGCCACCATCCTCTCCTCCCTCGACGCTCCTCATGTCCTGGGCCCCACCATGCTCTTGGGACCTTTGGTCATTAAGTCCTCCGGCTGAGACAGGTTTTGCCCAGGTTCTTTGCAGACCTGGCTCCTCCTCAACCTTCAGACCTCACCTCACTTCCTAGGAAGGCCCCATCCTGTTCTAGTCCAAAGGCACCTGATCATTATTCCCTTATTTTCCCTTTTCTCCTTCTGAGCACATATCACAATTTGCCATGACATCATTTTCCATGGATATATGTATTCTTTCTCACTCACATTTGAGTATAAGGCTGTGGGCAGAAACCAGGTATCATTTTCACCACTCTGTCCCCAGAACAATGTGGCATTGACTGGCAATGTGACTCTGGGTAGGTTCCCGTGATTCAGTTTCCTCATCTGTAAATTGAGAGTGATGAGACTACCTATGTCAGAGTTGTATTTGGAGGACGCAACCCATTTTTAGATGAGTCTAGGAATTGCAAAAATTACTTGGGACCAAAGTAGCAAAGTGGGAAGGACAATGACTACAGATGCCCACTCTTCCTTTGAATGTAATGACATCATGTTTTCATTGTCTTTCATTTATCAAGTGTCACAGACATCACTGGCTATCTCTTGGCTTTAGCCTCCATGACCACTGTGTGATGTCACTGGCCCCATTCTCCTCTGCCCTCCATGAGGCCACATCCTCTCAGCGAAGCTTTGCCACTGTGGGATGTTGCTGTTACCCATTCATGCCTCTTTTCTCTTCTGGACTGTGAGATTCTCAAAGGCAGGGATGATACCCAGTTAGTGTCCACATCCTCAGGGCCTACATGGTGGCCAGGTGCAGAGGGGAAAACGCATCATGGAATTTATGAGTTCCTTCCTGACTGCAGTGAGGGAGAGAGAGTAAGGAGGTAGGGAGAGATGAGAAAAAAAAAAATCCCCAAGGATCTGTATTAGTTTTCTATTGCTGCTGTGACAAATGGCCACAAACTGAATGGTTTAAAATAGCACACATTTCTTATCGTATGGTTGTGGAAGTCAGAAGTCCCAGCTGGTCAGCAGGGCTGTGCTTCTCCAAGAGGCTCTGGAGGAGAATCTGTTTTCTTATCCTTTCCAGTCCCTACGCTCCTTGGCTTGTGGTCCCTTCCTTCAACTTCAAAGCCAGCAGCCTGGCATCTTCCAGTCTCTCTCCCACCTCTGCTTCTCTGGACACATCACCTTTCTGAAGCTGGCTCTTGTTTCTCTCTTAGAAGGACAAGCTGGGATAAGCCAGGATAATCTTCTCATCTCAAGATCCCCAATTTACAAGATCCTTAATCACATCTACCAAGCCTCCTTTACCATGCAAGGTAACATATTCACAAGTTCAGGGGATTAGGATGCACACATTTTTAGGGTGTGTTACTTGGCTGAACACAGGGCCCATTCATCTTGGCTGGAGACAATCCCCCCTAAGAGCCCCTGAACACTGGCGCAATCCTCCATCTGCCCTTCAGTCTGTGGTTTTCCTAACTTTGGAAACTAGGTCCTAGTGGCTACTGTCAGAGGGAAGTCCTTGACTGCAGAACCTCCAGGCATCTGACTTTGAGGACGTCCCCTAGTACCTGGATGACTACAGCAGGTGGAGAAAATGGGGCCCCGGTTCTGTGCTGTTCTCCTTGAGACACCTCTGGAGGGTCCTGACTCCTACTTTACTTAGCTTATTTCTGCCTGGCACTCTTTGCTTGGTGGACCCAAACCATGTCCAACCAACCCTAGGGAAGCTCAGAAACCGGAAAACATCTCCTACTGGCGATATAGCACTGCAGGAGGAGCTGGGAGCAGGCCATGAAGGTCCAGTGCTGGTTTTCCCACTCATAGTGTGTCCTGCTAGGTAAACCACTTACCTTCTCTGAAGCCCAGTTTCTTGTTCTATAAAATGGAGATAATGGTGCTTGTTCTGTGGGTTGTTCTGATGGTTCATTGAGAACACACACACACAGAGACACACACCACATACACACAGACACACAGACACACACAGTCCCTTGCACATAACTTGAACCCAGTGAATTCCAAATACATTCTGAATTGCAAACCAAAAAGTATTTGAAACAGGTCTCAATCGAGCTAGAAGTTTATTTTGCCAAAGTTAAGGACACGCTCAGAAGAGAGGTTTGTGTCTTTCTCCAAAGATAATTTTGGGGGCTTCAATATTTAAAGGGGAAAAGTAGGCTGGAGCAGGGAAGAAGGAGGGTATGGTCACATTACTGAGTCCACGTGTTGCAAGGGAAAATGGGCAGGTAAGAGAACAGTCAGTCATGTATTCATTTCATGCTTGGTAAATTGGCACTTTACATAATGTAGGGTGAACATAGAGTAGCTACCTGGGGAGATATTTAATCATTGGTAGCACTCTCTTAGGAACAAAAAGAAAGGCAGTTCCTTGCATGACTCAGCTTTCAGCTTAATTTTTTGTTTGTTTGTTTTTTGTCTTGGCAGAGTGAATTGGGGTTTTGAGTCTTTATTTTCCTTTCACAGGTTGAATTTTATTTTGGCTCTGGCTTTCATTCTGCTTGATATTGTTGAGGCTTTTTCACTTCCATAGTTTAGTGAGTGGGAGGGAGTGGCACCCAGTGGCTTCTTTTCTACCATTGTTCAACGAGTGGGAGGGAGTGTTACAGCTCTTTTACTCCTACAGCCCACAGCTCAGTGAGCAGGAGCACTATAGCTCTTTTGCTCTCATAGTTCATTGACTTTTGGGTTTTTGTACCGTGACCAAGAGGAATAAGGTCCACGGACACTGGAGAGTGAGTAAGGCAGAGTAGAATTTTACAGAGTGACAGAAAGAAAGCTCTCAGCATCAAGAGGGGATCCAAAAGCAGACAGTTGCCTGTGAGGCTGAGTCCAGGATTTTTATGGGCTTACAATGGGGAAGTGCATGCTGACTGGTCCATGGGTGGGCTTGGAAAAAGCACCATTCAGTTGGTTAAAAGGCATCATTTGGAAGGAACCAATAGAGAGAGAGTAGGTAAGATGGGGACGGAAGTTCTCATTCCAGTTGTGGACTCTATCTGGAACTGGCAGCTCAGTTTTCAGGCTTTAAACCGTATTGGCTCGAAGGTCAGGTTTCACCGGGAACCCATCTCTGTCTGCCTAGGAATCTGTCTGTCTCCTGTTGCTATCAGCATCAGGGTTGTTTCCCACTTCCCATCAAACTGCAGGCCATGTGCCAGATGCAGGTTACAACTGAAGGAAAGGTTGCATCAGAAAACAGAAACCAGTCAGAAGGGATTTGAAGTAGGTGTATTTGTATTTTAGGACTGTCATAACAAAGTACCACACATGAATGGCTTAACAAACATAGATTTTTTCTCTCACAGTTCTGGAGGCCTGAAGTTCAAGATCAAGGTATCATCAGGGTTAGTTCCTTCTGGGGTTGCGACAGGGAATCTGTCCTAGGCCTCTCCCTAGCTCCTGAAGGTTTTCTGGCCATCTTTGGTGTTCTTTGGGTTACAGAGGTATCACTCTGATGTCTGCCCTCAACTTCACACAGTGTTCTTCCTGTCTCCATGTTTCTCCTTTTCATAAGGACACCAGTCCTTATTGGATTAGGGACCCACCCATTTCAGGATAACCTCATCTTGACTAGTTACATCTGCAACTACCCACTCCCAAATAAGGTCACATTCTGAGGTCCTGGTAGGGTAGGGCTTCAACAAATGGATTTTGCAGGGGATACAATTTAACTCCTGAGAGTAAGGAATTTATTACACAGATGACGGTTAGCTGAGGTGCCAAAGAGGAGAGAGATCAGCCCCCACCAGAAGGTATTGCTATCTTTGTGGAGTCCTAATTAAAGAAAAAGAGACAGGCTGGCAGAACCAGGGGAAAGCAAAGAGATAAAGCAAATAAGCTATAGGTCTGCCTTTCTTGATGGCCCAGGATGTATAGCCCTCCTGCACAGATAACATACATAACTCACAAAATTTCTGCTTATCCTCAAACGCTTCATTTTATCATCAAACATCTCCTTGGTGAGCAGAAGAATGCAAGTTAGCTCCCTGCTGCCTTGGCATTATCAATCAACCCAAGAACCATCCTATAAAATCTCCAGCAAGTCTTTGTTTCCTGGCAGTCAGCTCCTCTTCTGCTGATTCTGCGCATTGCTCCCTGGCAACGTGCTTTCCTACTTTGTCTAATAAATTTGCCTTTCTTTACCTACAGGAAGAATTTACAGGGGTAAATTCTTTTAACCCCTCACCACTGGCACAGATACTTGCTGCTTACCCACGACAACCTTGACCAGGAGGAACCAAAGAGGTAGTATTTGATGAACCTGGAGACTAGGGTTTCCTAGCAGCAGCTAAAACCATGGCAGCTGCCATGGATCTGGCACTGTGGAGGAGACGCAGTTCTGGCCAGAAAGGCTTCTCCCTTCCTACTGCCTTCCAGTCTTCCTCTTGGCTTCATGTGGGAAGCCAGGGACCGGGGTGTCCGCGAAATGCAGTGCCCTGCAATGCCCTTGAGGATGTGAAGGGGAGGTTGTGGATCTGAGAGCAAGGAGACCACAGTCAGTGCCATGCTTTTGCGTGCGTGCTCTCATCACCCTTCCCGACGTCCACATGGGGAAGGAATCACAGCCTTCATTTTACACATGAGGAAACCAAGACTCAGAACTCTTGAATACTTTACCCAAGCTCCCAAAGCCAGAATTCTGCATCAAAGCAGAATTCAAACTCGTTCCTGGTTGGCTCCAAGGTTGTGCTTTTTCTACTGCACTGGATCAGTCAGTTGAATGGCGGGATTGCATGGAATTCACACATTATCTTTCCCGGGACCTCGCACAATGTCTACCATATATCAGACATCAGTAAATAGTGACCAAAATATAAATGAGAGTAGGTGATTCATTACCAAATAAGTAGCAAAGATGACAGGTGGTTTGGAATTTAGGGAAGACGGAGAATGGTGTTAGCCAGAGTGGTTTCTGGAGGCAGAATATGAAATTGGAGCTGCTCTTGTGGCATAAGACACCAGAAGGACAGTGTCAGTGCAAAGAGTCAAACTCGTAAAATATTTGAAGAGATTGATTCTGAGCTAAATATGAGTGACCATGGCCTGTGACACAGCCCTCAGCAGGTCCTGAGAACATGTACCCATGAAGGTCAGGGTGCAGCTTGGTTTTATACATTTCAGGAAGTCATGAGACACCAATTAAGTACATTTAAGAAATATTATGTTGGTGTTGGCCAGATGCGGTGGCTCACGCCTGTAATCCCAGCACTTTGGGAGGCGGAGGCGGGCGGATCACTAGGTCAGGAGATCGAGACCATCCTGGCTAACATGGAGAAACCCCGTCTCTACTAAAAATACAAAAAGTTAGCCAGGCATAGCGGCGTGCACCTGTAGTCCCAGCTGCTGGAGAGGCTGAGGCAGGAGAATGGGGTGAACCCGGGAGGCGGAGCTTGCAGTGAGATGAAATTGCGCCATGCCACTGCACTCCAGCCTGGATGACAGAGCCAGACTCTGTCTCAAAAAAAAAAAAAAAAAAATTAGCCTGGTGCAAAACTAATTGCAGTTTTCACCATTACTTTTTATTTAATTTAACCTGAGAGACTGTTTTAATGGCAAAAGCTGCAATTACTTTTGCACCAACCTAATACATTGGGTTTGGTCCAGAAAGGCGGGACAACTCGGGGTGGTGGTGGGGTGGTTACAGGTAAATTTAAACGTTTTCTGGTTGACAATTGGTTGAGTTTGTCTAAAGACCTGAGATCAAACAGAAAACAATGTCTGGGTTAGGATAAGAGGTGTAAAGACCAGAGTTTTCTCATGCTGATGAAGCTTTTAGCTAGTGGGCTTCAGAGAGAATAGGCTGCAACATGTTCCTTATCAGACTTCAATTCTGTGTTGATGTTAATGCTGGAGGAGTATAATGAGGCAAGTGGGACCCCCATTTCCTGTCATGGCCTGAAATAGTCCCTCAGGTTAATTTTTTTTTTTTTTTTTTGAGACAAAGTCTGGTTCTGTCACCCAGGCTGGACTGCCATGGCACCATCTCAGCTCACTGCAACCTTTGCCTTCCCAGTTCAAGTAATTCTCCTGCCTCAGCCTGCCAAGTAGTTGGGATTACAGGTGCCCACCACCAGGCCCAGCTGATTTTTGTATTTTTAGTAGAGACAGGGTTTCACCATGTTGGCCAGGCTGGTCTCGAACTCCTGACCTTCAGTGATCCACTCACCTTGTCCTCCCAAAGTGCTGTGATTACAGGCATGAGCCTCTCCACCCAGCCCCCTCGGGTTAGATTTAAAGAGCCCCGGTTTAGGTGGATGTCCACTCAGATGATTGGGGGCCCTATTTTATTTTTGGTTTACAACAGCGTTCTCTAGCTTGTGCAGTTGCACTGTTTTGACTCTGATGATGGCTTCAGTAAGTTCTTTCCTCAGTTTCCCTCCCAGGCCTCATTTGCTTTATCTAATAAATGAGGGCTGTTTTAAAGCAGAGGTTGTAAACTCAAATTTACAAATAGGCCAGCAGGTGTTTAAAGTGAGAAAGAGGCAATGACAGAAATGCCAGCGTGAGGATGGGGAGACGACAGGGGTGGAACTCACTGTGGCAAACTGTGATGCACCCTCCCTCCCAGGGGCGGCTCCTCAGTTCTAGCTGACTGTGGCTTGTGGAACGTGTGTGCTCATTGTGGCCTTACACAGGGCTTCCTCCAGAGAAGCTGGGTATGTGAGTTTGAATGTGAAATTGCAACATCCTTCAGTGATGGTAATTGATTCCGATTTTTAAAATGCCATGTGAGCAATAATAACTGTAACGATATGAATGATCATCTTAAAGGCCAAGTGTGACCTGCAGGCTACTGGTTCTGCCCTTCTCTCCCCAAAACCTGACAGGGTGTCCTGCCAAGCAGGCCTTTTGGTGGCCCTCATCTCGCCACTGTGCCTTTGGGAGGGGCTGGTATTTTGTGATTTAGCTTTCAGAGAGAGAGAGGAAGGGAGAGAGGTTTACGCTTCCTGCCCGTGAAGGTTGAGATGGGGCTGCCTGGAGCTGACGAGCTCTTGGCTGCCCCCAGCTCAGTTAGTCTTCAAAGGACTGCTTAATTGTTCTTGGGCTGGCTCCAGGGAGCATCTGGCTCTTTGCTGGTGTCTGTTTACAGATTTTCCACATATTCTAATTGTGTTGCTCAACCTCAGAAAAGTGGCTTCAGGCTCAGGCTGGACCTGCATCCTGGAGGGAAAGGGTCAGGAGCTGAAAGAGCCTATCAGAGCCCTGGTGAGGTAGGAGAGAAAAGGTTGAGTGGGGCAGGAGGGAAGGCCCTGACCACCTTTTCCTGCTTCAGACATCAGCAGCAATGACCACAGCAGCGTGCATTCCCTTATAGTGTGCCTGCCCCCCGCCAGGCCCCTCACCTACGTCATCCTAATTCATCCTCACAGTAACCCTGTGGTTGAGGCATTGCTATTCCCCCATTTTAAAAAGGATGAAATTACAGCATAGAGAGGTTAATGTCTTGCCTAAGGAAACTGGTTTTTAACTGTCAGGGCTGCCAAAGTGAGTCATCTTCTGGATTGTCCATGTGGCTTCCAGTGACAGGCAATGGATGACTTGGCCCTCACACCGCTCTGTATGGTCCTTCCTTTCAGCATCCCCAGGGTTTTAACTGCACCCATCCCCATGAGGCCTGAGACCTTCCCACATACCTCTTTGTGTCTCCTTCAGGCCTCTCAGTAATCTGTGGCTGAAGGGAAAGCACTTGTTCCAGCCTGGGGAAGAACTGGGATCCAGCCCTGACTCTGATCACTCACTGTGACATGGAGTTGCCCACTTTTCCTCTCTATTTGTCCTTTTTCCAGCTCACTGACTTTGGCTCTGTCTTAAATTTCATTGTATTTTAATTACTTAATATTCAATTTGCTCTGAGTTTTTGAGCTTCTTAACATGGAAGCTTAGTTGACTGATTTTACAATTTTTCTCTAATGTTTGCATTGAAGCTGAAAATTTTCTAAGCACTGCTTAGTCTGTATCCTGTGATATTTTTCTTGTGCTTTCCTTAATACTCAGTGCACACTATTTTCTAATTTCCTTTGTGCTTTTTCTTTTTGGACCCACAGGCTACTTAGAAAAGCATTGCTAAGTTTATAATTATTTGGGGATTTTCTGGATATCTTATTGTAATTGAATTTTATTTTGTTCAGACAACGTACTGCTTATATATATGTTCAATATTTTTAAAAATTATGTAGACTTTTCTTATGTCCTGGTATATGCACTATATAAATGGTTTTCAACTAGGGGAGATTTGCCCTGCTCCTCCTCCACCCAATCATTTGGCAATGTCTGAAAATATTCGGTTATCACAACCGGGGCAAGAGTGCTACTGACATCTAGCGTTGGAGGCTGGGATACATTCTACAATGCCCTGCTCCGCCTTCCCCATGACCCACCATCCCCGCCCCATCACCATCGCCGCCCCATCACCACATTTTCATCCTGTCGAAAATGTGAGTAGTGCTGAGTTTTAAAACTCTGGGAAATATTGTTTCAATATTCTATAACGTGACTGATTTCTGTCTACTTGCTTTATTTTTTATTCAGAAAGCAGCACTAAAATTTCCAACTCTAATTGTGAATTCATCTCTTTTCCCCTTTAGTTCTGTTAGTTTTGTTTCATAGTTTTGTTACACATTATACAAAAGTATAAGATGGTGAGAAGGTCTGTTCTTAAATGCATATGTATGTTGAATTGTTATGTATTCTTGATAAATTGAAACTTCTATCATTATAAAATGCCTCTTTATCTCTTTGTCTTCAACTTAGTACTTTTTCTAATACTAATATGACAACAATAGCTTTCTTAGACTTACTGTTTGCATGATATATCTCTCCTACATTTTTCTTTCTGCTGTATCTCTGTATTTAAAATATGCATATTAGAAACAGAATGTAGTAAGTTATTGCTTTCTAAAAAATCCTTGTCTTGTTTTTGAACTATTTAAGCTACTTATATTTAGTGTAATTATTGGTTTGATTGTCTTAAAGTTTAGTATCTTGCAATTTGTCTTCTCTTTATCCCACAAGTTTTTCCTTTAAAAAAACTTTTCCTGAATTCTTTAATGCAAATCTATTGTGTTTCCTATATTGACTTTTTCAAGTTTGCTTTATTTTATAAATTTATGCTAGGAAGTTCTTATATAACAGAAAAGTTTTACATATACATTGCAAAGCACACATAATTGTGTCTATATATCAGGGAATATACTTTCTCAAGCATGGATAATGACACATTATATAAAAGTATAAGACATAAAGTCATGAAGTCAACTTTTCCACTACTGCCTCTCATAAATATTTAAAATCAATTTCCGGAAAAGACAAAATCATAGGAGCAGAAAACACATCAGTGACTGCCAGGGACTAAGGATGGAGTGGAGGAGAGGGAATGACAATAAAGGAATAGCATGAGGGAATGTTAAAGGGCAATGGTAAAGTTCTGTATCTTGCTTGTGGTGGCGGAAACATGACTATGTGCATTTGTCTAAATGAACCTAATACCCAAAAGCATAATTGTATTACTTGTAAATAAAGTATATCTTTAAAAAGGCAGTATGAAAAAAATAAAAATATTTTTTCTTAAATGGGGGCTGGGGAAGGCTGTTACATCAAGAGATCAAGGCACAGCAAGAACATTTGATAAATGGATAAGAATGTCCCAGAAAAAAGTTTTGTTTTCCTTTTATTTTAAATAATAAAATTTATAGAACAAACTTTTGATTTGAAGAAATCAAATTTTTAAAATTTAACAAAAATAAGTTTACTTTGTATTGACTTCTAAACTCCGGTTCTTTGTGTTATTTTTTTAGCGGTTGCACTACAGATAAAGTCTACGTCTTTAAAACATAAGTCTGATTTCAAATAATATACTACTTTTAGAATAATGTAAGAACCATATGAGAGGTCTTTTGGATAGGACCTATAATTCCATTTAGAATACCTTTTATCCTTTGTGCTCTTCTGATATTATTTTTAAATTCTGAATATTTAAAATCCGTGCTTACTTTTGCTTTTAACAGCCAGTTGCCTCTGCATGTGTGTGTGTGTACACATACTTGTCAAAACAGATGCCCTATCATTATTCATATATTTTTCTTTTCTCGTTTTCCTTATTTCTCCTTATAGATCTGGGCTTCTTCTGGCATCTTTTTCCATCAAGCTTAAGCACGTCTTTTTAGCATTCCTTATAGTGCAAATATGCTGGATGTGAATTCTCTCAGGTTTTACCTATCTGAAAATGTTTTTGTTTTGCCTCAATTTATAAATAATATTTTGATGAATTTAGTGTTCTTAATTTGCAGTTATTTTTGTCTTTGAAATTTTCATTTATTTTTAATTGACACATGGTAATTGTAAATATTTATGGGGTGCAATTTATATGTGTATACATTGCATAATGATCAAATCAGGGTAATTAGCATATTCATCACCTCATACAGTTCTAAGTTCTTTGTGGTGAGAACACTCAGAATCATCTCTTCTAGCTATTTTGAAATATACAATGCATTATTGTTAACAATAATTGCCCTACTCTTCATTAATAGGACACCAGAACATATTCCTTCTCTCTAAGTGTAATTTCGTGCCTGCGGATCAACCTCTCACCATCCTCCTTTCCTCCTTTCCTCTGGTTCTGGTAACTGTTGTTCTACTCTATATTTTTATGTGATCAACTTTTTTTTTTTTTTTTTTTTTTTGAGACAGAGTCTCACTCTGTCACCCGGGCTGGAGTGCAGTGGTACGATCTTGGCTCACCGCAACCTCAGCCTCCCAGGTTCAAGCGATTCTCCTGCTTCAGCCTCCCAAGTAGCTGGGATTACAGGTGCCTACTAATTTTTGTATTTTTAGTAGAGACGGGGTTTCACCATGTTGGCCAGCCTGGTCTCAAACTCCTGACCTGGTGATCCACCCTCTTCAGCCTCCCAAAGTGCTGGGATTACAGGTGTGAGCCACCACAACCGGCCCTTGATCAATTTTTTAAGATTGTACTTTTAAGTGAGATCATGCGGTTTCTTTCTTTCTGTGTCTGGATTATTTTGCTTAACATCATGTCCTCCAGCTTTACCCATGTTGTTGCAAATGACAGAATTTCATCTTTTGTGGCTCAGTACTGTTCCGTTGTGTGTGTGTGTGTGTGTGTGTGTGTGTGTGTGTGTCACATAGTCTTCATCCACTCATTGGTCATTGGGCACTTAGGTTGATTCTACATCTTGGCCATTGTGAAAGAGTATTGCAACAAACACTAGAGTGCAGTATGTCTTCAATGTACTAATTTCATTTCCTTTTGATGCATACCCAGTAGTGAGATTGCTGGATCATATGGCAGTTGTTTTTAATTTTTTAGAAAACTCCATGCTGTTTTTCATAATGGTTGTACTAATTTACAAACCCAACAAAAGTGTGTAAGGGTTCCCTCATCTCCATATTTTCACCAACACTTCTTATCTTTCGTGTTTTTGATGTTAGCCATTCTTACTTGAGTGAGGTGGTATCTCATTATGATGTTGATTTGCATTTTTCTGACATTTAGAGATGCTGAGGAATTTTTCATACACCTACTAGCCATTTGTATGTCTTCTTTTGAGAGATGTCTATTAAGGTCCTTTGCTCATGTTTTAATTTGGATATTTTTATTTATTTATTCATGCCGTTGAGTTGTCTAAGTTCCTTGTAGATTCTGTATATTAACTCCTTGCCAAATGTATAGTTTGTAGATGTCATCTCCTGTTCTGTAAACTGCCTCTTTACGCTGTTGATTATTTTATTTGTTGTGAGGAACCTTTATAGTTTGATGTAATGTCATTTGTCTATATTTTTGCTTTTGTCACCTGTGCTTTAGAGGTAATATCCAAAGTCCTTGCCCAGTCCAATGTTGTGAAGTATTTTTCCTTATGTTTTCCTCTAGTAGTTTCACACTTCTAGCAGGTTTTTCTAATAGTTTCATAGTTTCAGGTTTCACAGTTAGGTCTTTAATCAATTTTGAGTTGATTTTTGTATATGGTGAGAGGCAGAGGTCTAGTTTCATTTCTATGTGGTTATCCAATTTTCTCAGCGCCGTTTATTGAAGAGAATGTCTTTTTTCCAATGTGTATTCTTGGCACCTTTGTTGAAAATCAGTTGGCTGTAGATGTGTAGATTTACTTCTGGGCTCTGTATCCTGTTCTGTTGGTGTATGCGTCTGTTTTTATGCCACTAACATGATGTTTTGGTTATTATAAATATGTAGTCTATTTTGGGTCAGGTAGTGTGGTTCCTCCAGCCTTTTTCTTTTTGCTCAAGATTTCTTTGGCTATTTGGAGTCTTTTGTAGTTTTGTATACATTTTAGGATTGTTTTTTCTGTTTTTGTTACTACCATGTCATTGATATTTTGATAGAAATTGCATTTAAAAGAATGAAGTAGAAACACTAGAAATGAAAAATATGAAAAAAACAATTGATAGAAATGGATCAGAGTTTGCCCACTTGTTGGGTTTTAAGACTATAAGATAGTGACTGTAAAAAAATAAATATATATATATATATATATATATAAACTATATCAAAGGTGAAAGTTATAACAAATTTTTCAACTGTTCACATATATCATACTGTGTGTTCCTGCAGACAGGAACAGTTTTATTTTAAATATATTATCCTATTGTCTTTTGGTTTTTGTTGTTTCTAATGAGAAATCTGTCTTTTTTTTTTTTTTTTTTTGTATCATTGTTCCCTTATATGTGATATATCTTTCCTAGAGCTTATTTTAAGATTTTGTCTTTCTGTTTTGTTTTCAGTGTTTTGACTGTGATGTGCCTAGATGTGTTTCCGTTTGTAGTAATTTCATTTGAAATTATCTTGCTTTTGTGGGTTGATAACTTTCGGCAATTCTAAAATGCCTCAGTCACTATTTATTTAAATATTTCTTCACCTTTATTCTCTCTCCTCTCCTTTACTTCCCCTTTGAATACCAACTATACACTTTTGACTACTTGATATTGTTCTCTATCAGGTTCTCTGTTCCTTTCTATATAATCCCCTTTTTCCTCTATATATTTCAGCTTGATATTTGCAATTCACCTGTATTCAACTGAACTTTTCCTTTCCCCTGCTATGCTGCCATTAAGCCTTTCAAATAGATTTTTTATTTCTGGTGTTTCTACTTCATTCTTTTCAGTGCAATCTCTATCAAAATATCAATTGCTTTCTCTCTTGACTATGGGTCAAGTTTCTTGCTTCTTTATGTGTTTTATAATTTTTGACACAATGCTAAACATTGTCTGAAAATGAATAGCAGGGATGGATTTAAATAATATTTACCTTCAGATAATGACATACTCTTTTTTTTTTTTTTTTTAATGGAGTCTTGCTCTGTCGCCCAAGCTGGAGTGCAGTGGCATGATCTTGGCTCACTGCAGCCTCCGCCTCCCGGGTTCAAGCAATTCTCTGCCTCAGCCTCCCGAGTAGCTGGGATTAGAGGCGCCCCCCACCATGCCTGGCTAATATTTGTATTTTTAGTAGAGATGGGGTTTCACCATGTTGGCCAGGCTGGTCTTGAACTCCTGACCTCGTGATCCACCCACCTTGGCCTCCCAAGGTGCTGGGATTACAGGTGTGAGCCACTGCGCCCGGCCTGATAATGGCATACTCTTCATGACTCACTGCCAGTGTGGGAGGAGGGGGTGCTGAGTCTACCTAATCTGTATGTTAAATGGCTTTTTTTTTTTTTAACACTTTTATTTAGCTTTAGTGCACAATTGACTTCAATTATTTCAAAAGAAGTAAGGAAAGATTTCCTTGGGATCTGGACATTGAAAGAAAAAATCTCTAGAAATTTCTTTATGCTTTACAGCCTAGCTGCCAAATTTTGACTGTGGTGTGTGTATCTGTCTGTCTGTCTGTCTGTCTGTTTTCTCTCTCTCTCAGATTTTAGAGTCTGGCAGTTATTTTTTTTTTTTCATAACTCTTGTCCTTGGATTTCTGTACCTCTGGAGATGTCTCTCTCTGACTTGCTACCTTGGTCTGAGCCTTCAGAAGCACTGCATTTAGTACACTCAGGAACACCTTGGACCACTTCAGAGGGGTTTCTTTCCGCTCTCTCGCCCTGCCTTCTGTCTTTGCAAGTCCCCATCCTCAACCTTAAGAAGGTCTCTGTAATACATGGTAGGAAGACTTGGAGTAACACAAAAGGGTTTCGCCCTGCTCTCCTGTCTTGCTACTATGTATGTAGCAGAGAAAGCACCATATTAGCATGAGTTGTTACTGTCATGATGGATTGCTGCAGCCAGCCCTTGCACTACTGTTTTTTTCTGTCTGGTGCATCCTTCTCTCCACTGATACACCCTAGCCTTGTCACATAAAGGTTTAGTTTGGTTCTCAGTGAAGTTTCTCATGTACTCCCAGCCTGGGTAAAGAGGGTCTCCACAGCATTTTCATATCATCAGATACTTCTTTCAACTAGTTTTTCTATATCTTAATAATCTGTTTACTTTGATGTTTCTTCTCAAAGCTGTGCTCTTTAAAGAAAGGGGCCATGTCTCTTTGTCTATGTGCCCCCAGTGCCTGGCACACAGTAGGTGTTCAGTACATGCAGAAGCCTCATCACTGGGAGTTTAGTGCCACATGAAGCCATCTAGGATGTCAGCGCTTCAGATTTGTGTATGCCGCTGACTCATCCTACCAAACTGGTTTAACAAAGTAGTTATCTTTGAGATTTCAAGTTAGATTAAATGTCCATTTTTTTATTGAGCAAGAAGGGGAGCGAACCATTATAATAATGACTAAGAAAATCTTGATGAGATGACATTTAAAGGGCATTGTCAGGAATCCAGATCCCAGGTCATTGTCTCTTCATGTGACATTATCAAATGTGTATCTGTATGGCCTCATAGAACTAAACAAGGCCTTGAAGCTAGTTTTATTCAATCTCTTCTTTTTCTTTTCTTTTCTTTTTTTTTTTTTTTGAGACATAGGCTGGCTCTGTTGCCCAGGCTAGAGTGCAGTGGTGCAATCTCGGCTCACTGCAAGCTCTGCCTCCCGAGTTCACACCATTCTCCTGCCTCAGTCTCCCGAGTAGCTGGCACTACAGGTGCCCGCCACCACGCCTGGCTAATTTTTTTGTATTTTTTTAGTAGAGACGGGGTTTCACCGTGTTAGCCAGGATGGTCTCGATCTGCTGACCTTGTGATCCGCCCACCTTGGCCTCCCAAAGTGCTGGGATTACAGGCATGAGCCACCGCGCCCAGCCTCAATCTCTTCATCTTAAAGAGGAGAAAAACCAGAACCTAGAAAGGTTTCTGATTTTTATTTTTTTTCAAAGAAATGCAGAAATTTGGTAGAAAATCTTGGCCTGGAAACTGGAATCCTATTTCTAGCCTATAAGACAATGCCTCAAAATATTTAGTGCAACAAGTATCCCTATCATACCCAAATTCCTGTCCACTCCCTAAACTCATGCCCTCCTAGCACAGGAGCCTCCTAGCATGCACACCTACCTGAGTCACACTCCTGCCACTCCACTCTTTGAACCAGTTCCACCCATTCTCCATCATGAATGCCGTTTGCCACCTCTTCTGTGAAGCCTTCCCTGATAGCCCAGTTGTCAGTCCCTCCTCTGGAATCCCACAGACCCTGCCCCTTACCCAGTCCTAGCGCACATCATATTGTATTGCACAGCCCTTTTTCACATCTGTTTCTGCCATAGAAAAAGAGCTCCTCATAGGCTGGGCACCATTTTTTTTTTTTTTTAAATCTCCGTATCTAGGGCCCAGATCTGGCCTGGCAGGCTCATGGTGGGGATTCAATAAATACTAAATCACAGAAGAATGTAACTGCTGTTCTGTGTTAGGGATTGCTCCAGGACCTCCACTTCCATCCTCTCTAATCCTTACGAAACTCCTACCAGGAAAGGATTACTATACCATGGTTACAGGGGAGGAAGCTGAAGCTAAGAGAGTTTAATGAACTTGCCTGAAGGTCAAGCAGGTAAAAGAAAACCAGGATAGTAACTTGTTTAGTTTGATTCCATATCCATTGTTCTTTTGATCGTATATTAAGGGGCTGGGAGTGGGTACTAAGAGAATGTGAGGCACTAATGTGATATATTGTATTTTTGTGTATTGATGCTCTATAGTCCATTTGCATACTGCTATAAAGAGATACCTGAGACTGGCCAAGTGTGGTGGCTCATGCCTGTAATCCCAGCACTTTGGGAGGCCGAGGTGGGCGAATCAAGAGGTCAGGAGATCAAGACCATCCTGGTTAACACGGTGAAAACCCGTCTGTACTAAAAATACAAAAAATTAGCCTGGTGTGGTGGTGGGTGCCTGTAGTCCCAGCTACTTGGGAGGCTGAGGCAGGACAGTGTGAGACTCTGTGTCAATAAAAAAAAAAAAAAAAGAGATACCTGAGACTAGATAATTTATAAAGAAAAGAGGTTTAATTGGCTCATGGTTCTGCAGACTGTGAGGAAGCCTCTCAAAGTGCTGGGATTACAGGTAGGAGCCACCACGCCCAGCTAATCTAGATATATATTAAAATTATTGGCCAGGCGTGGTGGCTCATACCTGTGATGCCAGCACTTTGGGAGGCCGAGGCAGGTGAATCACCTGAGGTCAGGAGCTCGAGACCAGCCTGGCCAACATGGCAAAACGCCTTCTCTACTAAAAATACAAAAAATTAGCCAGGTGGGCTGGGCGCGGTGGCTCACACCTGTAATCCCAGCACTTTGGGAAGCCGAGGCGGGCGGATCACAAGGTCAGGAGATTGAGACCATCTTGGCTAACCGGTGAAACCCCGTCTCTACTAAAAATACAAAAAATTAGCCGGGTGTAGTGGTGGGCACCTGTAGTCCCAGCTACTCGGGAGGCTGAGGTAGGAGAATGGTGTGAACCCGGGAGGCGGAGTTTGTAGTGAGCGGAGATGGAGCCGCTGCTGCACTCCAGTCTGGGCCACAGAGTGAGACTCCATCTCAAAAAAAAAAAAAAAAAAGAAAAAAAAATTAGCCAGGTGTGGTGGCAGCTGCCTGTAATCCCAGCTACTTGGGAGGCTGAGGCAGGAGAATTGCTTGAACCTGGGAGGAGGAGGTTTGCAGTGAGCTGAGATCACATCATTGCACTCCAGCCTGGGCCACAGAGTGAGACCCTGTCTCAAAAAATACTAAATAAATACATAAACAAACAAATAAATAAAAATAAAACAAATTACACATGACTACACATGAAATATCAGCCCTATTTAGATGCCAAAAAGCCCTGAATCTTTCTGTTCTGTGGAGACTGCCCGAGCAGTACCCCCTGTCTACATGAGGCGGAAGGAGGACAGTAACACTCTTCCAGAGTTCACCTGCCTAATCCATTTCGCATTTTCTGTGGAGACCTGAGCTATGTTCACCCCCGCCTTTCTGGTCAGAAGCTGTTCTTGATCAGGGCTGAAGTCCTTTAGTTTGACCTTCTGTCCCAGCTGCCACAGCAGAAAGCCATTAACCTGAAGTGAAATTAAATGACTGGTCCAATTAGAATCGAGGGGAAAGTCAGTAAGCGGGGAAAGGGAAGCCGGGCGAGGCCATGGCCGGGCTTTTGTCATGCTTTGCGTTGTGCATCACTGCACCCAGCAGAGGAGGCTTGCGGTGATTGCTCCAATGGGAAGTAACCCTCCACCTTTGGAGGATGGGAGTCTGCAGGGCTGGGTTTGCCCACAGACCCCTGGGGATGTATGAGGCCGCCACGAAACAGCAAAGGGAGGCTCAGGGAGGCCAGGAGTCTCACCCCATCTGAGCAGCATGAAGAGGACACCAACCTGGAGTTTGAATTCCGGACTGTGGGCCCATCTCCCCATCCCCTCACGTTGCCTCCAGAGATACTGGGATCCACCACAGTCACCCTTTACTTTCTGTTGCAGAGTCTTTCAAGGACACTGGGAAAGCTTCTTTCTCCATCAAAGGGTCCAGATGTTACAAGACATCTGATACGTTCGCAGATCTAGCTGCATCTTCTTCGGGTCTTGTGTCAATGAACGTCTCCCTCTGTCTTAATCCTACTCTTTCAGGGTACAGGGATCAAAGATCTAGAGACAAAGATATCGCCCCGTTCTCTTAGCCTGGGAAGGTATGCACAGGAGGCTGCCTGCAACTCTGTGCCAGGGAAGGAAGGGTCCTTGACCCGTGGAGGGCAGGCCAAGAATCAGAAGATGAGCCACCACTCTTAACCAGCAGAAGTAACCAGTGACTCCCTGATGGTCCCTTGACAGGCTTGAGGCTTGTGTGGCCCTAGGGCCCTTACATCAGCACGCCCTTAGCCCATCTCCTTCATCATCAGCAGCAGCAGCAGCACTGCCCCACTCCCACCCGCCACAGGACACTCTATCTAAGACATCCTGCCCCTTGGGGTCACCTGGCTCACTCCTCCTTTAGGATTTGGCTTTTATGGAGCATGTCACGTGATCTCTCACGTTTCTCACAGTAACCCCTGTGACACAGGAAAAGTTATCCTCCTTGGAAAGACAAGGAGATGGGAGTTTAGTGAGAAGAGTGACCTGTTCAAAGTTACACAGTGTAGGCTGGGCACGGTGGCTCACACCTGTAATCCCAGCATTTTGGGAGGCCAAGGTGGGGGGATCACAAGGTCAAGAGATTGAGACCATCCTGGCTAACACGGTGAAACCTCGCCTCTACTAAAAAATACAAAAAATTAGCCAGATGTGGTGGCATGCACCTGTAATCCCAGCTACTAGGGAGGCTGAGACAGGAGAATCACTTGAACCCTGGAGGTGGAGGTTGCAGTGAGCCGAGATTGTGCCAGTCACTGCACTACAGGCTGGTGAAACAGAGCGAGACTCCATCTCAAAACAAACACCCACCCATAAAAAACAAAAAGCAAACTTAAAGTGAACTCCTCACTTGCTGCAGAGGAAATCCAGTCAGAATAATACTGCAGAAATCTTCATGTTTATTTAGAAGTCTGGAAACTGAGGTTTCACCTAATTGAGGGAGACCATACCCTACTCCCTTTTCCTGCCAATGGCAAGTCAGAACTACATGCAGGCACACACACACACGCCTACACACGCACACAGGGACATGCACTTATGTGCACATGCTCAGATAATCATATAACTCACACAGACACATATATGTGCATACACGCACATGGACACGCACTCACAACATGGTGTTTTCATGCCACAGCCACGCTTACATACACCACGGTCCAACATCAGCTAAACACTACCAGGTTGAGAGATCTCAATTTCCTTGAATACATCAAAGACTATGCAAAAGATCTTATAGTAATATTCAGTGGTAGTAATTCAGTGAAAAATAATTCATACACACCATCTTAGAACACAATTCTTTTTTTATTTTTTTTAATTATACTTTATGTTCTAGGGTACATGTGCACAACGTGCAGGTTTGTTACATATGTATACATGTGCCATGTTGGTGTGCTGCACCCATTAACTCATCATCTACATTAGTTATATCTCCTAATGCTATCCTCCCCCTTCCCCAAACACAATTCTTAATACGTATAAGATACTCAAAACTGTTTACAGCCTTTAGATCAGTAGTTCCACTACAGAGACTCACTCTTTAGAAAATAATGAATACAGAAAAAGGCTTGTGAACAAAGACGATTTTAGTGAGTAGTAATAATAATGATTGTCTTCCCAGCACCATCTCTAGTCTCTTTCTCCTTGGCTGCCTTCTCCCATATAGTGGATTTAGGTGGATGCAGCCTTTCCTGGCCTCCCCTACAGTCAGATGGTCACAGGACAGAGCAATTTCTAACAAGACCAAAGGAAGTGCCTGCTTAGCGCTGGGCCTGGCGTAGGGAGGGTGAGGGGTAGGGGGTGCAGGGGGTGTGTGAATGGCATTTGGGAAATCGAGGAGAGTCCCATATGGTGCTCTGGCGTCCTGCCATTTCTTGTTGGTCTTTTGAGGATGTGATCCCTGGGCTTACAGAATTCCTCTTGCAATGCTGAGGGGAAAGGAAAGGTAAGAGAATGGCAGAAGAGCCAGCCCAAAGAGCCTCCACTGTGAAGCTGCAGGAACAGTTCTTTAACTACTACCTCTAAATGCCTTAGGAAAATGAGAATTGTCTTTTGGGTTGAGCCTTAGCTGCAGGAGAAAGCAGTAAAATGATGCAATAATTTTTCAGGATGTTCCCAATATAAAAAAAGAAGAAACCAACCAAAATATTCAGTGTATGGAGAATAATTTACTAATATACTATTTCCATAAAGTAGAATTTGCTATAGGGATTTAAAATAATATTTAGGATATGTTTGTAGTGATTTTGGTCAATATTTATGAAATTCAGTGATCAACCCAGGACATATTTACTTACTGTATATTCTCAATAATATTCAAAATAGCTTTTTCTGAATTAAAAAAAGAATCTGAGAGAAAAACACACCAAATTGCTTGTGCGCAGTGAATATTCATGAAGGTTAAGATTTGTGAAGATTTTAATTTTGATATTTAAACTTTTTGGTAGACTTCACGTTTCCTACAGAGTTTGTTTTGCATTAAGAGAAAAAACAGAAATGTATAATATGAGAAAACTGAAAGCAAACATACTCCTTTAGTCTCCACAAATTCCTGGATTTCTGCAGGAGACTTTATAAATATAATTATAAATATAAAACTGTATAAATAAATAAAGCAAATACATAAAAAATCCATTCGTATAATTATAAATATAAATCAAATAATTCTTAAAGTAGACTTTGTTATAAATATGAATATGGAAGAATCAAATTTCATGACTTCAAAATGTATTAATGGTGCCTCCTGGTAGCTGAGAGAACAGAGATACCTTTTGCGATGGGAATCTTACACCATCCAGGTCACAAGGGAAGCCTCCTATACTTGTCAAGGGCTTGCCTCTCTGGTCTCTCTGTATCCCCTCTAATTTATACCTGGCAAATTATTGTCAGATTTGATATACTATGCAGGAAGCAACTGATTTTCCCAAGGAAAAAAATCACCCTATAAAACCAAGTATCCATCATCACCAAGGCTCTGTGCCGATGCCTCCTCCCCAAAGACCTCTTCCTGACCACTCTGTCTCATGCCCCTGTTTCATGTCCTCTCACACATGCACATGGGAGACAGGATTCTGTGCATTTATTTACCCACCACAGACCACTTCTTTTTTTTTTTTTTTTTTTTTTGAGACAGAGTCTCGCTCTGTTGCCCAGGCTGGAGTGCAGTGGCGCGATCTTGGCTCACTGCAAGCTCCACTTCCCGGGTTCATGCCATTCCCCTGCCTCAGCCTCCCGAGTAGCTGGGACTACAGGCGCCCACGGCCATGCCCGGCTAATTTTTCTTTCTTTCTTTCTTTTTTTTTTTTTTTTTTGTACTTTTAGTAGGGATGGGTTTTCACTGTGTTAGCCAGGATGGTCTCCTGACCTCGTGATCCGCCTGCCTCGGCCTCCCAAAGTGCTGGGATTACAGGCGTGAGCCACCGCAACTGGCCTACCTACCACTGAATTCTGCCATCCAAATAGGGAGTCCAGTTAGAACTCTGCCTAGCAGATAATAGGTAGGTGCTCAATCAACATTTATTAAATGAATAATTTAATTCATTCATTTAATAATGGAGCCCCCTCTGTACCTGGACCCAGTGTTAGGTGCTGGGGATGAAAAGATAAACACACAACCCAAACTTTATTTAGCATGAGGTTGCCTGAGACTTCAAAATGTGAAGTATTTGGGTAGCGAGTAGTCACCAGATTGATGGGTTCACAGGTAATTTTGGAATTTAAGTTTTAATTTTATCCCTGGATAAACGAATACAGCCATGTCATAAATGTACTGGCACATGTACACCTATGTTCACATGTGTGGATGCCCACAAATTATTACCCTGGTGATTTTAAATGCACAAGGAAATCCCGTTGAACACACAACCTTGCGAATATAATGTTGAAAATTCAGACTGTGATGGATAAGGAGGAAGCACCGGACTTTCTGTGCCACACACAGAGAAAACTCTGACCATTTCTGGCCTGAGTTCCCAAATACAGCTCTCACATCTTCCTTACATAATGCTTTTGATAAAGAAGTTATGAGCACTCATAACCAGGTGCTAAATAGCACTACCAATTAAGTGTTATCATCTTTGGCTTAATTATCCTGCAAAATCCTGAAACTGATCTTACAACCAGAAAAAAAAAAATTGTGATTTGTTGAATGAAGTAGAGTGCCAGTAGAAATTGTGGAGGGAGGGAAAGAAAAAGAAGAAATATTTCTTTTTCTTTTTTTTTTGTTGAGACAGAGTTTTGCTCGTGTTTCCCAGGTGCGATCTCGGCTCACCGCAACCTCTGTCCCCCAGCTTCAAGCGATTCTCTTGCCTCAGCCTCCTGAGTAGCTGAGATTATAGGCATATGCCACCATGCTTGGCTAATTTTGTATTTTTAGTAGAGATGGGGTTTCTCCATGTTGGTCTCTCTGGTCTCAAACTCCCAACCTCTGGTGATCCTCCCACCTTGGCCTCCCAAAGTGCTGGGATTACAGGTGTGAATCACCACACCAGGCCGAAATATTTCTTTTTTAAATGCTGGTGATAAAAGAAGTAGAAGAGACATCATCAGCCAGTGCATTGATCACAGTTTCTCTCCAGAGGAAATAGGATGTAGATATATCTAGAAAGAGATGTATTTTAAGAAATTGGCTCAAGCACTTAGAAATGCTGGCAAGTTCAGAATCTGTAGGGTGAGCCAGCAGGCTGGAGACCCAGGAGAGTCAGTGCTACAGTTTAAGTCCAAAGGCATCCATCTGCAGAATCCCCTGCCACTCCCAGAAAGTCAGTCTTTTGTTCTATTCAGGCCTTCACCTGATTGGACAAGTCCCACTCCCATTAGGGAGGGGAATATGGTTTACTCAAAGTCCACCGATTTCAATGTTAATCTCATCCAAAAACGTCCTTACAGAAACATCCAGCATAATGTTTGATCAGATATCTAGGCACCATGGCCCAGCCAAATAGACACATAAATTTAACCACCATAACCCAGAAGTATAACCAACTTCATCTCAGTACCCTTTGCCTCTGGTGTACCCCTTCCCTCTCTACACAACCCTTCAATGTTGGTTCCAGCAGCCCCTTGCCATGTCCTTGCTGGGTCCCTGTGTAGTAGATAAGCAAATAGGCCAGTATATCTACTATGCCAGAGGCATTAGGTATAGGTTGCTGGCATCCTGCAGGTGGCTACACCCAGTTCAGGTACCCATCATGGCCAGTCAGTGTGGTTGGGGTGGCAGTTGTGGTGGGTGGTGGAGGACGTGGGGCTCACACCCTCTTCTGCTCAGACCACAGGCAGAAATGGTCTCTGAAGGGGGCAGGTGCAGGCGGCCATGCAGAGTCATGGGGGTCATGAAAACCAGGTGGCAGTGGGGAGTTCTCAGAAAGAAAGTGATGCCCACCCCTGAGGGCATCAGTTCACTCATTGCCTCATCTTTGGAAAACAATGTGCCCGTCATCAGGCATTTTATACCACACGCTCACGCAAGAGACAGTGAGTCAGTCATGGGCTACCTGCCAGATCTGCTGCCCCAGGACCTGGATGTGCCCTAAGCCCACTCATGACTCACCCGTTAGCATCAGAATCTAGGGCGCAGAGTGGGATGCCGGATGAGCGACAGGAATGAGGTGGCCCACGAGCCATAGTGGATTTCTGGGAAGAGTGGATAGTGACTCCAAAGGCACGGGGTGGGAGTCCATTTGGGTCTCCAAAATAAAGCTCATTCACCTCCCTGACCACAATTCACTCTGGCTGAATGCACTTTTCCTCACCATTCATACTAATGCCTGTGCTTTGAGGTTTGCAACAAGGATGTCTGCAGACCTTAGACGGCAGTCCTGTGCTTACGACCCAGGCTGGCTCAGAAAGGGGACAGAGCCCTGGGCAGGGACGTTACCCCTACTGCCCACCAGAGGGCCCACTTCCGTCAGAAATCAGCCCCTGCAGAGGCGCCTGTTGCTGCCCGAGGCCTGGAAATGCCCATTTTGTGGCTGCCTCTTGGAAAGCTCTTTGTCTTGCTGTCCTGCTCAGCCCATGTGTCCCCTTGGCACTTTCCTTGGCTTTTTGTGTGGGTCCCGGGAAAGAGCTCCATTCTGGGAGGCTGAGTCCCTGGGCCACAGTCCCAGATCAGCCTCTCCTGGGTGGCCAGGAGAGACCCCAGGGACCCCGAAACAGAAACAATTCTCTGCCTGATGCCAGAGTCCCCTCCTCCACATCCTTCCTCAGCACTTACCTGGCCTTCCTGGGGCATCTCATTCCCTCTGGAGGCAGCCCCATTCACTGAAAAGTAATAGGAGTCGGCTTTTACTAGGCGCCTGTCATCTGCCACATGGCCTCAGGCACTTTCCTTGCAACAGCTTCACCCCTCCTGGGATGCTGCTGTTGATACCTGGTGCTCCTGTGTGTAGCAGAACACTGCGAATTAATGATGATGGATGAATAAGCAAATTAACTGATTGCAAGCTACATTTTACAGACAAGGACTGGAGGCTCAGAGTTGTTGAGTAAATTGCCCTCAGTTATACAGCTAAAAAGGTGAAAATGCTGGAATCCAGATAAAGATTGGTCAGACTCTAAATCCAGGATTTGTGCCTAGCAGTCTGTGATCCTTTGCTCAAACCCTTCCCAGGACATCATAATGAGAAAGTGCTTTCTTCTTCTGAGCAGAAATCTGTCTCCCTAGAAGTTCCATTAATAGGTTCAAGGTTCTTTCCCTTGGTGACCAAGCAAAAGGAAGCAGCCCAGTGCTTTTCCATATTAGCTTCTTACTTATGTGAAGGAAGTGCCAACCTCTGGGACTTTGATTTTCTACATACAGAATCTGAGGCTTTGAGAGGGGCAGTGATCTTATGAAATCACCTGCAAGTTCTGGACCTGCATTTGGAGAGTTGAGTGTTCATTCATGCAGTTCCCTGGGTTCCCACGGAAGAGAGAAGGTGGATTTTTGAAAAGAGGGATTCAGCGAATAGCGTTGCTGCAAAATCACCTAAATCACCTTCCTGGTATGTGAGCCTTGGGTTCTTTTTGTTGATAACAGTACCTTCCAAGAGAAGTTTGGGCTGTTCCGGAGTAGTTACTCCTCCTGCCCAGTGAGCAAGAGGAGATTTGGAGAGAATGGCTATGGCGTGCAATATACTGTTTGTGCATCCAACTTCTGGGGAAGCAGGGCTGCATCCCAGGAGAGTCGGGAAGGCTGAAACGTGAGATGTGATTGGCCTTGGGGAGTGGGCCTTTCTGGCTTCTATCAGAGGCATGGGCACTAGAAGTGGCCCCCCTGGAATGCCCTGCTGACTGTTGTGTTTCGTGTCTTTGCATGGCTTGGCTTCCGTGGAAGCTCAATGCCCATCTGCAACACGGCAGCAGGGAGGTGCGGCCTTTGGGCCAGCGTCCTTTCTCAGGAGCAGCTGCATGCACGTCTCTAACCCATGCCTTTGCCTTCTCATGGTCTCGAAGCTCTGGGTTCCTTCAAGAGGCACTGGAAGGGACTCGCAGCCCCCTCCTGCCCCTCTGCCTGGCAGTCACAAATACCACATCTGCAGACCAGCACAGTCTCATCAGATCTCCATGGTGTCAGAATTGTTAGGCTGTGCTCTGCCCAGCGCTTTGTGGAAAACCGCTCCCTGCGCAAATAAGTGTAGGAAATACTGCCTGGAGAGTGACATGCCTGGGCCTATATTAATGATGCTGCATGTTCCATTAGGAAGAACCTGTTGAAATGTATTTAACTTGGTATTTCTCAAATCTTCACGTTGTTGTTATCGATTTTCTTCTCTCCTCCCCCTTCTCCCTCCTCCTCTTCCTCTCCCTCCGTTTCTTTTTCTTCCCTTCCTCCTCTTCCTTCTTTTTTCATGAAACATCTATTTATATCTCATAGGAGATAGTTTTGAAAATATTTCTCTGACCCATTTCTGACAGGGACCAGGGCTGAGGAGATGGAGGAGATGAACACTTTCTTTTCTTTCTTAATTTTTTTTTTTTTTTTAAGATGGAATTTCGCTCTTGTTGCCCAGGCTGGAGTGCAACGGTGCCATCTTGGCTCACCGCAACCTCCACCTCTTGGGTTCATGTGATTCTCCTGCCTCAGCCTCCTGAGTAACTGGGATTATAGGCATGCACCACCACCCTGGCTAATTTTTTGTATTTTTAGTAGAGACGGAGTTTCACTATGTTGGCCAGACTGGTCTCGAACTCCTGACCTCAGGCCTCCCAAAGTGCTGGGTTTACAGGTGTGAGACACTACCCCCGGCTGGAGATGAACACTTACACCAGTACAGGAGTCTGGAAACCAACTGCCTCCTGTCTGGAATCTGGGACAGGGATGGAAGAGTGGGGATGGGGAGGAGGGGATGGAGACAGAGGAAGCCCAGGGTATCTGCATGCCAAATCCATATCCTGTCACCTCCGTCTTATTCAGAATCAGAATTTCTGCCTCAGTTGCCTGTTCAATACTTGAGTTCCTGTCTGGAACTGGAGGCTGTATGACTGCCTGACCCTGTTCTAAACCAAATATTTGGAAGCACCTCTGCCCTGTGGACTCCAGGCATTTCTCCAGTCCATGACTCCTTGCTGTCTGTCACTCCTACCCATCTGGAGAGGATTTCTTATCATCTTATTAAAGTGAGAGCTGCAGTATGTTCTAGATATTTTAATTGAATGCAATCCTTGTAGAAATAATGACTCTTTCCCAGTGCTAGCTGTATTTGCCAGATGAGGAAACGGAAGTTCAGAATGTGCAAGTCACTTGCCCCAAGTCGTCCAGCAGAGGTAGATGTGTGAGTGCCTGCTGTATCAGCCTGCGAGGAAGGCTGTAGTTCAGCACTGGGAGTGGCAGCAGTGTGGTCTCAAGGCCATCACACAGGGCTGCCCGTGCCTGGAGGGTCCTCTTAGTTGGTTGAATACTCTGCCATCATTGTCTGGCGATGCTTACCAGTGTTGTCATTAAACTTGCATCTTGTGAGTGAAGTCGGCTAAGTCAATGGAGCATGCAGGTGAACACAGATCTGCCCACTTTTCAGCCTCTCCCCTTGCTTTTTTTTTTTTTTTGTGTGTGTGTGTGAGATGGAGTCTGGCTCTACCACCAGGCTGGAGTGCAGCATTCTCTAAGGGTCTGCTCTGAGGGCAGAGGCTGCCTTTTTCACTGTTTTCTGAGAAAGTCCCAGAAACCCCTGCCCCCTCCCCAACAAAGTGTCTTTAGCCATGTGAAGTCCCATGCTGGGAGGCCCGTGGCCCACCAAAGCCCCTCATTATGGCTGACACAATGCAAGAACGTCCCACTCAGCCTGGAATCCTGGTCGTATTCACTGTATTGTACCGAGAAAGAAGGGCGCCTTTAAGTATGGGGAAAAGAAGGGGGGCATGTCTTGCCGTGAGCATGGGAGCCGGTGCCCACCCTTTGGTGCCTGGGGCCTCTGCTTTCCCACGGCTCCTACTCTCTGGCCTTGGCCTCATCCTACTGGCTTTGGATCTGAAGGATGTTTCCCGGGGTGACCTATTAGAGCATCTTGGGTGCATGAAAAAGAAAGGTGCTTATGGTGGAGAGGAAACTGGGCTGTGGGCACAGAAGGCTGAGCTGGGGTGGGCCGGGCCTTGGGAGGGGTGGGGAGCAGGTGGGGGCTGGGAGGGCAGCTGGCCTGGGAAATTCTCTCAGGGGCCCACTTTGGAGCAGAGCTGTTGACTTTCCTTCACAAAGATCTTTTCCAGCACTGCTTTTTCTCCCAGATTGGAAGCCTTTCATTTGTTCAAACCCTAACCAAATCTGTTTGGTCATCCCTTTAAACTACCCCCTCTCCTTCTTCTTTCTTTCTCCCCCATCTGACTGGCCCTCTGCTCTTGGTTGGGTCAGGACAATAAGGAAGCATCCTCTGCCATTTTCCCCTGCCTGCCTCTTCCAGCCCCGACCTGTCTCTCCCGTAGTCCCTGACCTCTGTGCAGCCTGGAATCAGCGCTGACGTTGAGTCTGCCGCTAACCTAAGACAGAAGGGATTTCAGCTCCAAAGGTGCCCTGATGCTCACTCACACTGAGACTTGGTCTTATCTGCTACTCCAGTGCTGACGCTGAGGCCAACCACTCTCAGGTGTCTTATAGCCACTTTGTTTGTCTGTTTGTTTGTTTTCTTTCCTTTTTTTTTTTTTCGAGATGGAGTCTTGCTCTGTCACCCAGGCTGGAGTGGCATGACCTCAGCTCACTGCAACCTCCACCTCCCAAATTCAAGTGGTTCTCCTGCCTCAGCCTCCTGAGTAGCTGGGACTACAGGCACCCGCCATCACACCTGGCTCATTTATTTTTGTTGTTGTTGTTGTTTAGTAGAGGTGGGGTTTTACCATGTGGGCCAGGGTGGTCTCAAACTCCTGACTTCAAGTGATCCATCCACCTCTGCCAAAGTGTTGGGATTACAGGCGTAAGCCACTGCGCCTGGCTGACTTTCTTTTTTCTTTCAGTGAAACTCCCTCCTTATGGTGTGTGTGGCCTCCTGGTATATGAAAAGACTCAGAAGACTCAGATGCAAGCTTGAATTTTGGATTGGCCACTTTCCAGCTGTTGGAACTTGGGTGAGTGTCTTAACTCCTCTGAGCCTCCAAATTAGGGTTGTTGAGAGGATTAAGTAGATCCGATCTTCTAAATTGTAACCTCTGGGGTGGGGACTTGGAATCTCTCTGTAATGTTCCAAGGTGATTCTAAAGACCAGGCAAATTCTGGGACCACCAACAAAAGAGGCGCACAAATAAATAGCAAAGAACCTCAAAGTAGTGACAAGGGAGGGGGATAATTCCTTAAGTTTAGATCTTTGGTTATCAAGAAAGTTAATTTTTCATGAACAGTAGTTACACAGGAGGGAAAGACAGTCGATCCTCTGTGAACCACCAATGATATCACTAAAGAGGATGCTTGAGAAGGCAAATGGCAGTAGGTTAGATAAGGGATACAGCCTGAAGGACATTCCAGGGTCACAGAGCTTGCAGAAAGGAGGAAGGCCAGGGCCTTCCCTTTACAAACCCAGACAAAGCCTGGTCCACAGTGTCAGGTGCTGTGGTCCAAGGACAAATGCTTCAGAACCATGCAGAGACTTTGTCAAAGAGCAGATGACTGGGCTTCACCCCAGACCTCTGCACCAGCACCTTCGGGGTATCTCTGCCAAGTCCAAGATCTGTTAAAGTTGGACGGTGAATTGCCTGTAGTTGCCAAAGTCTCCTCTAGCTCTGATGTTCCTGAACAGTGTTCTCCAAAAGATGCCTTATTTGTATAGAAAAATATGAAGCATATATCCCAATGAATGTATTTTATTTTATAAAGTACACACAAGTATGTCTCTAAATGCTAACATATTTTGTATAAGACATACTCACAAATAAAAACTTGAAAGTTGTTATAAAAAATAAAAAGAAAGCCAAATGCAATAAAAAAACTGCCATAAGGAGACCAGCTGGGGCTCAAAAATTTTGATCATGTGAAATATGGGGTCTTGTAAAAGTTAAAGAAAAGCGATTTTTAAATTGGTCTGAAATGTCATAAAAAAGGAAAAAAGATAGTAAACTTACGTTATATCCAAATGACCAAGCACAAACAGAAAGTCTAGACCTGCATGAGGCTGACAGTCATTTCTTAGCACACATCTAATCCCAGCCCCAAAGAGGGCAGGAATTGTAGGGGCTTTGTCTAAGGGCGGGGGCTGGGCTGAGTGGACACCGATCAGCCATCGAGTCGCCCTAGCACACGTGTTGGCTTGGGGTTGCGCTGCATTTTCTCTCTGCACCCGTGTGTATCTTCACCCCCTCTCCAAGGGTTGCATGCACCCCATATGCAGATCACTCTTCTAAGACTGTCTAGCTCTCTAAGAGAGCTGTAACTATTTTGAGCACTTACTAAGTGCCAGGACTTGTGGCTAATTTCCCATAGGGGATTCCATTTGTATTTGGAATCTACGTTGTAAGAGTTAGCATCCTTGAACCCATGTTCCAGGTACCACGATATGGAGCCAGAGACAGTGGATATATTGTCTAAAGTCATATACCCAAGGAAATGGCAGCACAGGGATTCAAAAAGAAGTCTCGTAACTCTCTATCCTGTATTCTTCAAGGGATGTTGTTCTGACTTAAACATTTCTCTCTGAGACTGTGTGGTGGCCCCTCCCAGATCCTTGGAAGCAGAGTGAGCCCCCTTCCAACCCCTGCCTAACCCAGGTAGCCTGAGGTCTGGGATTATCCGGGGATTGCAGCCTCCCACCTGAGTTTACTTTCACTCTGCAAATATTTGTCGGGAGCCTTTCCCACCCCTCAGCAAAAGGTAGGTGACTGCAAAGCCAGGCCGGGCATGTGAGCACAGGCAGTTTGTCAAAATAACTGATACTGTGAAGCCAGAAGGCTGGGACAATGGATGTTTGCAGAGCAGATGGGGGAGGACATGTAATTCCTATAATACAGACAGAGGCATGTAATTTAGGAAAGTGGATTTGTTTTTCTTGAATAACAGGGACAGATAATGCCACTCCGTGTAGCCAGGACTGTCTCTGGAAAGTTCAGACATTATTATTTCTCTGTCCTGCTTTTCCAGCTCTCGCTCTACAGGTGTTCATCATAGGATGCAACCCTCCAAGCCTGTTCTCACTGGCCTCCTGGCCCCAGTCTCCTCACCCTCCAAGTTGCTGCTATGGACACAGATCAACCTCTGGGTGCGGTGCCCTGGGCAGAGGTGTCAAGCAAGCCTTTAACTTCTCCCCATATGAATTTTCTCACCTTGACATTGGGGATCAGAGTGCCTATCATGTGTCCACTCATCCATTCATTTCAAGCATGTTCATGGAGCACCCATCACATGTCTTCCAAGCAACGACAGAGGAGATGTGAGGACCGACTATAACAAACTAAGAAAGCACTGAGCAAATGAGAGATGCTCCACTCACGGGGCTCTTTCACTTCCTCTCCTTTCCCACAACACCAGTTTATAAATCAGCATCACAGCTCCAAAGCCTCTGTGTGGCTTTTCCCCTGCCAAGGATAAAGTCCGTATTTCTTTGCTGACCTTTAACATTTAAGATCTCTAAGACAGGCCGGGCGCGGTGGCTCAAGCCTGTAATCCCAGCACTTTGGGAGGCCGAGACGGGCGGATCACAAGGTCAGGAGATCGAGACCATCCTGGCTAACCCGGTGAAACCTTGTCTCTACTAAAAAATACAAAAAACTAGCCGGGCGAGGTGGCGGGCGCCTGTAGTCCCAGCTACTCGGAAGGCTGAGGCAGGAGAATGGCGTGAACCCGGGAGGCGGAGCTTGCAGTGAGCTGAGATCCGGCCACTGCACTCCAGCCTGGGCGGCAGAGCCAGACTCCGTCTCAAAAAAAAAAAAAAAAAAAAAAAAAAGATCTCTAAGACAAATCTACCTATTTATCTATCAACATTTAAGCTGTGCACACCCTTTGACCCCCTGGGGCCACTTCTTGGAAGTCCCCCACCTCCCATTCCACCCCAATATACACAAACATGGATACACAGCAGAGTGATGTGTGTGTGTGTGTGTACATACAGTTGTTTATGGAAGCACATTTAAAGAAGTGGGAACAACCATCTATCAGCTAAGCAATCGTGAAGAAAACTGCAGTACTTCCACATATCAAGCTTAGTGAAGCTCTGCCTAGCATGGTATCTGGCATAAGGCGGACACAGAATATCAGCAGAAAGAAAGTACAGACAAAGAGAATACCAGGTGACCATTAGCAGGATAAGGTAGATCTAAATGAACCAACATTGACAAGTGCCCAAGATATATTGTTAGGTATGAAAAAAAATCATGCTGCAGAATAGGATGATATAGACAGTCTGTCTCTATTTTACTCAAAAGGATGTGTCTGTGTCTGTGTCTGTACCACACTAAGCATCTTTGAATGCATAGAAAATGTCAAGAAAGCTACCAAAAAAAAAAAAAAAAATGCTTCAGCAAGGATTCTTGGAAAGATAAATGGAGGCTCCTCCTTTATCAGTCTGCTTTGTTTTATTTTTTCCAACTTAACAATATATCATGTACATCTCTACATAATCATGAATGTCATCCCTATGTCACAGTTTAAGTGATTTACCATCATTTGTTTAAGCAATTTGATGCTTGGACATTTGTGTTGGACATTTGATTATTGCCAGTTCTTACTCTTATAAACAATGCTGAGCTGAACGTTCTTGGGAATGTATCTTTGCTCACAAATAATATATTCCTGAAAGTATCGTTGTTAATTTTAATGAAGTTACTTCTGGCTGTCTTTGATCACTGCATGCCATTTGATTGATTTTACAGTCAGGGATTGATTTCAAAATCTCAGCTTTTTCCTAGCTCTGAAACAGAATAAACTGACCTCTGATTTTCCTTATCTGTGAAATGGAAGTTTATAAATTGAGGTGTTGCCAGTTAAGATGATGTGGGACAATGACAGGGAAGATCCCTTGGCATGAGCAGTCATGCCACCCCTAGGATGCCCCGGAATTGTAGAAAGAAGGGAATCAACAGGGGGAAGGAGTTGTTGATGTTGATGTAACTGATTCAACTTCAAAAATAGGGAAGCCCAGGGGATGGGAACCCCATAGAAGGGAAGAACCTGACTTGGGAATTAAGTGGCCTCAGAAGGGTCACGCCATCAGCTAATGGCACTGTCGTTTTGGCTGAATTATTTTAAATGCTACCTGGGGTGAGACCAAGTAGGAAGGAGATTCTGATTAGCCAGGAAACCAGAATTTGATTTCTCAGGCAGTAGTCACAACTAACTTTTCAGAAATCAGAGCATCTTAGTGCTAAAAAAGAAGATTTTTAAGTCATTTTTCAGGCTGAAATAGAGATGACAGTGCACTTCTCTAGAAAACAAGTGACTTAGATTTGAAATCAGATTCTCACCCTTCCAGCTGATCAACTCTGGAAAGTTCTTTAACCACCCCGAGCCTTCATTTCCATATTTGCAAAACAAGGATGTTATCATCATCCTACCAGGTATGGAGCACATTAGAAATAAGACACATGATGTCTGGAAGTGTATCTGGAACTTAACCAGTGACTGGAATTATTCATATTATGATGGTGCTTTCTTTTCTTGAGAAGTTAAAGACTCCTAGGAGGAGACATAGGTTAATGATTAAATCTATGTCATACAACAGCTCTTTCTTTCTTTTTCTTTTTCTTTTTCTTGTTTTAGACGAAGTCTCACTCTGTCGCCCAGGCTGGAGTGCAGTGGCATGATCTAGGCTCACTGCAACCTCCTCCTCCCAGGTTCAAGAGATTCTCCTGCCTCAGCCTCCAGAGTAGTTGGGATTACAGGTGCCCGCCACCACGTCTGGCTAATTTTGTATTCTTAGTAGAGATGGGGTTTCACCATCTTGGCCAGGCTGGTCTCGAACTCCTGACCTCGTGATCCACCCGCCTTGGCCTCCCAAAGTGCTGGGATTATAGGCATAAGCCACCACGGCCGGCAACAGTTCTTTCTTACTCTGGGACAGGTGCTGTCCTGGGCACTGGGGACATGGAAGTGACAGAATTTCCTGCCCTCCTGGACCTTTTTCTGGTGGATGAGACAAATATTAAACACATATATATAAGATCCATAGTCAGACAGCTCTAAGGGCCTTGAAGAACAGAAAACCCTGTAGGGAACAGATAAAGAGGTGGGGCTAGTGTGGAGTGGGTGGCTGTGAAGTTCTCCCTGAGGAAGGCCTTTGACCTCAGGGAGAGAACAGGACCCCTGAGGAGGGCTCCAGCCAGAGGGTTGGCAGCGGGAAACTCAGAACCAGAACTTGAAGTGAGTCTACCTGGTTGGAGGCAAGGTGAGGAGACCGTGGCGACTGCAGCTCCATTGTGGGGGACCCACTACAGTTTTACCTTTTGAAGGTGTCCAGGTTCTTGGCATCTTGAACAAAGAATTGGACAAAACACACAAATGGAGGAAAGCAAAAGCATAGATTTGTTTGAAATGAAAGTACACGCCGCAGTGTAGGAGCGGCCTGAACACAGTGGCTCAAGAGCCCCAGACACAGAATTTTCTGAGGTTTCCAGACTCTAGAGGTTTCCCATTGGTTTCTTGGTGTATGCTCTATGTAAATGAAGACACTGAAGTGAAGTTACAAAGTGTTTCACTCAGAATGCATGCCCTATTAAATGGAGAGGATGTTACCCAGTGTGTGTGGTCTATGTAAATGGAGAGGATGAAGTGACTTTAAAAAGCCATTCGCATTCCCATCATTGCTGAAGTGCTTCCATTTGCTTTAGTTCTAGGAAGTCAGTGTAGGTGGGCCTTCTACTCCCTGCCTCCAGGCCCTATTCTCCTGCCTCAATAGATAGGCCTTCAGCTGAGGAACACTGAGGCCTGGGCTTCTCCACTTCATTCCAAGCACATGGGGTGGGGGTGGGGGTATGTGTGGTGGGGGAGTAGGGAAGGAGATTGGATTTACTTTTTCCAAGCATCTCTCTGGTGGGGGTGGTTGGGGGAGAATCGCCTGGGGTAGGAGAGGGAGGAGGTTGACCAGACTCCCTTTGAATAGATCTCCATTTCAAACGCACCCCCTCCCCGTGCTCTAAAGAAACCAGGGTGACAGGGCTTTTAGGCAACGAAAGCCAAAGGCAGAGCAGACACCTTTATCTGAAAGCTCTGAGGCTGAGGTGTCCATGCTTGCCTGGGACCTCCTGTGGGACGCAGCTGTTGGAGGTTCCAGCTCAGGATGGCTGATCCAGGCAGGCTGGGCTGACCCAGGCTGGCCGCCCAGGGCCCAGGTGCAGAACCAGGCCCAACTTTCCAAGACCAAATGTTTCAGGAAGCTGTGGTTATTTGCCCCACACGGGAGGAATCAGGTTTCCAAAAACCCAAGAAACATTGCAAACCTTATTTTATATTTTTGCTAGATATCAATGTGGGTACATGAACGTATAGAAATAAATTAAGTATTACTGTAAGTAATCTGTTCTACTCTTTAAAGAAATAATGCAACAAAACTGAAAGCAATTTTATCAAGTAAAATATTGTAGCACGTATATTATTTTAAAAAACAAAATGTCATGTTAGGGAAACCTACTGAAGTTTTCATCTCTGTGAAATGTGCATGAGGGATGGTTTTGACAGATCTCTCAGAAGGTTAAAAACCACTTAATGATTTGATAGAAATAAATTCTTAGCACATATTAAGTTGCTTCTGTACACGTGGAAATTTTGCTAGAGGCTGTGTGAGATCCACATATCCCCTGCCCTGTGGAGTTGTATAATCAACTTGAGGCAAACAAAATCTAAATCCATAAAGAGCTAGTTGGAATTCCAGTGCCCTGCCACTGTCAAATAGGCAGGTGTAAAATCCGTTTCATGCATTCACACAGCATATTTATAGCAAGGAAGGAGGCCGCCCCTCATATTGTCTTATGCCCGATTTTTGCCTCCAAAGAATGAAAAAGTAAAAACTAAAAGGCAGAAATGAAATCCACAAGCAGACAGCCCGGCGCCATACCCTGGGCCTGGTAGTTAAAGATCGACCACTGACCTAATCAGTTATGTTATCTATAGATTACAGACACTGTATAGAAAAGCACTGTGAAAATCCCTATCCTGTTTTGTTCTGATCTAATTACCGGTGCATGCAGCCCCCAGTCACATACCCCCTGCTTGCTCAATCAATCACGACCCTGTCACACGCACCCCCTGAGAGTTGTGAGCCCTTAAAAGGGACAGGAATTGCTCACTCTGGGAACTCGGCTCTTGAGACAGGAGTCTTGCTGATGCCTCTGGCCGAATAAACCCCTTCCTTCTTTAACTCAGTGTCTGAGGAGTTTTGTCTGTGGCTCCTCCTGCTATACTAGGAGTGCAGAACAATTACCCACATTGTTCTAGGCACTTAACAGTGAGTAAAGCAGCAACAGTTCCTTCCTTCAGGGAACTTAACATTTCGGGTCAGGTTGAGTGTTGGGGGTTAGGAGACCACCATATAATTAATTAAAGAACTGTAATAGAAGGTGTACAGTTTTCTAGAGGCCACCTACCATTCACTGAGCACTTGCCTATGTCAGACCCTGCGTTGTGTGTGGGAAGTCCACGAGTCGAGAGAGGACCCATAGCTTCTAGAAGCTCCCAGACTTGTAGACACAAGGGCTGAAGGGATTCAGGGGAGGAGGACAAGGGCCATTGGTATGTTGTTGTGTCAAAATGTCCTGCATGCAAGAATGGAGAGATCAGAGATGGCAGGGGTGGTCTCGGGGGTGTGAACAGAGAGGAGTCAGGCCTTGAGGTCAAAGGGCCACAACTACATGGGGGAAATCTGACGCAGGGTGAGGTGTGGGTCTGGAGGGGAAGTGCCTCTCACTCAGAGCCTTGGCGAAAGCGACTGGAAGCTGAGAGTTAGATCCATGTGGGGGCTCCATCCAACCTCTCTCTCCCCTCCTTAACCAGGTGCAGTTTGGTTGCCTGGAACTTCCTCCAGGCTTTTGTGAGGACAACACGATGTGGAGCAGAAGAAATCTGTTCTCAAGACCCAGATCAGCATCCCACCTGAGAAGGGCCAGGCCCTTCTCTTTCCTTCTCCGTGTCCCTGGTTCTTCATGAGTAAAACAAGGGAATAAAACCTGGTGGCTCCTAATCTTCTCTCCAGATCCACAGCCTGTGGTTTCTGTGGGAACTTTACATTTGCTTCACCCCCAACCCAGCCTTCCCACTGGATTCGCTGGTTTGCAGCCGTCATGTGGTCTATCAGTCTTTGCAGTATTCCTCCCTGTCTTTCTTTGTAAACCCTTGTGAAACTTGTGCTTCCTAAGTTCCCTTCCCCTGCACTCTGTCAAGGATCTTCAATTCATCCTGGAGTTCCTTTCTGTCTTAGTCTGTTCTCACACTGCTAGTAAAGACATACCCAAAAATGGGTAATTTATAAAGGAAAGAGGTTTAATGGACTCACAGTTCTATGTGGCTGGGGAGGCCTCACAGTCATGGCAGAAGGCAAAGGAAAAACAAAGGCACTTTTTACATGGCAGCAGGCTAGAGAGCATGTGCAGGGGAACTGCCCTTTATAAAGCCATCAGATCTCTTGAGACTTATTCACTGTCACGAGAAAACATGGGAAAAACCTGCCCCCATGGTTCAGTTACCTCCCACTGGGTCCCTCACACAACACATGGGGATTATGGAGCTACAATTCAAGATGAGATTTGGGTGGGGACCCAGACAAAGCCATATCACTTTCCTAATAAGAGTGTGAATTGCTAACAACAGTACATGCCAGCGCCAGAAGATTATTTAATAATTGCCATCCATCCTTAGGGAAAATAAACATATATGATAAAAAGCTTGAGGGCAACATTGAAGGGAAAAGTGATATATATGGGTCATTTTTCTTAGTTACTTTTTAGTCATAGAAAACAATGTGGAAACATATATAGCAAGCCTAAACAATGATTTGCTTTTGGTGATAGTATTATGAGTATTTGTTTTACTTTTGCTTCTCAATATTTTCATGTATTTTTTTCCAATGAAAATATTTTAATTTTGAGTTAAAATAAAAAGTCTCATGCTTCCAGGAAGCTTCTCCATCACTTGAGCCAACTTTCACCATTTTTTTTTCTTACAAATTCTCAGGAGCCCACAAGCAGTCTACCATGTCTGCCAATTGTGTATAATCTTAGCTTTCTCTGTTGTGTTTCATTGTGTTTATATCTTGTTTCTCCAAGTAGATTATAAGAATCTAAAGAACAGAGGGAGCAGTATTTATTTGGCTGCCTCTGTTGTACTTGGCAGATCCATACGGAAATCATTTCATGAGCATCTTCTATCTGCCAGGTCTGGGGCCCCTGTTACATCATGACTCTTCTGCAACAGATCCTTAAGGGTGGAAGGTTGTAGCCTGCACTTTCAGATGTTAAAACTGAACCTCAGAGAAGTTAAGGAACTTTCCTAAGACCCTTAAGCTAATCCACAGTACATGGTTCCAACAAAGAGCTTGTCCCTGGTTCCACACCCAGGTGGGCAGCTCATGAGTGTTTGGTATTTTGAAACCTCCTATCCTCCCTGTGGACTGTGTGTCTCCCAACCATGTCATGGTCCCATCACTGTTTTGTGGCTTTCATATAATCTATCAGTCCTGTGAACCTTAAAATGTCAATCTCATATCTGATTGAAAACCTATAGGCCAGCCCTGTGTGAATCATTTAGAGTGGGGCTTTCTCCCTGCCATTCATTCTTTCTTTCTTTCTTTGTTTTGAGACAGAGTCTCACTCTGTCACCTAGGCTGGAGTGCAGTGGCGTGACTTTGGCTCACTGCAACCTCTGCCTCCCGGGTTCAAGCAATTCTCCCGCCTCAGCCTCCTGAGTAGGGATTACAGGCGCCCCCCGCCATGCCTGGCTAATTTTTTGTATTTTTAGCAGAGACAGGGTCTCATCATGTTGGCCAGGCTGGTCTCGAACTCCTGGCCTCAGGTGATCTGCCCGCCTTGGCCTCCCAAAGTGCTGGGATTACCGTTGTGAGCCACTGCACCTGGCCATTCTTTTGCTCATTTATTCATACATTTCACAAATACTGTTAACATCTTTCATGTGCCAAGTACTGAGTTAGGTGTGAAGATATAGCAGTGAACAAGATGATGTATTTACTGTCTTCATAGAGATTAAAGTCGAATTCAAATGCAGAAAATACAGCTTTATGTTTTTGTTTGTCTGTTTGTTTAAAGGAAGAGACCGGGCATGGTGGCTCACACCTGTAATTCCAGCACTTTGGGAGGCTGAGGTGGGTGGATCACCTGAGGTCAGGAGTTCGAGATCAGCCTGACCAACATGGAGAAACCCCGCCTCTACTAAAAAATACAAAATTAGCCAGGCATGATGTCGAATGCCTGTAATCCCACTACTTGGGAGGCTGAGGCAGGAGAATTGCTTGAATCAGGGAGGCGGAGGTTGCAGTGAGCCGAGATCGCGCCATTGCACTCCAGCCTGGGCAATAAGAGCAAAACTCCATCTCAAAAGTAAATAAATAAATAAATAAAGGAAGAAAAAGAAGAATACAAAAGTTCAATAAGTGAGAATTTTTTAAGAGGGTTGGCAGGCCCTCAGGGAATACCCTGTCCCAACCACCAGAATTTTAGAATGTAAAGAGATTCCACCCTGTGATTGTGTTATGTTGTATGGCACAAGTGGCCTTAATATAGGGGGATTATCTGTGTAGGCAAAATCTAATCACGTGTCTCCCAAAAAGCTGAAAACCTTCTCTGGCTGGTGGTACAAGGCAGAAAAAGAAAAGAGAAGCCGGGAGCGGTGGCTCACGTCTGTAATCCCAGCACTTTGGGAGTTCGAGGCGGGTGGATCACGAGGTCAGAAACTCGAGACCAGCCTGGCCAATATGGTGAAATCCTGTCTCTACTAAAATACAAAATGATCCAGGTGTGATGGCATGTGCCTGTAGTCCCAGCTACTCAGGAGGCTGAGGCAGGAGAATCGCTGGAATCCAGGAGGCAGAGGTTGCAGTGAACCACGATTGCACTATTGCACTCCAGCCTGGGTGAAAGAGCAAGACTCTGTCTCAAAAAAAAAAAATTAAAATAAATAAATAAATAATTAAAGAAAAGGAAAAGGGAAAGGGAAGACAGCAGCCTCCAGTGGCCCAGATGAGGGCACTGTCAGCAGTCAGCTATCCTTGGGGCTGCTGCCGTAGGGCGGTGACTTCTGGAAGCTGAGACCAGCTCCTGGCTGACAAGTAGCAGGGAAACAGGGATCCTTGGTTCCCCAGAGGCAAGGAACTGGATGAGGTCTTCCAACAACCTAAGAAAGTTTGGCAGCAGATTCTTCCCCAGAGACTTCAGAAGGAGACTTAGCTGGGCCAACATTTGACTGCGGCCTTGGGAAACCCTGGAGAGGTGACTTATGATAGATACAGACAGGTTTCTATTCCCACAGAGGAATATAAATCATGACTGGCAATTATCTGAAAGTTATTCTGCTATTTACCTGTGACATTAATTATCACAGTGATAGAACGAGTGATAGAAATGAAAAAAGAATTAAGTCATGTGGGGACATTTTCTTACTCTCTGTTGAATGCACATCCACATATTTGTGTGTGTAATGATATATATGCAGATTTTCTGTTCCTGTTGAATACATCTTAGAAATATGTCACCCTGGCAAAGAAACAGTCCAGAAGAGGAAGGAAGTGAGGCAGAGTGATTTTAGGAATTGTCTCTCCAGAACCCGTGCCCAACCTTGTGGTTGCTGGTTGCAGAGATGGAAGAACAAAGTGAATGCCTCCTAATGCCTTTCTTTGTGGCAGAGCATGATGTCTCCAGAGCTACGGATCCGTGTTCATAACGATTTGGTTTTGGGAAGCAGCAGAGAGAAGGGTTTGGGAGCCAGTGCTGTGTATGCACCCCCAGTCCTGCCACCTCCCTAAAGCTTGTGCACTCAGGTGTGAAGGCAGGTGCTGTGGGGTGGGGAGGAGCCCACCTGTCTACACAGGCTCACCTGCGCTTCTCCAACCAGTAGAGGCATTTATCCCTGTTTCTCGGCAGCAGCAGATGGGAAGGCTAGGTATTGAGGGGTTGCCTGGAGTGGGGTGTGTGGTGGGGAAGATCTAGCCCTGTCCACCATAGTGGGTGGTTCAGATAGAGGCAGTACCAGCTCAGGCTGGGAGCTGCAGGGAACGGAGTGTGCTGGGCCATGGATAGTGGCAGTGCAGGGGCTCATGGTGGAGAGCAAATTCTGTTCCCAGAGCCAGAACCTGGGCTAAATCACAAGGGCCATCAGAGGGGAGAAGCTGTTTTGGGGACCTTATTGTGGCTGCCCCTCAAATGTGCCAAGCTCATTTTCTCAGTGAAGACTTTGCTCTGGCTGTTCCACCCTGGCACACTCCCTTTCAGTCCTCCCTGTGTCATCTGCCCTCATTTCATTTATGTCTCTATTGAAAGGACACCTCCCCCAAGAGGTCTTCCCAGACTCTGCCCCCACCTTGTCCAAAACAGGAGCAACCCAAGGCATCTCTGTTTAACCCTGTTCCTTGTAACTACCTGGATGTCTGTGACACAATGGTTTGTATAATCACTATTACCTCCATGCGTGGTACACAAGCCCCATGAAGTTCCTGTTAGTTCCTCTTGTTGTCACATCCCCTGTGCCTGGCACATGTTAAATGACCACCACAGAGCCTGCTCCTCTCCAGCCATTGCTATGGCGCCCTGCATCCAGGGATAAAGCAGGCCATGTGGGAACCGAAAGAGCTGGCACTAGGCTGTAATGCTTTGGGGTCTATGGTAAACTGAACTCTAGCCTTCAAATATGTTCAGGTTCAAAATCCTGTGAATATGCTTGTTCCTTTACACGGCAAAAGGTACTTTGCAGGTGACAGGGAGTGATCTGGAGATGGGTTATGTTCCTGGGTCATCTGGTGAGCCCAATCTCATCACCAGGGTTTTTGTAAGAAGGAGGGAGATGGAGATTTGACTGCAGTGGTGAGAGCTCTGGCAGCAGAAGCAAGAAGTCAGAGTGACGCAGGGAGGGGCCACAAGGAAAGGAAAGTGGGCAAATTCTGGAAGCTGGGCTGGGCATGGTGGCTCATGCCTGTAATCCCAGCACTTTGGGAGGCCGAGGTGGGCAGATCACCTGAGGTCAGGAGTTCAAAGCCAGCCCGGCCAACATGGTGAAACCCCACCTCTACTAAAAATACAAAAATTAGCTGGGAGTGATGGTAGATGCCTGGAATCCCAGCTACTTAGGAGGCTGAGGCAGGAGAATCACTTGAACCCTGGAGGTGGAGACTGCAGTGAGCCAAGATTGCACCATTACACTCCAGCCTCGGTGACAGAGCGAGACTCTGTCAAAAAAACAAAAACAAAAAAAAACAGAAACAAAAAGCAAATTCTAGAAGCTGGAAGAGGGGCAAGGAACAGATACTCTCTTGTATCCTCCAGGAGGAACTCAGCCCTGCCAGCACCTTGATCTTAACCCTGTAGGACTCATTCAGGGCTCCTGGCCTCCAGAACTGCAAGATAATACATTTATGTTGCTTCAAGCACACAAGTTTGGGGTAATTTTTTACAGTAGCAACAGAAAATGAAAACAAGGCCCGAGACTGCTCACTCTGGGTTCCCACCTGGGAGTCACACAGGGACAACTTTCTTCTTCTCACTGTGAAACCAGAGGTGAAGCTCTCACAGAGATATGTGATTTGAGAGCAGCTCGCAGATTCCCAGGTCTTGTGACTTTGGCCAATGAAGGTAGCTTGGGTCAAAAAGAGCAGCTCAGTTGTGAAGAGGCCCCGTGGGAATCCACCTGGGTTTCACAGCCAAGTCCCTACCACCATCTTCCAGCCAACCAACGAGTCCCAAAAAAACTGTAGAGGGGACTTCTGCAGAGGGATTTTATTTTATTTTTTACTGGGCTGGGAGCTCAGAACCCTTGAGATTCCCTTAGCCATGGTAGGACGCCTGCAGTCCCGTTGCTGGAACAGTGGCCGATGTATATTTCCTTGGTTTTAAAAGCTGATTCTATCCCTCCAGACTTTTGTTTCCTTTAGGGTCTGGATTATATTCTCTCCAGCTATGGACTCCCAGTGTCTGACATTAGTAGATTCTTAACAAATGTTAAAATAAATGGGGGAAAAAAAAAAAAAGCCCTTGGGGTCACGCATGGCTGGAACTTCAATTTCCCTTCTGATCTCCCTCTTCTTTAGATACCTCATTTTACCCGTGTCCACAAGTATGGGCTGGTGAGGCTCTACCTTATACCTGGAGATGATGCTAGTTCTCTCTCTCTCTCTCTGATGTTCCAGAACTTATTCAACTGAGTAGTCTCCCAGCTCACCTCCCCTACCACCTCCCAACCATGCCGCTGGCAGCAGGCTCTGCAAGGCCCCGCCCTGGCCATGCTCCTGCCCCTCTAAAGCACTTCTGTGACTCCTGGTCCTCAAGACCAAGTCTGTCCCCTCAGCAGGCCTCGCCAGCCCCCTCATCTGTGCCCTGCTCCCCACCCAGCCTTGTCCCTGGCCATGGCCCTCCACAGGTCCCAGGGCACAGGGGACTTGACTCTCCATGAGCTCAAGTATTTCCATATGCCTAGTGAGCTCCCAGTTCCCCTTCCAGCCCTGACTCCAGGGCCTCCTCTGCATGGTGGCTTCTTTCATTCTTCAGTCCTTCACCTGCTCAGCACACCTCTCCTTAGTCCTGAATATAGGGTTTGCACCCCTCACTTTGTTCTCTGACTCAGCTTTTTTTTTTTTTTTCTTCACAGCACTTATTATAACTTATTGTAATTTAATGTGGTGGTCTCATCCCTCTTTTCTGTCTGTGTTCCCACTGGTGTTACCGGAAAAGAATCCCAATCCAGACTCCAGGAGAATAATTCAAGGCAAGTTCATAAAATGAAAGCAAATTTATTAGGGAAGTAGAGAAACAAAAGGATGGCTATTCCATAGGCAGGGTAGTGGCATGGGCTGCTTGACCAGATATACTTATAGTTCTTTCCTGATTATATGCTAAACAAGAGGTAGATTATTTGTGAGTTTTCTGGGAAAGGGGAGGGGATTTCCCAGAACTGAGGGAAACTTTTAGACCATATAGGGTAGCTTCTGGACGTTGTCATGACATTTGTAACCTGTCATGGCACTGGTGAGAGTATCTATTAGCATGGTAATGCATTATAATTAGCATATAATGAGCAGTGAGAATGACCATAGGTCACCATCTTGGTTTTGGTGGGTTTTGGCCAGCCTGTTGATTGCATCCTGTTTTATCAGTGGGGTCTTTGTGGCCTGTGTCTTGCACCTACCTCCTATCTCATTCTGTGATGAGAACGCAGCCCAGTAGGTCTCAGCCTCATTTTACCCAGTCCCTATTCAAGATGGAGTTGCTCTGGTTCAATGCACTAGTATGCTCAAAGGTGCACGCGCTGGGCTTTCGCAGGTGCAATCACTCTCTTCTCTGCCTCCCGCCCTCCTGGTAACTGACAAGCAGGGCACTCATCTCAGCTTCTCTCCTTTCTCGTGATAGGGCCAGACCTCTCCTCTACTTGATGGGCACCAGACACGGAGGAGGAGGGGTTCAGTCAACACATGTGAAATGAATTTCCACAGGAGTGGCTAGAAAACAAGACCGGAGAGGGAGGAAACAGCTGGATTTTTGAGAACTCCCTGGGTCACAGAGGAGCCCGATTCTGCCTGTTTATGAAATCGTTGCTACCCAGCAGGCAACCAAATAAAGACACCCCAGAGTTTAGGAGACAGAATGGGAGTTGGGGGTGGGGGAGGTCACACGGATTAAGCCATGTTCTCATCTAGTTCAAAATACTCCTGCCTGGCCCATTTTTAGGAACAGTGCTCAGAAAGAAAACGTAGAAGGGTGCCCCGGGCCTGCACCTGTTCATCGTCTGCCTTTGGGGGCTGGGAAGCCCATTAGCCAGGCGAGCGTCCTCATCAGGCCAACGTGGGCCCACATCTCTGCTCTGCTGGGCGCGCTGGCAGGCGATAAAGGCTCTCTCAGAGGCTTCACTGTCCTCATCCCCAAAATAAGGACGCAGTGACCCTGTCCTCAGAGCTGAAGTCACAGCCAGCGAACAGGGCTGCCTATAGGTGGAACCCCTGGCCCAGAGGGGTGCGGGTTACCTGCTCTCACCTGCTCAGACAGGAGGGAGACTCTCAGATCTGGACAAAGAGCCAAGCGCGCCCCCTCCCCAGGCCCCCTGGTGGCGCCAAACTTCCCAAAGTTTCGGGCAGCTGCGGCACTAGTCGGTGGTCTATTTCAGACCAGCTGGAAAAGGGAGCAGAGTATCAGTGGAGTCTATAACTGGACAGAAAGTTGTCAGCCCCTCTTTTGGGCTTCCCAGGGCAGCCTCGTTACTGCCTGGACCCTAACGCTGTCCAGTCCCCCCCAGCCCTCCCGAGGTCTCTGCCCACCTTTCCCCGCAGCCCCCTCGCCACTGTCCGGGCCTTCGTCGGCCTCTCTCGTTTTCTCTGGGGTCCGCCCCTGCACCTCCGGCCCCTCCCCGCTCCCAGCCCCCTGATTTTCCTCCTCCTTCGCGGCTTGGCCCCCGCCCGCTCCCGCCCGGCGCTCCTAGGCCCGCCCCCGCCCCAGCTCCTCCCCAGCCCCGCGCTCTTAGCCGGGGAATCCCAGCGCTGAGGCCAGTTTGCCCCTGGGGAGGCTCCAGACAGCTTTGTTCCAGGGCAGTGGCGGGGCTGGCCGAGGCTGCGGCATTTCTCCCCAAGGAAGTGTCTTCCCCGCTTTCCCTATTCTTCTGTTTCTCACACACTTTCTATCTCATTCTGTAACTTTCAAGCCTTTCTTTCTAACTGTATGTATTTAGTTACTTGTTTTCAAGCTGGTTCTCTCTCTGGCCCCCTGCCCTGGGGAAAGCCTCCACACTTACTGCAAGTCTTGTTTAGAGTCTGAGTTTGTGAGATTATTAGGGGGAGAGTGGTCGAGTGGCTGACAGGTGACCTCCAGGAGGAGGTTTCCTGGGGCTAGTGTCTTCTCCCAACTGCTGCTTCCAGTGGGCCTGGGCCCAGGACTGGACCTCCGCGGGCATCCTCTGAGTGCCTCCCTGCCAGGTAAGACCCGGGTTCTCTTCGTTGCTGCAGTGCTGAAGGTCACAGACTTCAGTTGACTCCCGTCTTCCCAGATGACAGTGATGTACGAGAGGCGGTGGGGGGGTGGATGCCGGCTGGGGAGATTGTTCTCTCCAAATACAGACGCGTTTCCTTCTGAAGCCTGAGCACACTTTGCTCTTTAGGGACTGACCATAGTTGGAAGCAGATGTGTCTGTGCCTTGACTTAACTTCAGAGTAAAATAGAGGCAAGTCCGTGAGAACACACCTGCTTGATTCTAGCTGAGCCGTCAGGAGCCCAGCGATGGCCGCCGAGCGTCAAATGCAAGAGCTTGTTTTCGGGTTGCTATAACACTTTAAAGTAGTTGAGATGTACCAGCTCTTAAAACTTTCAAGTAAGAAGTTTGCAGTAAATGGAGAAAAAGATGCGGGGGAAATGGAGCACGGGGTAGGGGAAGAATAGTCTTCCTTTGGTTTTACATTTACTGTCAAGGAACTTAGCTTTCTTGATCTAGATTTAGATCTCGTTCCTATTTGAGCATTTTATCCCCCCTCTCCCAGCCTTCTCTAGATCAGAGAGGCGTTTTTGTCCTTCCCCCAACCCCTGCGTATCATATTCTGTAGCAGACCAGGGTTTCGTGTGCCACTTTATCGAGCACAATTTGAATTAGTTGTGTTATTGGAAAATGAGTCCTCACTTCTCCCCACTCAAGGCAAGACTCAGGGATGACAGGTGGACATGCTTATCAAGCATCTGCAGAAGGAGGCGCCGCCTGCCGGCTTGTCCCAGAGCTGTGTGCTGGGTCTGCCTCCTCAGAACTTCATTCCAGGACTTGTCATCTTCCAGAGCCCCATCCTGACCCTTTTTTTTTTTTTTTTTTTTTTTTTTTGAGACTGAGTTTCGCTCTTGTTTCCCAGGCTGGAGTGCAATGGTGCGAGGTGCAATCTTGGCTTACTGCCACCTCTGTCTCCCGGGTTCAAGCGATTCTCCTCCTGCCTCAGCCTCCTGAGTAGCTGGGATTACAGGCATGAGCCACCACACCTGGCTAATTTTGGATTTTTAGTAGAGGCGGGGTTTCTCCATGTTGGTCAGGCTGGTCTCAGGTGATCCGCCCACCTCGGCCTCCCAAAGTGCATTACAGGCATGAGATACCATGTCCGGACCCATGCCAACACTTTTATGTCTACATGGGTCATTCTCACTCCTAATCTGTCTCTGATTATTTCTACTAGGCAAATCATGGAAAGCTGAAGGCCACATCTTCAGACTCCTCCTGGTTGAGTTCAAAGGTTCCAGGAAAATTTGACATTGCTGGGCTTCATTTTTAGAGGCCTACTGCATGGGGTGTGCTGCCTAGCTGCATGGAAGGTGTAGTTGAAGGGTGTAAGCTTTGCTGCTAATCTTGTCTTCCAGTGCTAACTCTGTTGCTCTCTCTGGTTGCCCTGGGTCATGTGGCTATCCTCAGTGAGCCTCAGTTTTCTCTTTTGCCAATGGAGCTGATGGAAGAGATAGGGATAGATAACACAAGAGGTATCTGGTATGTGGTGAGCATGCAATATATCTTAGCTTGCTTCTGTTTCACAAACCTGGGAAGCTTCAGCAGGAAGCACCCCCACCTCATTCTAGATTTCCTTGTTGCTGTGCTATTGAGGCACTGCACAACTGCAGGAAATGGTCACTTTGATATTGTTGGGCTTGTCTTATTAGACAAGATGTGCATCCAATGAGGATATTCTTTCCTGGGATCCAGGAGTGGCTCCCAGGGATCTGTGCATCCTTTCAAATGTTTGGAGCAGAAGTTTGTGTCTGGTTTTTCTGTGGTTTCGTCAAACTTTCATCCAATTCACAAAAGGTTTTGTACCTATAAAATGATTAAATAAATGGCCCCTAGACGGATGCAGTCCACAGACAGTTTTAAGACTTTGTGTGTGGTTTCAGTTGTTGCCAACATAAAATGATCAGGAGATTCCATGTTACAAATCTTAGCCTCTGGCTTCTCTTTTGGCTTGAATCCCTGCAAGGCTGTCAGTGACTGGGATGAGGATTAGCCACCCACTTTAGACAAGGCATGTGCCCCCTGGTCATCCACTGTCATCTGTGTGACCTGCAGGGCCTCTGAAGACCTGGGAGCTTGCTTGCTCTGAGCTAGAAGGTCAGGGTTATCTCTCTCTGATTTCATTGTAAGAGGGTCACAGATAAGTGAAAGTGCATTTAGAGGAGACAAATCAGGATTTCCTGGGAATAGAAGTCATAGCCTATGTGGGAGGATACTACTATAGGAAGGTCTTCTAGTGTAGAGAAGACAGTGGCCTCAGCCATTTGGAGGGCTGCCCTGTAGAAGAGGCAGCTGGTCTGCTGTCTTGGTCCCCAGAGGGTCCAGCTAAAAGGATGAGTGGAGGAGCTTCACTGGATGTTGGATTCCAGTTCAGTTGGAAGACCTTTCCAAAGACAAGAGGGAGTGATTCATTAGGGAGTGAGTCCCCCACTACAGGAGGCATCCAAACAGATCCAAACTGATCCAAACAGGTTTAGATCAGTTGTAAGGCTGATGTAAACCTGGAATGCTTGAGCTAGGTAAGCTTTTAAGGTCCTTCCTAGCTTGAGATACTGCAATTACCAAACGCTTCCCTTCCAGCCTTAAGAGTCTGCTAGTTCCCTCCTGCATCCCTCCCTTCCTTCGAAGGTGCTTATGATGTTTTTGATAGAGGTCAACACAGGTGGTGTGGTTACTATGGGCCAGAACCATGGACTACGTGTGTGTCATTCACATCTCAGTTTTAGAAACAAGGAAATGAAAGATCAGAGTTTGAATGATTTACCTGGGAATAGGCAGAGGGAATAAAGAGGAAGTGGGATTCAAAGCTCATTTTTGTTTCAACAAAGGCCTTTTCGCACATGCTGGGAATGACGCAGGCCTTCCAAAGAAGACCAGAAAATGAGAAAGGCCCACGGGAATGTTTTAGGGTAGGAAAGTTCCCTGAGGATTTTTTTTTGGCTTACCCCGTATTCAAGAATTCAAGACGTATTTATCAGGTTACCAGATAAAGATAACTGCAAAATTGAGGAAGACCAAGCCCTAGTAAGATGGGAAAAGTGTCATTCTCCTATTTCACAGACCAGGGAACAGAGAGTTCTGGAAAGTGGGAATGACTTGCCAGATCTGCATTTTGAGACAGAACTGAGTCTCAAACATAGGTCTCATGAGGTACCAGGACACAGAGGGATTGACCTGTCACTCTTCCCACCTAGGATCCAGCATTTGTGTGTGCCCCTGTGGTTCTGTGTGTACATGTATGTGTCTGTGCATATGTGTGTCTGTGTGGGTGTGTGTGTTGAAGGGAAGAGTTGGTGTCTGAGACATCCAGCCCAAGGCCAGGTGACCAGACTGACATCTCTTTGCACTTTGCCTGAGGCCAGCATGAGGTTCATTGAATCAATGAGTGAGTGAATAAGTGGCTACATGAATGAATAATTGAATGAATAAATCATATGACATGACCATTCCTCAGCTTTCTTATTGAGTAAAGTCAGCCCCTTGCTTTGTGGTGTTACTGAGTTTGGTTTGTATTGATTCTTCACATTCCTGCAAGCGGATGGACCATGATAGGTGAACCAGTCCCTTCCTGCCGCTGTGATGAGCATTTTTGTTTGTGTACAATATTTCCACCATTGGGCAATGATGTATCTCAGATTATTCTTAAGGAATAGGATTTCTGGGCCAGAGGGCATCGGCATTTTGATGGTTCTCAGGAGTTATTAGTTATTAGGAGCACTCATGAGAGGCTGAAAGCAGGGCTAACATCCTGGCACAAGCAAAGGGAAGTCCTGGCAGATACCCAGAGAGTGTTTGAGGGTGGCCCTGCCAGCCCATTGTGGTTGTGAAGATGCCCTGCTGGAAGCAGCTCAGAGGCCTCCTGGGACAAACTCAGCCATGCCAGCTCCCTCCTGCTGTCCACTTGCCTTAACTTGTACACTCCCAGTTACTGGAAGCTCACTACTAGTTAACCCTGGTTATGTTCTGATAGAGATTAGGGTATCTTAATTTTTTTTTTTAAGTTTGGCTTATAGTAAAATTTTTCTAAAAAATCAGAATTGATACCATCTCTTGGTTGAAACTGTATCCTAAGGAGAAACTTTTCCTTTAACTGCACACTGGCAGATCCAGGCCAATTGGAGCTGGCCTCACCTGCCCCGTGGCTGAGTTGTCAGGGGCACATTCTGCTCTTGATGCTATAAAGACAGAAAAAAAAAAAAAAAACAAAAAAAAAACAAGTCAGCCACAAGCATAAATAAGGAAAAAATAAAATATCATTTTAAAAATTAGGCATAAAACTTCACTTATGCAAGATGAATAAGTTCTGGAGGTCTGCTCTATAACATTGTGCCAATACATAGCAATGTTTTGTTGTAAACTTTATTAGGAGAGTAGATCTCATGTTAAGTGTTATTATATAATACAACAAAATAGAACACAAGTACAAATAAAACAGCCACACGCTTCATTGTGATTTTGCATTAAGGATGATCACATATAATTTTGCCAAATAATTGTGACTATGATAGGTCCTTTATATCTGCAGGCTGCAGGATGTCTATCACAGCAGCCTGTCCAGTTTCCTCATCTGTTGACTAGATCCTATTACCTTTCTCCCAGGTTCTTGCCCACCTTCTTGCCCACCTCCAGGGGCAGAGGGATTGCTCCCTCCTGAGGCAACCTCTAGTGCTTTGTTGGATATCTGGTTTAAAATTCTTCCTCTTATTCAAATGAAAGCGCTGTCTCTGCCATTGCCATCTGTCTGACCTTATTCCATCTTTTTTGGGGTACTTAGAATAAATTATATCTTTTTTCCTATGATAGATTTTGAGCTCTGTAAAAGCAAAAATAATGTGCCCCCAACCCCATGTGAGATTGAGTGCCAATTGGTGCCAGGCGATATGTGAGATATTATCACATAGATCCTTTCCTCCTGTGAATTAACTATGCTGTTACCCCCTTTACAGATGGACACATTGAGGCTTAGGAACATTTGGTCCCTTAGCTAGTAAATGGCAGAACTGGGATTTAAACCCAAGTCTTGGTACAAAGCCCATGCTCTTAAACAAAAATTACAGACTGCCATAAGTGAATAAGATAAATGTACATAATTCATATGAGAAAGCAGATGTACTATTTGGACAGTTTTTTCTTTGTTATTTCTTATTAGACTGTTTGAAATTTAAAAAGTAACAAAAGCATGTTTTTACAAGTTCAACAGTATCTGCAACTCTCCTGAGTTCTTCTCCCCCAACTTAACCAGTAGTAACATTCTGGCTAATATTCTTTCACAACCGATGTGTATCCGAACATCTACATTAATCAAAATCCAGCATTTGAACAGTGTGGAACAATAGCCAACAAATATTTAAAAACATGGGTACCTAGCACAGTGTCTGGCTCTTAGGAGGTACTGCATACATGACTGAAAGGTTGAACTGTCGTATTTTGTTTTGCCTGGTTTCATGCTTGCTGTGGACCCATTGGGAAATAGGGCTGTGGCCCCCATTGTTTGTGGCATGAATGAGCCTTTGTGTGGGGGAGGGGGAAGGGAGGGAGAGCAGAAAGAAATGTCTGCATGGACAGACAGGTGTTGTGATTTGAGTGTGTCTCCCCCAAGTTCCTGTGTTGGGAACTTCATCCCCAATGCAGCAGTGTTGGGAGATGCGGCCTAACAAGAGGTGATTAGGTCATGAGGGCAGACCCCTCATGGAAGGTCTACTATTGCTGTTGTAGGAACAGGTTAGTTCTTGTGAGAGTGGGTTCTTATAAGGTGAATTTGGCCTCTGGGTCCTCTCTCTGTGTTTTACATGCTTGCTTCTGCCTTCTGCTGTGGGGTTACCCTGGCAGTGCACCATGCACTGGGATTTCCCAGCCTGTGGAACTGTGAGGCAAATGCATCCCTTCTTTTAATAAATTACCCAGTCTGTATGATTAAAAGAGAATCATTTTCAGTGCTTCTGTCTTAAGACAGTGGGCTAACACAATGGGCAAGTGAGCAGATTACGGAAAGAATGAATGAGAAAGTAAATACGTGATAGGATAAATGTATGAATGAGTGAGTTAGTGGATTAATTTGCATCAACAAGTTTGATCAGCCATTCCTGGATGGTTTTTCAGATCAAGGGGAAAGAAGGTGGGATTGCAGTAGTCCTTTGCTCAGACAGAACCTTTCAAGAGGCTTTTCTTGTACCCTTCCTGCTGAATTCTCCCACCAATAAATGCTCACACTATTTAAAAGCCTGAATTTGCTAGACACTGCACAGCACGAGGGTAATAAGCAGAGCTCCCTCCCACAAGCTGCCCTTGTAGGGGAGTAATCCTGGAAGCTCCTGTTCAGCTTTGGTCCTGAAGCCCCACCACAGTGGAGCCAAAGCCACAGGCTCCCCTAGGAAAAGAGCTGGAGAGCCGCACACTGTGATGGCTGAGAAATCTCTTTTGGTCCCTCTGTGTTGGGCATATTTGTGAGTCAATTTCCTGGGAAGAGAATATCCCTCAAAGCCTCCATTCCTGGACCCTTCCTGATACACACCTCACCTCTGTGTGCTCTTATCCAGAGTGGCAGGGTCCTGGTAGCATCTAGGCCATTTCTTGGAAGAAAAGAAATGTCGTTGGTGATTAGTCAAAGAAAGTCAGTCTTGCCCAGGTGTGGTGGCTCACGCCTGTAGTCCCAGCACTTTGGGAGGCCGAGGCGGAAGGATCACTTGAGGTCAAGAGTTTGAGACCAGCCTGGCCAACATGGCAAAACCCTGTCTCTACTAAAAATACAAAAATTAACTGGGTGTGGTGGTGGGTTCCTGTAATCCCAGCTACTTGGGAGGCTGAGGCAAGAGAATTGCTTGAATCCAGGAGGTAGAGGTTACAGTGAGCTGAGATTATACCATTGTACTCCAGCCTGGGTGACAGAGCCAGACTCTGTCTCAAAAGAAAAAAGAAAAAGAAAGTCAGTTTTGTGTCAGTTCACATGTTTTCTATCTTCTCAGGAAGTAAAAGTTTCAATTAAAAAATATAAGAAAGAGCTCCCTCTTACTAAGTTAAATATCCCATTGAATACCCAGTTTAGACACTTAACTCATTTATTTGTTTCTCTCTGTTACACTGATACATGATACTGCTTTGTGCCCATCACTGTTCCAGGCACAGAGGAAGAGCGACTAGACACATAATGTTTAGGTTTAAGCAGCTCAGTTGAGAAGACAGACCAATATGTAGGTAAGAGTACTAAAATCCATGAGTCTGTGGGAGCCTCTGAAGGAACATAGTGGAACACTCCCTGCCTGGGAAATCAGGGAAGTCTTCACTGAGGAGAAGGCACATAAACCGGGTTTTGAAGGATGAATAGGAGCCTGCCTGGCAAGAAAAATAAATTCTCTCTAAGGAGACAATAACTCCAGACAATGTCAGGAGTTAGGAAAATAAAATGCAGGTGTTCGAGGAAGGGAGAGGAGTCTCTGAGGTTGAAGAATAAGGTTCATGAGGTGAAATGTGAGGTGAGGGATCAGGTTGATAAAAGGCCTAGAGGGGCCAAGAGGAGGCTTTAATCTGGGATAGAACATGAAAGAACCTGTCTTGTCCAATAACATGGATGTTTAGGGTGAGTGAGGTCCTTTGCAAGTTCACAGAGTGCAGTAAAGGGGAATTTATAATCTGGCAAGAGGGAGGGGTCTCACTCTCAGAATGGAAACTCCTCAGAGGCTGTGTGGAGTGCGTCCCCCAGGGGCAGAAATGGGAGTTTGCAGGGTGTCTTAAGGTAGGAGCTCTAAATAGCCTGGTTGCCTGAGGTTTCCTGGTATGAAACAGAGCTCTAAACTGGGACGGGGACCTAGGGCCCAGTCTGAGCTCAGCCACTGGCCTTTCCTTCAGCTAAGACAGCCAGCATCTTGGAAGTTCCAACACTTTAGAATTCTGAGATGCACTTACCATCTTGCAAAGTAGTGAGTTTCTGGTCCCTGGAGATATCCAAGTTTAAATGGGTGTATAGGAGGTATCTAGAGGGGATTCGAGCATGGGCTAATGGAGGTGATTGGGGTAGATCACTCCCTCTGATAGAGTTTTCTGAGTGGAATTTATATGGTGGTGCAAAAAGTGTTGTCAGTGTGAAGGAAGCACTGAAAAAGATTATTTTGTAATGACAGCTTTTTTTTAAAATTGTGCTTACAGTTTGTCATGTATCTAATCTAGTTGTCTGTCTGTCTATCCATCCATCCATCCATCCATCCATCCATCCATCCATCTATTGATATATATGTTTTAATGCTGCTATTGATTGGGGACTCAGCAACTGATGAAGTAGATTAGTATCCCCTTTTTACAGATGAGGCAACCGAGGCTTAGAGATACTAGCTGAGGCCACGTGGCTGGAGAGTGGTGGAGACAGACACCAGGCTGAAGTCTATGGGTCTCATGGCCCATGGCCCTCCCGCTGTGCCATCTCACATCTCAAAGGGGAGGCTGCATGTGGCTTCTCATTATTCTCTCCCAGAAAAAGGGGAACCTGCTGGGATGGCACCTCCAAACTCAGTGTGGATGCTGGAGCACTATTTATACATATTGCTTCACCAGACCAGACGCTGCTCAAAATAAATTAAACAGAAATATCTTTCTGTGTCCTCAAGACTCTGTAATCTGAGACAATCTCTTGTGAAATGAATGGAGACAGTGTACTCAGTGGGGGGCTGGCGGGGGGAGAGAAAAAAGTTGGGAATAATTCAATACTGAAAACGTGAAAGAAATAAAAATGGGGTTATTACAACTCTACCACGTTTGAAGAAATGAATCAAACAATAGAGAGTGGTTAAGGTTTGCTTGTACTGATGGGCAGAGCAGGCTGAGGGGAGGCTGAGAAGGGCTGTCCTATCCTCCCGTATGCATCCTGCCGTCTGTGCCACCTCTTCAACCCCATAGACCCAGGGAGGCTGCAGGGGTTGGGTGGGGGCGGTGGTAAGGGTGTGTGTGTGGGGTCTCTGGATTGCTTTTGGAAGTTGGCCCTTGGAGAGGGAAGTTGAATGGGGTAATTCTGGAAAAGCATATCTAAACTGAGTTGTCAATCAAAGATGAAAGGAGAGGAAGAGAAAACAAGATATAGAGCCCAGAAAGCAGTTTAAGAAGCAGGGACTCCCCGTGTGAGCTCCGTGATGAGGTGGCAGCGTCTGCTGGGTCCTGCTAAGAGCAACAAGTGCCTGTCTGTGGTTTTGAAGTGGAAGAACTCCAGCTCAAATTCGCTTAAACTTAAAAAGTGGGAGTAGGGAAATATTTGTCTCATGCAATACAGTAGCTCTGGGCACCTCTGGACTTTGGACAAAGCTGGGTGCAGGGGCTCTAGGGATGCATCTTATCTTGTTCTCAGCATCCAGTCTGCATCAGGATCCCCCACACGCTGACATGTGGCCGTCGGCCCCCCAAACTCAGCAGCTCCAGCAGACGTACGCCTCTTTACCCAGAAACTCTAGCAGAGGGCCTGGGGATGCTTGGCTCTTATCAAATTCCAGCGTTCAGGGGGATGTGGGGCCCAAGCCAGCTCATTCTGGTCCCCTGCTACCTCCTAGCTGAAAAAGCAGGGTGCACTTCCATGAACCCCATCAACTGATAGGAGGAGAGAGGTTTTTACTGAAAGCGAAAGACTGGCTGTGCTTTCTGAAGGAGGGAGGCTTGGAAGACAAAAGCAATTGTGGGCCCAGGTAGAAAATAGTCACTGGTGTCAGGAGCCAAGCAGGGGCGCCAGGTGAAAATGGCCTCCAGATGCTGTTTCTGTTCTGCACAACAGGTTGAGGTGCCCGCTCTTCTCTCCAACTCCGCTTAAAGCCCATTAGACCTTTATGGGATGCAACATATGATTTAAAATGTATGAGCATGTTTGCTACATGTTACCCCAAGCATAAAACTCAAACCACAACATTGAAGGCCCCCCAGTCTGCCCTGAACTGTCCCTTTCCATGGTTATCTCTGTTTCCTTCAGGAAGTCGCTGGTGATCCTGGGGTTGAGTGGCCCAGAATGTGAATCCAGCCTCGTTCATTTAATAGCCACGTGACCTGGAGCAATGTCCTGGCCTCAGGGTTTCAGTCTGTGAAAGGGACAGTAACTCGCACATCAGGCTATGGTGGGGATCCCATGTGACTGAGTAGACACATGTCCCTGCTCCACATTTGCTGTGGGGTTGATGCTCAATAATTCATAAGTTAATTCCTGGATAAATCCATTCATATGAGGATGGCTACAGACCTTGAGACAATTCGCAATAGGGAGGGAGCATTTTTCTTACTCACGTGTTAGGCCTGCCAGTCTGATCCATGGGTGATTAGTGGTATTAGGACTAAAGTAACCACCCTTGAACAACCAGGGGTGGATGACTATAAAAACATTTTGTGTTTCCATGATCCCTGAGACCAACCACGTTTGGTCAAAGCCTCCTGTCCTGTGCCTTCACAAGCCTTGACCCCATCCCACAACTTCCTGTCCACTTTCAGGCATAACAGAGACCAGCCCAGTCAGTTCTAGTATAAAAGTGCAGGCCTACATCACAGGGAAGTTCTCTGCCCTCCCATCATAGCCAATGCTAATGCTAAGCCATTGTCCTGAAGGACCTGGCTGAGGCCTTTCCTCTCTTCCTCTCTCTTTCTCTGGAGGGTTGGGGTAAGGATAAAGGGAAAGAAGAGGGGCAGTGGCCTCTGCTTTGATGGTCATGGTAGTAGCTCCTCTGGCCACGTTTGCCACAAAAGCTTCATTGTGTTTCAGGCATCCACGTGGTGCCTCTCTCATGGAGCGCCTCACCTCTCCCAACTTGGGAGGTGTCATCCAGTGGGAACTCCCCCATGCCCCTTCCTCCCCTGCGCCTGCAGCAACCTTCACAGTGTCTTATAGCTGGAGTCTCCTATTTGTGCAGTTATCTCTGCTGGGCACCAACCCCGTAACTCAAGCCTCACCTCCTCCTGTAGTGTCCATCTGACACACGGGGAGCCCGCTCACCATGTCTCAGGGGAGCAAGGGAGTGCAGATAGCCCCTCCTTCCCCCGCACAGCCCCTATCCCTATTGTCTTCTCCTTCATTCACATAGGTCCAAGCAGACATGTAATCAGGCGACACCGGAGAGGTAGGTGCAAGCCAGCCCATGAAGGTCTGCAGTGAGCACTTGGACTTTATCCAAAGGTGACGAGGGATGCAGCAGGGTTTGTCCATGAGTCTAACGATCATATTTATGTGTTAGGCACCTCATTTGGGTCTTGTGAGGATGTGTAGGAAGTCCCAGTAAAGGCCAGGCATGGTGGCTGATGCCTGCAATCCCAGCACTTTGGGAGGCTGAGGCAGGCAGATTGCCTGAACCCAGGAATTCGAGACCAGCCTAGGCAACATGGTGAAACCCTGTCTCTACAAAAAATACAAAAATTAGCTGGGCATGGTGGTATGCACCTGTAGTCTCAGCTTCGTGGGAGGCTGAAGTGGGAGGGTCACCTGAGCCTGGGAGGTAGAGGCTGCAGTGAGCTGTGATCACACCACTGCACTCCAGCCTGGGCAACAGGAGTGGGACACTTGCCAAAAAAAAAAAAAATTCCCTCCCAGGCTAGGTACAGTGGCGCACACTTGTAATCCCAGCACTTTGGGAGGCTGAGGCGGGCGGATCACCTGAGGTCAGGAGTTTGAGACCAACCTGGTCAACATAGCGAAACCCTATCTCTACTAAAAATACATAAATTAGCTGGGCGTGGTGGTAGGCGCCTGTCATCCCAGCTATTCGGGAGGCTGAGGTATGAAAATCAACCCAAAAGGCGGAGATTGCAGTGACCTGAGATTGCGCCACTGCACTCTCGCCTAGGGGATAGAGCAAGTTACTGTCTCAAAAAAAACAAAAAAAAAACCAAAAACAAAACAAAACAAAAAAACAACAAAAAAAACCTGCCAGTAATGAGTGAATCTGAGGCTGGAGGCCACGTCCGAGGCTGTTGGTGGCAGAGATTCAACAACTGCTGGAGGCTTTTCACTCCTCACCCTATTCCCCTTTCCAAAACGCTCCATCTCATTAATCAGATCTCAGTTCAAGTGTCCCCAACTAAGATGAGTCTTTCCTTTCTTTTTGGAAAGCAATGGTGCTTTTAATGAAACTTCTTTCAAATCTGTGAGCATGCTAGCTGTGAAGTAAATGCTTTTCCATAGGACGTATTTCCAAACAATGATCACAGTGTTATGGCTAATAAGATGCTGGACAGATGAGTAGCCAAAGAATATTGTAAAATATTATAATATAATATTATAAAACAACAAAATCTCATCAATGATATATCAAGGAGTCTTTCCTTTTACAGAGTATAAAAAATGTCCTACGCAAGTCACCTTCTATCACATGACCCTGTTTTTTTGTGTTCAAATCAACTATTACTCTCTAAAACCATCTCCTTTATTTATTTGTTACTTTGTTTACTTTCTGCCTTCTCTCTCTAGAAAGTAAGCTGGATGGAGGCAGGAACATTGCCACACCTGGTGATTAAGACAATGCCTGGTACACAGTCTGGGACTCAGCAAATCCTTGTTGAAGTAATTGATCAATGACTCTAAAGACCACAAAGCATAGTGAAGAAGTGGGGGATGGCTTTAGAATGAAAGTGACCATTCAAGTCACTTGGAGCCCAGGTTTAAGACATCTTCATTGTCTCAAGAATAGACGGGTATGCTTCTATATCATTTACAGTTTCTAGCAGCTGGGAGAGAAACAGAAGTGGCATGCAGCCTCTTCTTAGGGAAGTGATAAAAATAAAAAATATGACTGATAATATTTTTGAATTCTGTAGCATAAAGAAGAAGGTCTGGAAAACATGTCTCACTTTTTCCATCTCCTCCTCCAATCATTTGAATCCTTCTGCAAGTTGGCAGTGTAGGGCTGAAGCCAATTCCATTGAAATCATTGGGATGTCTGAGTGGACAGGCGGCAAGGACTGAGTAGTTGCTGTTGCTCGTTAGAAGGACCAAACACTCCTGATGGCCAGAGCTCTTTTTTTAAATCTCTGCACCTGCCAGTTACCTGATCAAGCACTGCCATTCTATAGAGTGACAGAGACCAAGCCTTCCGGTTAAATGAAAAGAGCACAGAATCTAGGATCATAATGGCCTGGGACTAATTCCCTATTCTACCCCTTCCAGGTGGTATAGTCTTCAGCACGTGTTTTCACTGCCCAGAACATGAGGTTACTCAGCTGTAATAACTGCTTTGCTAGCCTCTTGTGAACAAATAAAGCAATGCCATAGAAACAGCCAGTACAGTCCTGGCTGCTATTTATATCATCTGCGTCATCATACCTTTGCCATACCTCGTACCCTACAGTCGACTGGATCAGCTGCCATTTTTATTTATTTACTCGTTCAACAAATATTTATTGAGCAACAACTTTGTGCCAACGGTTAAGTGTCAGGGATGGTGATAGGTAAGACCACTTTGCTCATCAAGAAACTTATGACCCAGTGGCTCACGCTTATAATCCTAGCACTTTGGGAGGCTGAGGTAGGTGGATCACCTGAGGTCAGGGGTTCAAGACCAGCCTGGCCAACATGGTGAAACCCCATCTTTACTAAAAATACAACAATTAGCCGGGCACAGTGGTGCATGCCTGTAGTCCCAGCTACTCAGGAGGCTGAGGCAGGAGAACTGCTTGAACCCGAGAGGCGGAGGCTGCAGTGAGATGGAGTGAGACTCCATCTCAAAAAAAAATTATATATTATTTTATATAATAAAATATAAAAAGACGTATTAATGCACACAAGTTCAAAATACCAACCAGCATAATAACACGAGAATCTATTAACCAGACAGCACTGACTGAACCCTTGAGTGTATTGTGTCTCACCATCCCTGGATTTTCTTGGCTAAACCAGATCTTCTTATTTTCTGCCTCATGTCCCCATTTAAAGGTCCTAGGATTTTCTCAACCTTTGTTATCCATAAACTGGCTCTGAGTGAATATACTCTCTGTATTCACGTCTGACATGGTGAAAGGTGGCAGGGCATGGTTTTGGCACTTATAGGACTTACATTGTGATTGGACAATACAATGGACAAAAATAAATGAAGGATAAAAAGAGGGAGGATAGAAAAAGGAGAAAGGGGAGAATGAAGATGAGGGGGAAGAGGAAGAAGAGGAGAGAAAGCAGCAGGAGTGGTGTTAGAATAAGGAGTAACATATGGGATTGATGTGAGCAGGTCATATTTCCTTTTTTTTTTTTTTTTTGAGATGGAGTCTGGCTCTGTCGCCCAGGCTGGAGTGCAGTGGCGTGATCTCGGCTCACTGTAAGCTCCGCCTCCCAGGTTCACGCCATTCTCCTGCCTCAGCCTCCCGAGTAACTGGGACTACAGGTGCCGCCACCACGCCCGGCTAATTTTTTGTATTTTTAGTAGAAACGGGGTTTCACCATGTTGGCCAGGATGGTCTCGATCTCCTGACCTCGTGATCCGCCCGTCTCGGCCTCCCAAAGTGCTGGGATTACAGGCGTGAGCCACCGTGCCCGGCCCAGCAGGTCACATTTCTAATACATCCTTGCATCTGCAGCATGTGACTGAAGCTGTACCTGTAGCTGGGTGAAGAAAGAAATGAGAAAAAATGGAAATAATCTGTTACTAAGTATTAGGGGTTTTTTTTGTATTTTTGTTTTCTTAAAGATGATGCTGCTTCCTTGTAGGGAATCTAGTGTAGAGGGAAATAAGAGAGCAAGGAAGGAGACCAGTTAGGAGGTTGCTGCTGTGCTCCAGGCAAGAGAGAAAGGAGGCTCGGTCTCCACCAGCATGAGTGGAGAAGGGGAGGTATTGGCAGACCTGAGGTGTACCTGGGTGGGAGAGCTGATAGGGCTATAGAGCATATGTTCTATATGGGCAGTTAGCTGAGCAACGGGAACAAAGCTTGTCTTCAGGGGCCTCAGGGTAGTCTTTACTCTTAGGGACCCATTTCACTAAGTTGGTCTTTGCTTTCCCTTTATCCCTGAGGGATATTTTTCCTGGATAGAAGATTGTGGGTTGACAGTTCTCTTTCAGCACTTGAAGAATGTTGTGACATTTGCCCCTGGTTTCTTGGTTTCAAGTAAGAAATCGGCTGTCATTTGTGTTTCCACCATAGGCAATGTGTCATTTCTCTCTAGATTCTTTCAATATTTTTTACTTGTCTTTATTTTGTTGTCAGAAGTTTGATTATGATGTATTTGAGCATAAATTTCTTTGGGTTTATTCTGTTTGGGGATAAATAGGATCTATAACTTCTAGGATCTCAGCCAGTTTGAGAATTTATCATCCATTATTTCTTTGATGTTTTTGAGCTCCATACTCTTCTCTCCCTGGATTGCTGTGATATGAAAGTTATGTACATTGTTATTGTTTATAGATTCCTGGGGCTCTGCTCATTTTTTTTCCCAGTCTGTTTTCTTGCTGTTGCTCAGATTGGGTAAATTCTATTGGTCTGTTGTTTCAGTTTGCTGATTTTTTTAGTCAGTTGTCTCATTTCCAGTCTAGTTTTAGGCCTCTGCTGTATGTTTTCTAAATGTTGTTATTGTAATTTTTTTTAGCTCTTAAATTACTCTTTGTGTCTGTTTTACATCTCCTATTTTTTTTGCTGAGAGTTTCTATTTTTTCATGTTTCAAGAGTGTTTGTTATGGTTTATTCAAGCATTTCTATGACTTCTGCTTTAAAAATATTTGTGAGAAAATTTGGGTTATTTCAGCATTGGAATCAGTTGATTGAATTTTCTCATTCAAGCTGTAATTACCCTGGTTCTTAGTGTAATGAGTTACTTTCAGTTGTATCCTCAACACTGGCCATTATTCTGATAAACTCTGGATTCTATTTAATTGTATTGTTTAGTAAACAGTCACCTCATTTAGGTATAGTAAGATAGCCTAGGTGAGGATAGACGTTCAGCTCCTGGCTGGGCCTTGCTGATACCACCCCAGAAAAATACAGGTTTTTTTTAAGAGACAGGTTCTTGCTCTATCACCCAGGCTAGAGTGCAGTGGTGTGTTCATAGCTCACTGCAGCTTCAATTTCCCGGGTTCAAACAATCCTTTTGCCTCTACCTCCTGAGTAGCTGGGACTACAGGTGTGTACCACTACACCAAACTAACCAGGTTTTTTGTGTGTTTGTTTGTTTTTTAAGGTAAAAATACACCATACAATACTCTTTACCATAAAAGTCACAGGAAAATATTGGATCAGGGGAAGAAAATTGAAGATACAGAAGTACTGTAGCATGCTCACTTACATTACAAAGTGTAGTAATTGAAAGTGAAGCTGACGCTAAGGTCAGAGATGGGACATATGGGGCTCCTCTCCCTCCTCTGACTCACCTAAACACTGATACCACCGAAAGCTCTGTTTTCTACTCCTGTACTTTTCCAGGAGTATCTCCAGCTCCAGTTTCTCTTAGACTCAAGTGTCCATCTGCCTTTGAGCTCTCCTTCTGACTGTTTTACAGGTACCTCAAATTTACCTCAGTATTTCCAGCCTGCACTCTTCATCCAGTCCCCTCACTGACTGGCTCCCTGATGTTCAAACTGGAAATCTGGGCTTGCTTCCAGATGTTCTTCTCCCTCAATCTCCTGCTCCCTGCCAGTCACCAGTGTCATAGAATCTGCAGCTGGACCACTTTGCCCATGGATATGTTATGGAAGGTTGTTGGGATTTCTGTTTGAATCGTTGCACTAGAGCTCCTCATTGGTCTCTCTAGTCCATCCTTGTCAACAGAGTTTCCTAAATCGCATTGGTATATGCCGCTCGCATGCATGTAAACATCCGCTGGCTCCAGGGTCTATCCAAGCATGTCTGAACCTTTTCTCTGGGTCACTGCACAAGTCTCTAGGCTTTCTTATTAATGTTCTTTCCTTACACTTGAATGCCTTCCTCCCCATGCATTCCTACTTTCTGCTCCAGCCTGAACTTTCACTGTTTTCTGTATCTTTTCCTCCAAACTACTGTGCTCCTTGGCTCATTCTATGAGTAATAATAGATGGGAGGTGGGCTATTCCTGGTGAAGGCAACCCTTGTCCTTTTGCCTACTTCCCACTCATCTTTCCAGACTCAGCTCAACATCACCTCCTCCAGGAAGCCTTCCCTGACCTCCCAGGCCCAGGATAGGTACTTGTCCACTCAGCTCCCATGACACCATGTCCACTGACCATATGGAAATATAAGCATTTACTTCCTTGTCTGTCTCCACCATTAGGCTGTAAGCTCCTTGGACACTGTGTAATGTAAAATGCCTACCATGCATTTAGGGCATGATTGAATTAGAGACTAAAACAATGAAATACACAGTACCCCTATACAGTCAACATCAACTGAGTTCTCTGAAATGCTCAGGTGAACACATCTCCCCTTGATAGCCAATTACAGTAATGGAAACCTTTTACTTTATAAAAATTACTGCATCCATTGTCTCATGTAATCTCTTTCACAGATCGCTGAAGTAGGGGATATTGTTCCCATTTTATAGTTGAGGAACCTAAGGATCAGAAAGTCATAAAAGTAGTGTGGCTTAAGCACCACCTATGTCCAGGTATATTTTAGGCTTTTTATATATAGTAACTCATTTAATTAACCCCCCCCAAAAAAAAAACCTGTGAGATAAGTGTTTGAATCCCCACTTCATACATCAAAGAGTTGACGTCCAGAGTGGTTAAGCGAATTCCCCTAGTTTGCATAGCTAGTAAGCAGCGTAATTGGAATTTGAACACAGGGATGCTGATTGAAAAGCTTAATCATTATGCTAGCTGCCCCAAGAGTCGTCAGACACCTGTGACAGTGTCTGGTCTGGCATGTAGAAAGTACTCAGTCTGTATTTGTTGACTGAAGAGGACTTGCTCCAAGCTCCACAGAGTTGAGTTTCGAATCCAGGATGTAGGCAAGCTTGGTTGGGCTCCCAGGAAGCCCTCCTAAGACAGAAGCCGCCTGATTCTATCTTCCCCTCTCTGATCAGCAAGTGCAGTTTGCATCACAGACAGCTCAGCAGGACTGTGCCAGTGGTTCCGAGCTGGGTGTGTGATAGAAGGACACAGTTCAGTGGTCTGGACACAGACATACTATGCTCTTATGTCCCAACCAGATTCCTGCCCAGAGCATTGCCCATCACCCCAGCAACACATCAGCAGTGCCTCATTCCCCCAGCCCCCACCTCAATGGGTAGAGGCCAGACCCTCTGACTCAGACAGAGCTCGAACTCTGCCCAGGCTGCCCTAGCAATCTGCCGAATCTCATTCTCTCTCTCTAAATTGCTTTCTGCTCAGTGTTCTTCCTCCTCCCTCCTCTGGGTCTCTGAATGGGAATGCTGGTTACTATGGCAATGGGCTGGCTTGTGGAGGGAACTCAGCTCAGTAAATTAATTGCTGGACTTTTGGGAGACTAATGGCAGAGCTCTGCCTCCCAGGGACAGGGGTGTGGCCTACATCCTGCCAGCTTGGCAGCTAATCCCTGAAAACAGCTCAGGGCTGGGTGAGAGAGAGAAGATGGAATAATGGTACCCCATGCATGCTGAGGCTGCAACCTGAGATGGGCTGGGGCGTGTGGAGGGGATGAAGTTCCAGGAACCTCATGTTTGGTGAACACCTACTCTGTGCCAGGGCCTGTGCTACAGGATTTGCAGAAATCATTTCCTGTAATCCTTACCATATCCCCTGATAGAGTAGAGATCATCCCTTTCTAATGGTTGAGGAAACTGAGTATAAGAAATGTTCATTCGTGCCACCAAGCGGCAAAGCTTGGATTCCATACCAGGGCTTCCTCACTCAGGAAACATTTTGTTATAAACACTCCATTTATTTCTGGGTAGAAAACCGTTCTCTTTTCCACAATCTCTTCCAGAAGATAGAAGCAGAGGCAATCCTTCCTAACTCATTCTATGAGACCGGCATGGCCCTAATACCAAAACCAAATGAGGGCATTACAAGAAACTACAGACCAGTAACTCTCATGAACATGGCTGTAAAGATCCTCAACAAAATATTTGCAAATAAATCAAGCAACATAGGAAAATAATTATGCATCACAACCAAGTGGGATATGTCCCAGGTATGCAAGGCTGCTTCAATATCTGAAAATCAATTAATGTTATTCATCACATCAACAGGATAAAGAAAGCCATGCTCTTCCCTCTCGGGGGTTAACTGAAAGTTCCTTCTGCAGCACATTTTCCCTTTCTCTTTCAATGCTCTTGTCCTCTCCTTCTTGTGAACTGGGTGGTACATAGTTTGGTGTTTGACTGTATCCTTTGCTTTTTTCTCTCATTGTTTCTGTACTTATGAAGTAAGTGTTGCTCCAGCCAGATTGCAAACATCCTGGGAGAAGCAATGTTGCTGAGTGACTTGAGTATAGACCTATGGTTAGATTGTTTGGGATTGAATCCTTCCCATGACTCCTAGATGTGGGAGCCACGGGAGGATTACTTAAGCCCAAGTTCTTCAGTTTCTTACTCTGTACAATGGAGCTAATTGTACCTGCTGTTCAGATTAAATGAATTATTATTTATAAAGCCCTTAAAGTAGCTACTGTACTTATGAGCATATAATGTACATTAATGGTTTAGTGCTGGAAAGAGCATGGGCTTTGGCGCCCTTCAGATCTGATGCCAAAAGCAGCTGTCATTACTAGGGCTGTGTGCTTAGGGAAGTTGTCTATCCTTCCTGAACCCAGGTTCCTCACTGGTAAAGGGGGTGATTAGTACTAATTTGCAAGTCTGCTGTGATTACTCTATTTCTAGAACATTTTCGTCACCCGAGACAGGACATCTGTCAACCATTAAGCAATAAGATGAGATCTCTTTCTTCTTATTTAGGTCTTTAACTTTTGTCACTAGTGTTTCATAGTTTTCAGTGTACATGTCATTGTTGATTACATTTATTCCTAACATTTTATCCTTTATGATGCTATCACAAATGAAATCATTTTCCTCATTTTATTTTTGCATTGTTCATTACTGGTATACAGAAACACAACAAACCTTTTTTTTTTTTAGGTAGAGTCTCACTCTGTCGCCAGGCTGGAGTACAGTGGCATGATCTCGGCTCACTGCAACCTCCGCCTCCAGGGTTCAAGCAATTATTCTGCCTCAGCCTCCTGAGTAGCTGGGACTACAGGCTCATGCTGCCACGCCTGGCTAGTTTCTCTTGTTTTTGTTTTGTTTTTTTTTGTATTTTCGTAGAGACCAGGTTTCACCATTTTGCCCATGCTGGTCTCAAACTCCTGAGCTCAGGCAGTCCGCCACGTTGGCCTCCCGAAGTTTTAGGATTACAGGCATGAGCCACTGCACCCAGCCTGCAACAAACTTGAGTGCTGGTTTTGTATCTTATACTTTGTTGAGTTTGTTTATTGGTTCTACCAGTTTTGGGGGATTATTTGGGTTTTTGCACATATACAATCATGCCACCTGTAGTTGGACATGGTGATAAATGCCTGTAGTCATAGCTACTTGGGAGGCTGAGGCAGAAGGATTGCTTAAGCCCAGGAGTTTGAGGCTGCAGTGGGCTATCATTGTGCCACTGAACTGTAGCCTGTGTAACAGAGTGAAACCCCATCCCTAAAAAAAAGATAATGCCATCTGCAAATAGAGATAATTTTACCTCTTCCTATCCAAGTTGGATGCCTTTTATTTCCTTTTCTTGCCTGGTTGCTCTGGCCAGAACTTCCAGTAGCATGTTGAGTAGGTATGGCAAAGAAGCATCCTTGTTTTGTTCTTGGAAAAACTTTCAGTCTTTCGTCACTGAGGATGATGTCAGCTGTTTTTCATAGATGGCCTTTATTATGTTAAGGACGTTTTTTTATGGTCTTAGTTTATTTATTTTTTATCATGAAAGGGTGCTGGATTTTGTCAAATGCTTTTTCTGCATCAATTGGGTTCACTGTGTGGTATGTTACATTGATTGATTTTTGTATGTTGAACCACTCCTGCATTCCTGAGATAAATTTCACTTGGTCATGGTGTCTGTTACTTTTCATATGCTGCCCAAATTTGATTTGCATTTCTTTTGGTAAATATTTTTGCATCTATGTTTATAAAGGATATTGGTCTTTAGTTCTCTCTATTCTTGAGTATTTAGAAAGATATATGACAAACATTTCTCTAAAAACTTGGAGATTACAACATTGATAAAGCCCAGTTTCTGCAATGAGGGAAATTATCACATTTCTAGAGCCTGGAAAAATACTGAACAATGATGGATGATCCATTTTATTCCCCGCCATCACCAGCCACCATCTTTCTTATTTCACAAGACAACAGTGGCTCAGTAGTTGCAGCTAATATTTGGATTTGTTGGATCCATTGAGTTCAGGGAGAGAGTGTGGGTTTAGTGCACAGAAGAGGTCTAAGTTTCAGCCCCAGTCCCTTCTTCCATCAACTGAGTGACCTGGGGAGAGACAAATACCTTCTTTCCACCTCAGTGTCCTCCTTTACCCAGTGGAAATGATGATGCCTGCCCTGAAGGGTCACATGAGCTCATGCATTAACCAGATACTGCCTAGCACATGGTAGATAATAAGTAATAATCAGTTACTTTCATAGTTCCTTGATGATGCCTATGTTCTTCTAATGAATGACTTCTAGCTACCCCAATGTAATATGATACTATAACAGCATCAGATGCTGGCCATTCATCATTCATTCATCAATCTAATGCTTATTTAGGTGACCACTACATGCTAGGAGCTATTCTAGGTGCTGGGCAACAGAATGGACAAGTCCAACAAGTCCTTGTCTCCATACAGCTGTGAAGCACAACGGGCTGGGCGATCAGCTCTGACTTGTTAAGATTCTGTGCCTCTCCCCTGGACCATCTGACTCCTGACCTTGGAACTCTGACTGCCCTTATGTGTTCCATTTTTGGACAGTGCCTTTCTTCCTGTTCCTGTAGCTGCCTCCTGCTGCTGCTCTGAGTATTGTCATTCAGACTATTATACCCTGTGCTCTCACAAGTGGCCTGTAGTGCCCTGGTAAGATGAGTGTACTTTGTCCTGAAGGTGGTAGGAACCAGATTATACCTCTCCTGAGAGCAACCCGCATACCTGTCGTGCATGGGGGAAGTTCCCTAAGTATCATGCTCTGGCCCCCTCTGGGGCCTAGCAGGTGCCATTCCTTCTGCCTGAAATTATCACCTACTTTTTGTCTGGCTGAGTCCTGCTCAGCCTTCCAAACTCACTTTGGAAGGAAGTTGGGAAGCCTGAACTTCCCCTAAAATAGTCAGGTGATGGACATCCCCGCCTCTCTGCCTTCCTCCACAACCCCTTGGGCTTCCTTCTACCAGCATTAACTTGATCCTCCCTCCCCCGGTGTGTGTCTTACCTGTGTCACAGGGTCATTGAGAACCTGTGCAGGGTAGGCTCAGTGTCGTTTATCTGGCTATCCTCAGCACCTGGCACAGGAGGGCAACTCATGAATATTTCCTAAATGAAGAAATCAATAGTGAAATGTATATTGTTTTCCCTATCCAGGACATTGGCTTTAACAATGAAAAATACCTTTAGAAATGTACGGCCACATGAAAATAAAATATACAGAAGGGAAAATACACTTAGCTAAGAAGGCTCATGGAACAAAGAAATGCATAGGAAACAAGCAACAATGCCTCTTCTGTTGAGTTACCAAAGATGGAAGGAGTGATAATACTCAATGCTTCCAAGTAGGTGGTGAGAGGGGCACCCACACACTCACACACTGCTGGAGGCGGTGGACATTGGTACAACCTTTTTGGAAAGCAATTTGGCGATACGAGTCAGGATTCTTGCAAAACCCTTATGACCCCCTAAGTGTTTTACTACAAATTTGCCCTTAGAAAGTAATTACACATGGGTAAGACTTAGGAGCACAGATGTCCTCTGTAGCATATTCAATAAATAAAATGGCCTACTAAATGTCCCAAAGTAGAAATTGCAATTAAAACAATAGTGCTAGTGCCACAGGTATAGTTCTAGGTAGCCAATAATGGTGACATTTTTAAGGCATTTTTAATAGGCCAGACATTGCTCAAGATACAATCTTAAGAGAGATTGGCTGGGCGTGGTGGCTCATGCCTGTAATCCTAGCACTTTGGGAAGCCAAGGTGGGTGGATCACGAGGTGAGGACTTCAAGACCAGCCTGGCCAACATGGGTAAGCCCCATCTCTACTAAAAATACAAAAATTAGACAGGCGTGGTGGCGGGCACCTGTAATCCCAGCTACTCGGGAGACTGAGGCAGAGAAATGCTTGAACCTGGGAGGCAGAGGTTGTAGTGAGCTAAGATGGCACCACTGCACTCCAGCCTGGGTGACAAGGTAAGACTCCATCTAAAAAAAAAGAGAGAGAGACCAGAGTCTGGGAAGGATAGTGAGAGGGTGGGGAGAGGTGGGGACAGTTAACAGGTAAAAAAATAGAATGAATAAGACCTACTATTTGATAACATAATAGGGTGACTATAGTCAATAATAATTGTACATTTTAAAATAAAGAGTGTAGTTGGATTGCTTGTAACTCGAAGGATAAGTGCTTGAGGGGATGGATACCTCATTCCCCACGATGTGGCTATTTCACATTGCAAGCCTCTATTAAAACATCTCATGTACCCCATAAATATATACACCCACTATGTACCCACAACAATTTAAAAAAGTAAAAAAAAAAAAAAATGTATATATATATATATATACACACACACACACAAGAGAGAAAACATCCCCAGCATGGAAAGGGGATGGAGAACAGCCTGTGACCTGAGGTCAAATCCCAGCATGACCACTCACAGCTGAGACTTTAATCCCCCCACGCTGTACTTTTTCCATGAGATATTGGTACTTAGCTCATAGCATGAATGTGAGGCTCCAATAAGACAATATGTGGACAAAAACTGCTTAGCCCATTTCTTGAAGCAGACTCTTAATACTCTTTTCTATTAGTAATAGGCACCAAAGTAATCTTTTACTGTTGACAAAATCAAAAAAAAGAGATCAGGTTTGGGTGCTAGTAAGTCCTAGGCAGAATAGAGACAGGAAATGGGCTTGGATGAGTCTATGCTCAGAAACTGCCAATAGTCCAGATTCTCTGAGTTCAGTATTTCCCTAAGGTAGCCGAGTCATCAGCCTCCCCTTCTTTCTTTCCTTTTTTTCTCTCCCTTCCTCCTTTCCCTCTTCTCTTCCCTTCTCTCTTCCTTCCCTTCAAATATGAACATTAACTGAGCACCAATTCTGTACTGGGCTTTGCGCCGGCCACCAGTACTACAGAAACCAGTAAGACACGGTCACTGCTTTCAAAGACCCTCCTCACTAGGCCACAGGGGAGCCAGGCCCTGGGCAGACGATCACAGCCTGGCATGACACAGGCTGTGCCTGGGACCCCTGCCAGATCCCATGGGAACAAATACATGTTTAACCCTCAAGTGAGAAGTATGACTGGACGCATCCATCCACTCATTCATCAGGGAGGTGGCAAAGGACCAGAGGGGAGAAGGTGATATGGGGAAAAATTTCTCCAGATGTAAGCATCCAGATATCAGCCCCAAAGCCTGCAGAGGGTACCAGGAGATGTGGGAAGAAAGATGGAAGTCTGTGGGCAAAATTTGGAGGATAGATATAACCTGAATGGGTTGTTGGAAAATAAAGGTTCCATACAAAATTTTTGAGGCATTTGATATAAGCCCAGCACAGGGCCATAAATCTTTTTGATGAGATGCATCTAAAAATGCTGTGCTAAAAGCTGTGTGAGACCGGGCATGGTGGCTCATGCCTATAATGCCAGTACTTTGGGAGGCTGAGGCAGGCAGATCACCTGAGGTTGGGAGTTCGAAACCAGCCTTACCAACATGGAGCAACCCTGTCTCTATTAAAAATACAAAATTAGCCAGGTGTGGTGGCACACGCCTGTAATCCTAGCTACTCAGGAGGCTGAGGCAGGAGAATTGCTTGAACCCAGGAGGTGGAGGTTGTGGTGAGCCTCCAGCCTGGGCAACAAGAGTGAAACTCCATCAAAAAAAAAAAAAAAAAAAAAAAAAGCTGTGTGATACATTAGCATTTGGTGAATATAGTGGGTAGGAGGGATTTGAGGCAGCGGAGTATCTCTAGACTTAACCCTCCAGGGGCTAAGGGGTTGCAGGTGCAGCAGAGACACTTAGACTTGATGTAGAATGGGGGTCTGGCTTTCCTTGGAGTAATGCATCTGCTGGTTATAGGGTGTCCAGTGCCTGCTCCACCACTTCCAGGAGTGTGACCTTGGGCAAGTTATGTGACCTGGCTGAGCTCAGGTATACCATGCAGAATGGGAATGACCACAGCCACTCCATAGGGAGTTGGAAGAACTGATTGAGCATCTGGAGGTCAAGTGGAGTGGGGGCATTATAGGATGGAGAAGCAGCCTGGATAGAGGGCAGGGTGAGAGCATGTTTGTGTCCTTGGAGCCACAAATAATTCCTAGTGGCGGCATGTGACTCTGAGCTGCAGTGGACATGCCAGTTCATAGGATGTCATTTCATGGTTCTCTGCAGGATTATCTGCACAATTATCTGCACAAATATTTGTGTCCTTGGAGCCACAAATAATTCATCTGCTGCAGGAGCAGCAGATGAAGCCCAGTGGCTCATGATTTCAAATATGCATTCAGCTAGCTTATCCTGTGTGTGCGTGTGTGTGTGTGCGTGTGTGTGTGTGCGTGTGTGTGTGTGTGCTTGCACATATGCACATGGGTGTATTTCAGGGGGATAATCCCAGAAATTGATTTACCTATGCTTGTCATCAGGCACAGCCCTGTTGATATTTTCTTCACAGTTAATCCAGGTCTTTGGAGGTTCCCTTTTGATTCATTTTAACATTTTAGATTGTCACTGATGAAGAGTGGAAATGTCAACATAATTGAGAGAAAGATCAGCAACAGAAACATACGTACAGACACCCACGAGCTCACTCCCCTGCCACATGTTTTTTATGTTTTGATAAGCCCTCCTAGCCCTGGTCCAGGGTGCTGGTGGTGGCACGTGACTCCGGGCTGCAGCGGACATGCCAGTTCATAAGATGTCATTTCATGATTCTCTGCAGTCTTCCCTCTGGTCATTGTAAATACTGGCATCAGATTGGTACTTTACAAAGGGTAAATGCGTTTGCTCCCAACGTACTCCCTTGCCACCATCTTAATATTTGTCTGTTTATTAGAATCTTTTAAAAACTATTCACCAATTATTTGAAGCAGAATAACCCTTATAAGGATGGTTTGCCCAACTGCCTTTGAGATAACTTCCTTACCATTGCAAACACTGAGGTTCAGGAATCCTCTGAAGAATTCTTCATTAGTTCTTTCCTCATAGGTACTTACTGACTGTGCGTAAATGCTCTAATCTTTCATGCCCAGTGAAGTTGGCCTGGCCTCAGCCTCTAGGGATCAAGCTTTCCAAAGGGCTGACAATGAAGCAAATGGAGAATTAGAGTCACAGTCCCCTGCTGAGGAGCTCAGGGTTCACTTGCAGGCAGCTGAGCAGTGACCCCCTCAACCCGTAGGGAAGTGAGGGGTCTGGGAGAAATTTTCCAGAAGGGGAGCATCTGAGCTGAGCATTGCCAGAGGCTCCCAGGGTAGGTGTGAGGATTTTAGGTAGAGGGAAGCCCTCCCACGGGGGCAAAGGGAGGTGTGGTGCACCTGGAACCTGCAGGAAATGGCTAGAAAGTTCATGGCTACCAAGTGCGGCATGAGGGAGTGAGGCAAGGTGAGAGGCCAGGCTGGACAGGGCTGGGTGGAACATGGCAGGCCCCTGTGCCGTATTCAGATGAGGACAGTGATACTAAACGATTTTCGGTGATGTATTAGTCCATTTTCACGCTGCTAGAAAGAACTGCCCAAGACTGAGTAATTTATAAAGGAAAGAGGTTTCATTGACTCATTGTTCTGCATGGCTGGGGAGGCCCCAGGAAACTTACAGTTGTGGAGGAAGGGGCAGCAGGTGCTTCTTACGTGGTGGCAGGCAGGAGACGGAATATGTGAGAGAGCAGGAAAAACTACCATTTATAAAACCAGCAAATCTCCTGAGAACTCACTCAATATCACAAGAACAGCATGGGGGAAACTGCCCCCATGATCCAGTCACTTCCTATCATGTCCCTCCCTCGACACGTGGAGATTTCAGAGAGGGAGATATGGGTGGCAACACAGAGCCAAGCCATACCAGGCAGGGTGTGGTGTGGAGTCCTCAGGCACGAGGCCCTCTCCTACTCCCTTCTGCAAGCCCATCTGCTAATTGGATGGCTGGGGGGACCCAGGCATACATCCCTGAAGGGAGGTCACACTTGGCTCTGCTCTGGAAGGTTACACATTGGCTGCCTGGAGTTGAATCCGGGAGGGAAGATGGGTTGGAAGGCTGGGCGTGGGGGAATCCCCCTGGGCGGGGCCCAGAGTTTGCCTCTCACAGACTTTCAGCTTGAGAGCCTTCTCTAAGGGTGTCTTTCTCCACACAGGCCATGCTGCAGTAGACCCTCACAGCGTCTCTTCCTGGCCAAGAGAAGCCTGTCCCCAAGAACAGGAGAGCCATGGTCGGCCTCCGAGGGAACGCTGTGGCTGGCCTCCTCTGGATGCTGCTGCTGTGGAGTGGGGGCGGCGGCTGCCAGGCTCAGCGGGCAGGTGGGGCCACCATGGGCTGTGCCATGCTGTGCTGGGGACAGAGCAGACAGCATGTGTCTGTGAGCATGGGCTATGGTGTGTGCATGCAAGTGAGCTCACAACTGACTGTGTGAGAGAGAGGGAGAGTCTGGAATCCAAGTGTGAGTCAGCTGCCCTCCAACCTAGGGACAGAAAATCACCAGCTGCTCAGCAAGGGCCTGTGTGTGTCTGAGAGTGTGTGTCTGAGTGTGTGAGGAAGTGTGAGTGTGAGGGTGAGTGTGTGAGGGAGTGTGAAGGAATGTGGGGGAGTGTGTGTGGGACTTTGAAGTGTGTGAGGGAGTGAGAGAATGTGTGTGAGTTTGAGGAAGAGTGTGGGGGAGTGTGAGGGACTGTGTGTGAGTTTGACAAAGTGTGTGGGAGTGTGAGTTTGAGGGAGTGTGTGGGGGAGTGTGAGAGTGTGTGTGAGTTTGAGGGAGTGTGTGAGGGAGTGTGAGTGTGTGTGTGAGTTTGAGGGAGTGTGTGAGGGAATGTGAGAGTGTGTGTGAGTTTGAGGGAGTGTGTGGGGGAGTGTGAGAGTGTGTGTGAGTTTGAGGGAGTGTGTGAGGGAGTGTGAGAGTGTGTGAGTTTGAGGGAGTGTGTGGGGAAGTGGGGAGTGTCAGAGTGTGTGTGAGTTTGAGGGAGTGTGTGAGGGAGTGTGAGGAAGTGTAGGAGTGTGTGTGTGATGAAGTGTGTGGGGAGTTCGAGGGAGTGTGTATGAGTCTGGAGTGTGGGGGAGTGTGAGGGAGTTTGAGGAAGTGTGTGAGGCAGTGTGAGAGAGTGTGTGTGAGTTTGAGGGAGTATGTGAGGGAGTGTGAGAGTGTGAGTTTGAGGGAGTGTGTGGGGGAGTGTGAGAGTGTGTGTGAGTTTGAGGGAGTGTGTGAGGGAGTGTGAGAGTGTGTGAGTTTGAGGGAGTGTGTGGGGAAGTGGGGAGTGTGAGAGTGTGTGTGAGTTTGAGGGAGTGTGTGAGGGAGTGTGAGGAAGTGTAGGAGTGTGTGTTTGATGAAGTGTGTGGGGAGTTCGAGGGAGTGTGTATGAGTCTGGAGTGTGGGGGAATGTGAGGGAATTTGAGGAAGTGTGTGAGGCAGTGTGAGAGAGTGTGTGTGAGTTTGAGGGAGTGTGTGAGGGAGTGTGAGAGTGTGTGTGAGTTTGAGGGAGTGTGTGAGGGAGTGTGAGGAAGTGTAGGAGTGTGTGTTTGATGAAGTGTTTGGTGAGTTTGAGGGAGTGTGTATGAGTCTGAAGTGTGGGGGAGTGTGAGGGAGTTTGAGGAAGTGTGTGGGGGTGTGTGAGAGAGTGTGTGAGTTTGAGGGAGTGTGTGAGGGAGTGTGAGGAAGTGTAGGAGTGTGTGATGAAGTGTGTGGGAAGTTTGAGGGAGTGTGTATGAGTCTGGAGTGTGGGGGAATGTGAGGGAATTTTAGGAAGTGTGTGAGGCAGTGTGAGAGAGTGTGTGTGAGTTTGAGGGAGTGTGTGAGGGAGTGTGAGACTGTGTGTGTGAGTTTGAGGGAGTGTGTGAGGGAGTGTGAGAGTGTGTCAGTTTGAGGGAGTGTGTGGGGGAGTGTGTGTGAGTTTGAGGGAGTGTGTGAATACGTGTGGCGATGTCAGTATGCATGTGAGTGTGAATGTGAGGGGATGGGTGTGTGTTCGTGTGAGAGGAGGAGAGAGCGTGACAGAGAGAGGGAATGAGTTGCTTTAACACGTCTTAATCAGTCACATCCTGGGTTGTGAGCCTGTCTCTACCAAGTGTGTGCAGGTTTGGAGCTCGGGGAGGAGGCCCAGGTGAGGAGCTGGCTGTGTTGTCCTGTGGAGGTTCTGGGACACATTCTGGGGGACATGGACACACTGGAGCCCACTTAGCAAAGGCATCCAGGACGGTGAGAAAAGTGTTTATGTAGTAGACCTGGCAATTGGGGAAGTTGACTGGAGATGAGAAGGTCCGGGGCGGGAAGGGAGAGACATGGCAACATGGTCTTGCTAACCTGTATGAGGGCCCCTGCCCTGGGAAAAAGGCATGGGTCAGTGCTTAGTTGTGAAGGAGGGATCAGGGTCCACAACCTTGTCATGGAGCCTGCACACTAGGGTCCTCAATACACAGATAGGTGTGACGTTTTGTGTACTGCCCACAAGGCGGCCAGGGAGACTGCCTGTCATTAGATCCAGGAAGCAAAACGCTGGGCCCATCTTACAGGAAGTGATATTCTAAGGCTTTTCTTCCTGGACTTAAAAAAGAAAGGTTGACATTATTTCTTTATTGAATTTGCAGAGTTGTCTCATGCTTTTTTTTTTTTTTTTCCTCCTGAGCCTCTCAAAGCCTGGCTAGCTGGAAGGGCAGTACTAACTGTAGACATCCTGTTTTACCTGCAGGGAACATGAGATTTCTGTGCCCATCTAGCCAAATGCACAGCCAATGCACAGGATTATCATATTTAAAAGCAAAAAGGTCCTAGGGTGGTCTCCTCAGTGCCCTCATTTCAGAGTGGAAAATGGTGGGCCCAAGAAAAGCACTCACCTGCCAGCAGTGGCATAGCCCCTGCCTTAGCAGAGTCAAGGCCAGAAGCCAGGGCACCCGCCCCAGTTCAGATCTCTTCTCTCCACATCGCACTGCAGCCTCACAGGCACACAATCCTGCCTGTTCCCTGGCCTCTGGGAGAAAATGTGCCCTGAGCTCAAAAGGGCCCCTTGGGGAGGCCTCCTGAACAAATGAAACTTCTGTAGCCTTCAAACAAATTTGCTCTAGGATTAAAGCCTGCAGGCCGGGTTCTGCCTGGCCCTCAGCAGCAATTATCCTGAACAGCCTGGGACATTATTGTCCCAAGCACAAAAGAATGACCTTTTGTGTCAAGGAGAAAAACTCCCCAGGAATCATCTCCAAGTCTGCACATCTGGTCAAACACACTCCAGAGTTCTAATCCTGTTAGGGATCAGTCCTGCTAAGTCTGGGATATAACTCAGTGCCTGACATGCAGATTGTCACTTGGATTTTTAAAACTAGAGGTAAAGGTAGGTGTGGAACATTCAAGGGTGGCATTGGCTCAGACCACATAGGGAAGCATTTGTGGGAGTATGTGTGTAAATACGTATAGCTTTATCGTTTTTCTGTTTTTTGAACTGTATTGCTTGCAAATATAAAAGCAAAAAATACAAAAAATAAAATTCACTCATAGCCCTGCTTACCAGAGGTAAGCAAGTATTTCCTTCTCAGGTTCTGTCATGCATACATACATATACATACAATCGTGCATGCACACACACATGCATAGGTTTTCTTTCCAGAAATTCTGTTATACATATCATTTTATAAACAGCTTTTCACACCCAATGCTATATTGGAAAAGTATATCCATGCTGGTAAATAAGGATTCTTCTGCAGCCGTCATTGTCATGGCTGCCTAGCAATGAATATGTCATAATTTTCTTTAAGTAATTTCTTTAATTCCACATAGGTGATTGTGTCATTATCTCCAGCATAATTTTTTTTTTTTTTTTTTTGGCCATGCTGCTGTGAATTTCTTTATACATCTTTTTTTTTTTTTTCCATTTATCTGATTGTTTTCTTGGGATAAATCACTAACTTTGGAATTGGTGGATAAAAAGATACCCTCCTTTATGAGGCTTCAAAGTCGCTGAGAAAGGGTGTGACAAATCCACGGTCACTTGCTGAGCAGGCAGGTGCATTCTCCTCCAACTCTCATGCGCCCAGGCCACTACCAGACCATTTTACCCTTTCCAATCCGGTATTTCACCAAAGTGGTTTTTTGTTTTGTTTTGTTCAGTTTTGTTTTGATAGCCGAATGTTTGTGCCTGGTGTTCCCAGAGGCCTGGTCAGCTGCTTCTGTTGGGATGGCCAAACCCCACCTTCTGGAAGAGTCAGACTAGGGCTTTTTTTTTCTTTTTTTTTGAGACAGGGTCTCACTCTGTCACCCAGGCTGGAGGGCAGTGATACGATATTGGCTCACTGCAACCTCCACCTCCCGGCTCAAAGGATTCTTGTGCCTCAGTCTCCTGAGTAGCTGGGATTACAGTCATAAGCCACCATGCCTGGCTAATTTCTATATTTTTAGTAGAGATGGGATTTTGCCATGTTAGCCAGGTTGGTCTCAAACTTCTGGCCTCAAGTGATCTGCCCACCTTGACCTCCCAAATTGCTAGAATTATAGGCGTGAACCACTGCGCCCGGCCTTAAGACCAGGGCTTCTTGATAGTTTCTTGTATATTTGTGCAGCGTTCTAGAGATTGGAAAACACTTCCCCTTGTATTATCTGATTTTAAAGGGCTGAGTCGTTAAATATCTAACGGGAGAGCGCTAGCTAAATCAATTATGTTCATCCCTGCAGAGGACTCTGTGCAGCCATGGAAACCGGCATGATCAAACTAGAAATGGATTTCTACCTTATAACTAAATGCAGGGAGAACGGCATAAGTATCAGTGTGTCTGGTGCAGTCCCGTTCCTATTAATAATTACATGGAAATAAAAAATCAAGTATATATACCATGCTTTAATAGTGGTTATCTCCGTGTAAATGGGAATACGGGCATTTAAAACATCTAAACATCTTTTTTTTTTTTTTTTTTTTTTTTTGAGACAGAATCTTGCTCTGTCGCCCAGACTGGAGTGCAGTGGCCTGATCTTGGCTCACTGCAAGCTCCGCCTCCCGGGTTCACGCCATTCTCCTGCCTCAGCCTCCTGAGTAACTGGAACTACAGGCACCCGCCCCCACACCCGGCTGATTTTTTAATATTTTTTAGTAAAGACGGGGTTTCACCATGTTAGCCAGGATGGTCTCGATCTCCTGACCTCGTGATCCGCCCGCCTCGGCCTCCCAAAGTGCTGGGATTACAGGCATGAGCCACCGCACCTGGCCATCTAAACATCTTTTGATTGTATTTTCTGACTTTTCGGAAATGGGCATGCATTATTTGTGGTAGGTTGAAAAATAATGAAAAAATGGAGTTACCTTTTAAACAAAATAAAAGTGAAGAGATTGAGGCATAGTGCTGTGTGGTGGCTGTTAATCATTTTAATGTGATGCTACGTATTGTCAGTTGAGCCTCATAGTAGGCTTGAGGAAAACTCATCATTATTGCCAACCGAAGGTTTGGAAACTGAGGCTCAGGCCCTTCAGGCAGCCCAGGGCCCCTGGGTCATGAGAAACAGGGCAGGTAGGCATTTGAGCAGGTGTGCGTGACCCCAGTGACCTTTATGCCCCAGGACAGTGTCCTTTCCATGCCCATTTGCCCTATGCCACTCCTTCTCTCACCCCTGCAGGTTGCAAAAGTGTCCACTACGATCTGGTCTTCCTCCTGGACACCTCCTCCAGCGTGGGCAAGGAGGACTTTGAGAAGGTCCGGCAGTGGGTGGCCAACTTGGTGGATACCTTCGAGGTGGGCCCCGACCGCACCCGTGTGGGGGTCGTGCGCTACAGTGACCGGCCCACCACGGCCTTCGAGTTGGGCCTCTTCGGCTCGCGGGAGGAGGTCAAGGCAGCCGCCCGGCGCCTCGCCTACCACGGGGGCAACACTAACACGGGTGACGCGCTGCGCTACATCACTGCCCTCAGCTTCTCCCCGCGTGCCGGAGGCCGCCCCGGGGACCGCGCCTACAAGCAAGTGGCCATCCTGCTCACCGACGGCCGCAGCCAGGACCTGGTGCTGGACGCCGCCGCGGCCGCCCACCGCTCTGGCATCCGCATCTTTGCTGTGGGCGTGGGCGAGGCACTAAAGGAGGAGCTGGAGGAGATCGCTTCAGAGCCCAAGTCCGCCCACGTCTTCCACGTGTCCGACTTCAACGCCATCGACAAGATCCGGGGCAAGTTGCGGCGCCGTCTGTGTGAAAGTGAGTGCGCCCAGGCCCCACGCGGCCCCTGCCAAGAGTGAGGCCACCTGCTGAGCCCAGGGGAGGGGTCCTTGGGCAGATAGGGACCCTGCGGCCGGCTCCAGGAAGGCAGGGGAAGTAGCAGGTGCAGAGGCGGAGGGAACCCACATTCTTGGGTTTGGCCACACGGGGAACTTAGTAGCACGTGCACCCCCTGGACATCCCTGTTGTCAGGAAGATGCGATGTCTTCTTCCATCCAGAGGCAGAGGTCGCCAGTGGAGGCAAGAAGGGGTTTGAAATAAAAGAGGGCTAGGTTCTAACCACCCTGCCACCTGGGAGATACCTGGTGTCTCATCTTTACTTCTGATATGGGAACATCCTCTACTTACTACCAGGAGCTGTGAAAGCTAGAAACTGTGCATGCAAAGTCTGGCCTGAAGCACTGGGCATATAGCAGGGTCTCCCAAGGGGCTGTGATGAGGGATCATGCAAGAAAATGGGCACATACAGGTTCCATCAGCTGTTCCCAGCAGCCCAGAGTCAGTCATTTAGACACGGTCAGGAGCTGCTTATCCCAGAGGCCAAGTGCTGTTGACCCCGTGCCCTCTGAGATAACCCAAGGCCTCTAGCTTATTTGTCTGGAATCTGTTGATTGTGGCTGCGGGTAGGGGGAGGGGAGGCAGAGAGCTGATGGTCCCCAGGGCTCTGACCTGGAAGCCTGACCTCCAGGATTTAGTGGGGGTCATTCTGAGGACAGCCCCCTCCCCAGGACAGGAAGGGTGAAGTGGGTTTTTCATGTTCCATACTGTCTCCAGCTTCTGCCTCTGCCTATTGCATTGGGGTGACATTTGTCCTTCTTGGGTCACGGTGGGTGCTGAGTAACCTTCTCCTCCAGGCCTAGCAGGAGCTGTGCTTTGAAGCTGGTCAGGTGGAGTGTGGAGCCTCAGCCTCTGTCTTTCTGATTACTGCAAGAGACTGAACAACCCCTGACTGGGAAGCCATAGGTTATACCTTGGCCAGGGGCAGGGAAAGCCTTGCGGGGCTGGGGCAGCATGGAAGGTGCTGGCGGTGGGAGCAGCTGGGTGTGACTCAGCAGGGGAGACAGGGGCCTGATCCTGGGGCTGTGCCTGGCTTGCAGCCCAGTGAGAACACAGCTAAACCATTTCTGAAACTGGGGTGGCTCTAGGCTGCTGTACCACAGTATGACCCTTTTCTCTGTGTTGGCTCTTTTAATCTCCACTTATTTCTTCAACAGATACTTATCAGATACTTATCTACTTCTTTGTGTGACCTTGTGCTGATTTCTGGGGCTACAGAAAAAGATAAGACACAGCACCCATTCTCAGGGTGCTCATAGTCTGGAAGGCAGGAAAGACACATAAAAGGGAATATGGTATTGTGCCGGTAAACTTGAATAAAGGCACAGGCAGCCAGGTCCATGTGTGACTATGATATGTGTGGGGATATGGAGAATGAGGGAGGGCTTCCTGGAGGAAGTGGTGCTTAGGTTATTTAGAGCAGGAGCATGAACTGCATGGGATTGAGAAGGATGACATGGAGTGGGATTAAGGGATGCCATGACATGGTCGGTGAACCATGATGGGCCCATGCAGCTGGGGAAAAGGAGGGGATTAGGGCTGCTGGGTGTTGCCAGATTGTCAGGGTCCCCATAAAGGGGGGCCTTGTGTGCTAAGGTGAGGACATGCTGGAGGGTTTATGCAGGGGTGCGACATGGTCAGATCTCTGTGGGGAATGGAATGCGACTGAACAGCAGGACAAAGGGAGGCCCTTCACAAGACTGCTGGAGAAATTCAGACAATTGTGTTTCGGGAGAGATCCAGCATTGATGACTTGGCCCATGTTGCAGAGCTGGAAATCGATGCCCAGAAGGCTAAGTGAAGGTAATCTACCCTAGAGTATGCAAGGCATTGGCTGTGGACTTCCCATAAGTGACTTCACTGACCCGTATCACAACCTCATAGGATAAGGATTCTGTCTTTTGTATAGATAAGAGCACACAGAATGCTGAGATCATGGAAGGCACAGCTTCAAGGCATGTTGTGCCCTCAGTTGTAGGCCCGGGAGGGGATGGGTCAGGTGGGGAAAGAGGAGTGACAGGAGACAGCCCAGGCAGGGCTGGAGCTATGGCATTGATCCAGGTGCGTACTGGATGAATCAGAAATCTGTGCAGATAAGATCTAGGCACAGGGTCACAGCCCCAGCTAAGAAGTAGAAATTCAGTGTGGTAGCTCAGGAACAATGAATTCTACCTGTCATTCCAGAATCCAGAACCCCTTGATGCAGAGTGCTGGGAAACCAGGTTACTTCCAGATCCTTCCCACTGTTTTTTTTGTTTGTTTGTTTGTTTTTGCCATCCTGAGTTTTGGTTCAGAGTGGTTCTGGATCTCAGCAGAGACAACTCTAGACTTTGAAGCTCCTTCATGCCCAGGGATGGGTCTGAGAATGGCAGAGACAACCCCAGAGAGGTCAAGTCCTTGGGATGTACCGCACCGTTATAGACACCAGGGGTGGGAACAGAACCCAGGCCTTCAGACTCCAGGCCTCTCCCCCGTGCCTCCAGAACACGGGCTTCACCATCATTGACCTTGGTAAAGCAAATTTATTAATATTATCACTTTAAATGGAAAGACCAGAGGGCAGGCAGCTTCAAGCGATGAAACCTCGACCCATTCATTTCACTCTCCATTTCCGGGTTCCTCTGTCTTGGTGTTAACTCTGTTCTTGGCTTGACTTATGTATCAGAATTATACTGGTAAATGGGTTTCAGTGAAGAGACTCTGATGAAGGTTTTATTTAGAGGAGGGTGAGATCAACAAGGGATACTGAGGTATGCACGAACTAGTGATGGGAGAAGCCAACTGAGAAGGGATGCAGTGTGTCACTAGAGTCCATGAGGGCTGAGATTGGGTGGCCCTGTAGGACCCTTAGTCATGAAGGCATACAGTTCTCTTGCCAGACCACAACATACAGGCAGAGAGGGAGCAAGAAAGAAGCCCCTGCCCCTTATCTGCTCTTGCATGGCTGCTCCTTCCACTAGCCTGGCAAGCAAGGCCAAGTGATGCAGTCACAGTGGCTGGCCTCCTGGGCTATGAGCAGGGCAGAGGGAGAGAATGGACATGGGAGGGCAACCTGGGGACACCATGGCAAGACGCCTCTCAGTGAATCTCAGAGCCATGTCTGCCTGCAAACCCGGGAGGAGAAGAGACTATTACCCAGCAGGCCTGGCGCTCAGTCTCATTGGACTAGGGTAGGTCATGTGACTGTCCCTACACCAATCACTAGTCTGGGAGTGGAAATAGGTTGAATATTTTGGGCCTGTCACAAGCCCTTGTTTAACATTTGGGAGTGAAGTTAGTTCCCAGCCCAGCTCCCTCAAGGAAAGGGATTTGATACATGAAGGAAAACCAGTGAGCTGTTACCAAGAGAAAGGGAAACCTACGCAGGCCAGCCCAGAACACACGTCCGCCCTGATCTCGTCAGGAAAAGCTTATGGATTCTGTGAAGACAGGGCTTCTCCAAAATCCTAAAATAGATGTAAGATTTAAGTGAATGCTCAGTCATCTAAAGGGAATCAGTTTTTGTAAATACAGCTGTGAGATGAAGAGGGCCTGGTCTATTCTGGCTACAAACGAAATGAAATCCCCTTACAATTGCTTCAATTAGAAACAAAGCAAAACAAAATAAAAGAGCTAATAGTAACATATTGGAAAGCAGCTAGTGAGATTGAATCAGGGAGCATGGCAGAATTTGAACACCAGAAATCTCTTGGTACACAGACGGTGCCTGTGGGGGACTTAACAGCCTGAGGAGGAACTAGTCTCAATAGGGGCCACTTATTGATGAGCTGGAAAATGGTAGACTAAAAATATCAGGATTTTTTTTTGATGTAGTAATCATTCAGTTAGATCCAACTCATTCATTCATTCAATAATCATGCATTAAAACAGCCATTTGATTCAATCTCATTTATCCATTCCTTCATTAACAGTCATGCATTGTAGTAAACATTCACTTCATTCATTCATTCATTCATTAATTCATTCATTCAAGCACATTGAGTGATTCCTCTGTGCTGGACACAGGCCAGGTGCCCATGATGCAGTAGTGAATCTGGCATCCTCTTTGTCCTTGAAAGGAAAACTCTTGTCTACTTCGGGCAGCAGGAAAATGGCAGACAATCACACAACAGAGTGTGTAATTTTATATATGCGTTAGTTTACCTGCCTAGTGTATCTTCACACACAAGCATATCAGCTTCACAAGGGCAAAGTCTGTTCCTTATGGTACCTCAGTGCTTAGAGCAGAGACTAGTATGTAGGATGAGCTCCTAAATATTGTTTAAAGGAAATCAAGGGCCGTGGCCTAACAGTGAATTCTGTGCTTGCTGTTGTGATGTGCACATTAGAAGTTCATGGGCAATGATCTATTTCACTCCCCACCCCACCCCTGCCAAAGAAAAGAATAAGAACATGAAGCAAATCTGAAATTATAGCCAACAATAATGGAAATACTGAATGTGTTCACACTTTGGTGAACAGAGACAAATGGTTAGATTTTGAAGGCTGGTGCAGATTTGGAAAAGGCAGGCTGGCTGTTTTATGGTTAATGGCACAGAGGCACATAGGATTGCTGGGGACAGGTGTGGAAGCCTTTCTTTGGTCAGAACCTACTGCCTAAGAGTGAGTGCTTTCAACCATCCTTCTGGAATCTTACTGCATATCTAATAATCAAACTACATGGTGTCTAGAACAGATGTGGCTCAGACCTGGTGGCCAGTGGCTGTTTGTTGAATGAATGACTGAAATGAACTTGAAAAAAAAATCATTTTCCCCATTTTACAAATGAAAACAAGTATCAGCAGACTGAGGAGTGGAATAACAACAGTAACAACAGTAACAACAGTAACACATGGCCAGTGTTATTACAGGCACATTTCGGGCATCATCTCTGGCCTCCCCAGTGGCCTGACCCCCCCGGTGGCCTTTCCTAAGGTCTGCTGGGATGCTGGTGGCCGTGTGTTTCCTTGTCTTTGGACACATTCAGGGAAGTGCCTCTGTGTCACGGCATCAACTCCTGCTTCTCCATCGCCTGACAGAGGCTCCCAGGGGATGCAATCTCAGCCTCAGCTTCCTGCAGTGTGTGGGGTGGAGGCCGAGGACAAGACCAGCCCCAGAGCATCGGCTATAATTAAGAGTTTTCTCCACCCCAGGCTTTGTCGTGGCCACAAAACGAGCTTTATATAGCTTATCGGGTCACTGTAAGTGAGCCTGTGGAATGCCAGCTGGCGACGGCCGAGAAAGCCTCCACCTACTTCTATTTTGGGGGCATGCAGTGGTGGTCCTCTCTCTCCTGTCCCCACAGCCAGGGAGTCCCTTGCTGCATCCTGTCTTTTGCGTTTGGACTTTTGGGCTGAGATGTTGGTCTGGATTAATGCAAAGAAGGAGCCTCTCCCATGCTCCCGTGGTGTTTTCTCTCTCCGGATGTGTGGTCATCCCCTCCCCTCTCCCACCCTGTTGTGGATATGTTCATAGTTAGCTCTATTCTTGTTTAATGAGAGTTTTGACTCCTGGGTGCTTACACTTGCCAATATGACTGAGGCTGGGAGTAGAGGGAGGCTTCTTTTGTGTGAGGAGATTAATTTTCCCATTTTATTGTTCACCTGTGGTTCTCCCTGGGAAAATGTCAGCATTGAAACTCCAGCTCTGCATTTTGATGAGAGTGTCATTCTGTGCGGTTGACTTAGCCCCCTGCGTCTCAGTTACCTGTAATGTGGAGTCAGTTCCTCCTTGCAGACGGGTTTGTGGCCATGATCAGGGAGATTAGTCTAGCGGGTGGGTGCTGACACTGATGGAGGGGCTCTCCTTTGCTTTCTGTTGTAGTTAGCAGGCAGAGCACTTAACCTTTCAAATAAATTCATTATGAGGTTCACTTAAAAATCTATTGTGCACATTTTTTCTTTCTGTAGTTCAAAACACCTTTAGTAAATAATACAACTTATGTATATAGTTGGGAATGGACTAAATAAACATTTATAGGTAATATCTCACAACACTGGATGCTTTTACCCACTCTTTATACGTATTATTGACTTATTTTTTCAATGCATATTCATTGAGCTTCGGTTGTCTTTCAGATACTGTTCTGAAGTGTGAGAGTTACAGGGGTATGCAACATATATGATCCCACTTTTAGGGTGACACTTTCCAGAAGGGAAAGGAGAGGGGCAGTCCGTCAAGTGATGGATGAGGTCATTTCATGTGGTGATAAGTGCTTCAAAGCTGAGAAACCCGGGGAACTGGGTCTCTTGGAGGAGAGAAAAGTTGCCTTGATCTTGGAATGGTGTGAAACAACTGTGCAAGCCAAGATTGACAGGCTGAGTTCCAGGCCTGGGGAACAGGGACCACAAAGGGACTGAGTGGGGGTGGACTCCACATGATGGAGGAGCCCAGTGGCTGGGGTGGAGGTGGGGTGGCAGCCAACAGTGCTTAGCAGGAGAGCGGGACTGTTCCCATCTGTAGGAGGCAGGACTGGAGCCTCAGCCATGTGGCTTACCTTTCCCCGTTCACATAGCTTGGAGGGGCATCCAGGGGGCAGCCCTGAGTCTTCCCTCAGCGGGAAGAGGGCCTACCTCAGAGCCCCTGCAATTATCTTTCCCTTTGAAGACACAGCCACACATGTCCCAGGGGATGGCAGGGAGGCTGGCTGTTGGCAAGTCTGGGTGGCATGTCTGGCCTGGGAAACTCTAGGCACTGACTCCCTCTAAACAGAAGTGTTGTACAGGAATCAAAGTGGCCATGGCCCTGCTGGTGGCATCACCCCCTGTGACCGTGCCTTCCAGGCCACACTCCCACCTCTGTCCCCACATCCCTCTGCCTGGCCTGAGACTCCACGGTAAACTCAGGGTGCACCACACCCCACTCACACACACCCCCACACACAAACACCATGCGTACTAGGCACATCACACACCCTAGATAGAAGCACATACACACACACCCCTCGCAAACCACACCCACTCACACCCACACCCACATATGCACACACCACACACACTCTCCACACTACACATACCACACACACCATGCATGCTACATGCATATACACATACACAAACACTATGCACACCACACATACCACACACATGCCACATAGATATGAACCACACACCACATGCAAATACACGTTTTGCACACTGCACATGAACACACTATGTATACCACAGACACTCCGTATACACATCACACACACATGAACACATACACAAACACCAATTATACCCTGCACACCACATGCACCACATACACACACTCTATATATAGGCACATGTGCACAAACACCACACACGCCACACTCCCCACATGCACACACTTCACATACACACCCATTCACCTATGCACACCACACACACTGCACACTACATATAGCACACACACCCCACAGAAACACAAACCATGCATACCACACACACTGCACATAGGCTACACACAGCACACACACACCACATACACACTGCACTCCACACACCACATATATACAGCACACATTCTATATACACATGCTATACACCACATACACATACACAATTCACACACACCATATATACAAACAGCACCCACACAGACACCACAGATGCACCCACCCACCTACCTACATACAACGTACACAGCTCCACACACCGTTGGCCATGTACTTAACCCTCCACATGCACACACAGGCACACCATGCACATAAGACCCTCCACACAAACACAAACCACACACACGCTCCACGCATACCACATGCACACACATCACACACACATGCATATTATATCCATGTGCCCACATACATAATACTCCACATATGGCCCCATGTGCCACCCTCCACATTCATACCAGGCACATAACACCCCCTACACATATACACATTACTCATACACACATGCAGCACATACACACACCACACACACATCTGGGAACATGTATGTGACCACAAAGTGACCCACCCAGCTGTTCCCTCTGGGTGGACCCAAAGGCTGGGAGGGATGGGCAGCAGTGTGGGTTGTGGGTTTGGAGCCGCCACGTAGAGGTCTGTGGCCTGGCACTTGGGACCATGTCAACCTCAAGAAGTCAGTCAGTCCGGGCCCCGCCCTCCAGCTGCAGGTCACCAGGAGTTCCTCTTGGGAGGCTTATTAGGACTGAGATCACCAAATAGAAATCGTAATGAATGACTTAATTATGATTATGTGCTGTGAAATTTTATGTGAAAATTACTGAAAATGATGGAAAACTAAAACTCCCTCATCATTTATTCTAAATGTGTGTACTTCAAGGAAGAAGAATAGTCTTCCAACTCTGCCCAGCCAGACCTAAGCCTGGTGATGACCCCTAGAACCACTGGGTTCATGTCACTGACTCCTGCCTCTGCCTAAAACTATACGACCCACGTATTAGAAGCAAGGAGCTTGTGTGACACAAGTGCTTCGCTGTCAGCGCATTTCAGACCAGGGCATGCAGTCCATCTCGTTCTCAATGGCACAGGTCTCCTTTGGCTGGGGGAGCTTGCACCATCACCTCTTCAATCATTCCCAAATTGATGGTGATTTATCTTGCTTCCAGGTTATGGTTTCTTGCGACAATACAATATGAGACTTCCTTATACTGAGCTCCTTATGCACCTAGGGAGTTATTCCTGCAGGTGGATTCCTAGAAGAGGTTTCCACAGTCAAAGTAGCTCCACCAGTGCTGAAGCTGGTTAAGCCACAGCCTCTGGAGCCAGATCACCCAGCTGGGCCTCCCAACTCTGTCTGCTTCCTCTCTGTTAATCTTAGGCCAGTTACATAAGCTTTCTCTGCCTGGTCTCTTCATCTGTAAGAAAAGGATGCTGGGCTGGGCGCCGTGGCTCATGCCTGTAATCCCAGCACTTTTGGAGGCTGAGGCAGGTGGATCACCTGAGGTCAGGAGTTCGATATCAGCCTGACCAATATGGTGAAACCCCATCTCTACTAAAAATACAAAAATTAGCCAGGCGTGGTGGCGAGTGCCTATAATCCCAGCTACTGAGGAAGATGAAGCAGGAGAATTGCTTGAACCTGGAAGGCGGAGGTTACAGTGAGCCGAGATTGTGCCACTGCACTCCAGCCTGGGTGACAGAGTGAGACTCTGTCTCCAAAAAAAAAAGAGGAGGACAATGTTGACACTCTCTACCTTGTAGTGTGTTAGGATCTATTGAGTCAATACCAGAGGAACTGCTGGTGCAGTGATGGCCCTGAGTGTGGACTCTTACTGTATACATTTACACACATGATGTATTTGTGTGTGTATTTATTATGTATATATACTTTCAGGAAGAAGATCGAGTTAAATATCTTTCACTTGGCACAGTGTTTCTCAACTTTTAAATTATTATTATCTACCCCCAAAGGAGCCTCTGTAAATATTCTTTTCCTAATTATCCCCCTTCTCTGAAACTGCAATAGTATATATGTATTATATATCCCTGTGTGCTGTTGGGTAGGGTAGCACTTTGGAGGGCCTAAGGCTATTGCGATATCTGAGATTCTCTCCCACTCCTTCCCAAACTGAATTTTGCCCCCCTTGGAAGTGATGTTGCCCCCTTTGAGAACACCTGACTTGGGATGTATGAGAGGATCACAGAATGAGAACTCAGGGAAGGCCTGAGGTTGGAATCCGTTCCTCTCTTCCTCGGAGGCTGTGATTTCATAACCTCATCTTCAGCAGGTGGACTCAGGTCTAAAAGCTTCAGTGAAATCCAGGCTTTCTTGTTTATTTTGACAAATTAGTCTTTTGAACTTTAGCTTTCCACATAAAATAAAGACAATAGGCCGGGTGCAGTGGCTCACGCCTGTAATCCCAGCACTTTGGAATGCTGAGGTGGGCAGATCACGAGGTCAGGAGATCGAGACCATACTGACCAACATGGTGAAACCCCATGTGTACTAAAAATACAAATATTAGCTGGGCTTGGTTGCATGTGCCTATAATCCCAGCTACTCAGGAGGCTGAGGCAGAAGACTTGCTTGAACCAGGGAGTCAGAGGTTGCAGTGAGCCAAGATCGTGCCACTGAACCCCAGCCTGGCAACAGAGTGAGACTTCGTCTCAAAATAAATAAATAAATAAATAAATAAAGACAATAATAATACTACCTACTCTCTAGAGCAGAGGGAACACACACGTAAAATGCTCCCACTGCAGCCTGGCACATCAGTGCAAATCACAGGTTAACTCTCGTTATCACATGTCATAGCTCAGACCTGTGGTCTAATGTCAGTGGGGCTCGAGTGGAATCCCAGGTCTGCCACCTGCCAGCCAGGGATCTCAGTCAGGGACTTCACCTCTCTGAGCCTCGGTTTCCTTGTCTGTAATCTGAAATGATAGTTTCCAATCTGGTAGATAGTTACCAAGTTGTGGTTCTTACTGTGCTTCTTACTGTTATCCTACTTAATATTTTTGTGGTAAGTCTATATAAAAAAGAACATGCCACAAATCAAAGTGCTTGGCAATATCGTGACTGTATCTGAGCACCATGTCAGAGGGAGGGAGTTGGGCAGAGTCGAGAAGTTCACCTGTCTTGAGTTCTGTATGGGAACTGGTCCATTCAGGAGCGGAAGACCCTCCATGACTGAATTCAGAGGACAGCAAACTACAGCCCAAAGGCCAGATCACTGGCCGGAAACCAGTTTTACAAATTGTGTTACTGGACAACAACCATGTCAACTTGTTAACGTACTGTCCATGGCTGCTGTCACACTGGGATGGCAGGTTGAGTCGTTGCGACAGAGACCGCATGGTCCAAAGGCTAAAGTGTTTACTATCTGGCCCTTTACAGGAGTTTGCCAACATTTGATAATATACTCTGAGGTGATGACTGAGAATCTGGAGTTGCTGCCTCCAGCTCCTGAGGTGCCCTTGGCTAGGACATTTTGTGGGGGCCTCAGTTTCTTCCCTGGGGTGCTGAGTGGTGTGGCTCCTCTTAGAGGGTCCCTCTTCTCTTCCCTTTCATGTCTTGGTCAAAATGCGTGACCAGCTGCCCACTCTGTGTGACATCTAATGACAGATACTTCCCTACCTCCCATTTTTAGGGGTTAGCCATGTATTCTCAAAAAGCATCACACCCTCCTAGGTTTTGGACACAGATTCATGTCCCAGTGGAACTAGAATTGGCTTGAGGTTTGATATGAATCAACGCTGCCTGGCCATGGGGCCTTGTGCCAGCCACATCAGTCTGTCCTTGGTGCCATCCCAAGTAAAGTGGAGACTGCACCATACAGGTGTGACGATCTCATCGACTAGGGTCATGCCATGCCCAAGCCTTCAGCTCATGGAGACTCTGCATTTCACATGGGGGTTTTCATTTTGAGTTGAGAAAGAGATGAAATATAGAGTGGCAACAACTAAATAGGTAGTTGTAAAAGGACATATGCATAGACACAGACAATCCCTATATAAATACATGTCTCTATATAAATGTGCATATATGTAATGAAATTCATAGAGGAACTCTGCACTTCTGAGTGCCTCTCATGTCCTGCAGCTAACCTTATCCTGGCAGAAATGGTTTTACACTTGTCAGAGAATGAGTAGGGATGTGGGGTTATGCGATGTCTTGGGGATTTCCAAGAAATGTGGTTGATTAATTGTGATGCTTCTGACACAACCTCGCAGTTACTGGAAGACTGAAGGAAAACAAGTGTCAAAGCTATAGGTTTTAGGTGACTTGTTTTGCTGTAAGATATGTGTTCTGTCTTTGTCCTTTTGATTATGTTGACCCTGGTTTCTTTGAATTTACCCCCACACAGACACAAACACACACACAGTCATACAAACATACACACATCGACACACTCACAGGCATACAAACATACACAGATAGACACACAGGCATACAAACACACACACACACTCACACATACGTATACAAACATACACATACATTCACACGAGGCATACAAACATACACAAACATACACACACATATACACTCACACACAGGCATACAAATATGCACACACATACACTCATACGTAGGCATACAAACACACACATACACTCACAGGCATACAAACATACACACACTACACTCACACACAGGCATGCAAACATACACATACTACACTCACACGCAGGCATGCAAACACACACACAAACACACACAGACATTCAAACATACACAAACATACACACGCATACACTCACACACAGGCATACAGACACACAATACACTCACATACAGGCATACAAACACACACACACATACACTCACAGGCATACATATACACACACACAGGCATGCAAACACAAACACATTCACACACAGGCATACATACACACACATACACTCACACAGGCATACAAACATACATACACATATACTCACACACAGGCATACAAACATACATACACATACACATGCATACAAACATAAACAAGACACACACACACACTCACACACAGGCATACAAACACACACATGCATATAAACATACACAAACAAGACACACACATACACTCACACACAGGCATACAAACACACACAGGCATACAAACATATACAAACAAGACACACACATACACTCACACACAGGCATACAAACATACAGACACACATGTGCTCACATACATACTACACAGCCCCACTCATATACACATACTCAGATGCACACACACAGACAGCCAAACCTAGAAAGGGATGTTCAGGACAATAACGACCGCTTCCTTTTGCCCCTTACCCTGGAACAATCTACATGTACTTGCCCAGAAAAAAAAAAAAAAAAAAACTTTGTTAAAACTCTGTCTGCATTTTGAGTGTCTGTCTACTCTTGTGAAATGTCTACTTCCATTTTCTGGGAATCCAACCAGTCAATTTTGCTTCCTCTGTCATAGACACATGGGATGTCTATTTGTTTATAATAGGTTCTTATTTACATCAATCTAACAACAGATGTAAACATAAATGGCCAAAGGGGTGGAAGGTAATAAGAGGAGCTCATTGGCACTGCCCTGGGGTGCCACGACCCCCTGCAGGTGGGTTCTGGCTCCCCTGAGCACCCAATGCCATGTGTGTTTTCTACTGAAGACATTCTCTGTCTTGGACCCTAAATCTGGGGAATAGAAAGACATTTTCCTGCCTGTGCTCAGGTTGGGCTGAGAGTGAAATACCTCCCAGCTGAGAAGGACTGTGCTGGCTGGAGATGAGGTTGGAATGTGGAACTGAGCACCTCCATCCATTGCCTCTGCTCATCTGGGCTGAGAGGTCTGGGCTGGACCTGGCTCTGCCCTCAGATTGGCCCTAACCAGAGTAGCCTAGGGCAAGACAACAAAAGGAAGCTTACCTACTATGTGCAGCTCCTATTTATATCTTGTAGATCAAATTTTAAAAGTGTCCTGGAAAAATCACTTCGTTCCTTCTAACTTGACAAATTTGCCTGCACAAAAACCTGGGAGGCGGGTTTGAATTCAGCATCCTGGGACTCTTTAAAGTGACATGCAAAATCATGGTAGCCCAAGGAGAGTCACACCCAGGCTCCCAGCCCCAGTCCACGGCCTGGCCTCCTTCTGTTTGTATCTCCTGCTTGGTCTTGAGCCAACGACGGCTTCATCTGCATGTGTGAGGACCTCCTGATATATAAGATCAAGCTCTGTCCACAAACCTGACAGACAGCTGCCCCTTAAAGCCCCCTGGGCCCAGGAGACCCCAGGAATGGTCCAGTCCACCCTCAGGAATACAGATGGACAATGAGGCTGTACTTTAGAAGGAGAATGGGCCAGGTTCAGATCGTTTGGGTGGGGAGGTCCAAGGTCCAGATCCTGAAGTGTGGTCTAGAAGATGAGCATGGGGTCCAAATGGGAATGGTTCCCTGGTCCCTCCTCTTCCTCTGTGGAATGAAGTAAAACTGGAGGAGGTCCAGAGGAAGGCCCTAAACTCTTCTGTGCCCAAGAATGGCATTGCTGTTTCTTTTTTTCTGGGGAGGGGGAACAAAATGGAATTGAAAGAATATAGTTTGTGAAATCCAATAGGCATAGGTTGTAAACCCTTTTCCGCTGTTTGCTGTGTGGATTTGGGCAGAAATCTGGAAAACAGCAAGCAAAAATCTCCCCCGTAGATATGTTGCAAAGATTCAATGAGAGAGCATTTGTAGATTATCTATCATAAGTGAATCTAGACTCCACCTCACTACCTCCTACATTGCCCACTTTAGAGAGCCCAGACAAGGCAGGAGAGCAGTCAAGTAAAACTGCAGGAAGCAGAGCACAGCCACGGAGCCCTGCAGGCTCCCTGCACCCACTGCTGTGTTGCGTTCTCACCCCTCCTTCCTGGCAGCCCTTGATGCAGAAATGTACCCTTAGGGAGTGAAGATGACTTGCTCAGTGCTATTGCTTTGTAGACTGGGATGCAGGTAAAATGAACCACAGAGACTTTGATCTGTGTACCCCAGGCCCCCAACACTATCCCTGAGCAGAGATGGGGCTGGGATGGTTTCCCAGGCTGGAAGTCAGCTCCTTACCCTCCTCACTGTGTCACGTATAGTTGACAGCAGAGTCCACAACCAGGGAGGTAAGAGTAGAATTGTCTCATTGGGAACTCTGACCGAGCAACAGATTATTTCAATGTCAAAAAACAAATGGCCTGTGCAACGTGCTATGCTGTGACTAGATGGGCAGCAGGGACTGGGTTGAGGCATGTCCAAGGCTCCGTGGTCTACAAGGTTTTGTTGCTTGGAAGCCACAAGTGGCTTTAGGCATCTACAAGGAAAGTAACTGGGAGCCAGTAAGCCTTCACTGAGAAACATTAAAAATCTGGGCTAGCAGAGGACTTTATTTTATCTTTTAAACATCTTAAGTCCTGAGACCCAGCAGTTTATATCCTGGTTAAACACTTGGAAGTTTAGACTGACAGACCTGGGCTTGAATTCTTGTGTTTGTCCTTTGTCCCCTCTTTACTTATGGCTGGTCCTCTGTGTGTTTAATTTCAGCATCTGTGAAATGGGTGGAACAAGCCCACCTATTACTGTGAAGATTCAATGCATTAACACAGGAAGAGTGCACCAGGGGGCGCTGGGCACAAGTCTCCTCCTCTCTGATTGATGCCCGTGCGTCCTTGAGGACATTACAAGCACTCTCTGACTCAGTTTCCTCACCTGAAAACATGAAAACAAAAACAAACAAACAAAACACCTTGTATTTTTGCTGCAAACATTTTGTTCATTGATTCAGGAAATAGTGATTAAAGGCTTACTGTGAACTAGAAACAGTATCTGCATGGGTCAAGGTAGTATAATAGTTAATATAAGGGAAAGAACAAGAGGAAAGACAGCATTTAAAATTATAGCTGACTGTTGTAGCTGGAAGTTATAATAAGTGCTCTGTAGGACGTAAACAACAGTGGGAGGGTAAGAAAAAAGGAAGAAGGGTTCTGCTCGGGTCAGGGAATTAAGGGACCCCTCTGAGGACACAGCCAGGCAAAGGGCACTCTGGGTGGAGGAAACTCTATACAAAGGGACAGCAGTGACCTCAGCTCCAGCCTCCAGAAGCCAGTGCCCCACAGCTTCTGGAGTAAACACAAAAGCGATAGAGGACAGGAGTGGGGCGTGGACAGAGGCCGACTTCCCTAGGGTGTTGTGGCCACGGGAAGAATTTGGAGTTTTATTGTGATTTGAATGGCAACCCATTGAAGACTTTGCTTTGTTTTACTTCAAATTTTATTTATGTGTTTATTTTGAGACAGTCTCACTCTGTCTTCCAGGCTGGAGTACAATGGTACTATCTTGGCTCACTGCAACCATTGCCTCCTGGGTTCAAGCAATTCTCCTGCTTTAGCCTCCTGAGTGGCTGGGACTACAGGCATGTGCCACCACAGAAATGTAGTGTGCCACCACAAGAAAATGTAGACTAATTTTCTTTCTTTCTTTTTTTTTAGTAGAGACAGGGTTTCAACATGTTGGCCAGGCTGGTCTTGAACTCCTGACCTCAAGTGATCTGCCCATCTCGGCCTCCCAAAGTGCTGGGATTCCAGGCATGAGCCACCGCACCCCGCCTACTTTAAGCTTTTTAGTGAAGGATAGAAAACATCGAGATAGCTGAACACATCTTAAGTGTACGGCTTGATGAATTTCTCACAAATTGTACATCCCTTTCCGCCCAGTGGAGCAGTCTGAGCAAGAGAGGAGTACTGCCTTACTGTGCTTTAAGTTCACTTTGTTTTGTGTGGAAAGCAGGTTGCGGCCAGGAGACACAGAGGCAAGGAGAGAAGCTGGGAAAAGTCTTAGGCCAAGTGAGAGGTGCCTGTGGCAGGGTTTCTGTTCTGTTGTTTATTGTAAGGTCCAACCCCAAAGCAGCAAGAGTGAGGGGAAGGAGGCGAGGCCCAGGAACACGTACAGAGAGGGTGTTACAGAGATGGCAGTAGCTGCCCCAGAAAGCAGCGCTGTGCATTGAGTCCTGTAGGGTGTCAGCATTGCAGAGCGGCCAGCCTGCAGTGAGTGCCCTTGGAATAGTCTACCTGGATAGGGGACAGGGTGGGTAACTGATTTGCCAGCTATCTTGTGTTTCTGGCTGGTTAAATTCCAGCCTGAGGAGTGTTAAGCCCTCTATAGTTTCAGGCTGTGTACCCAGTCCCTCTGTGCAGCTGTGGGGAAAGCCAGATCCCATGTCCCATGAGCTTCATGTGAGCTTGGAAGTGGCAAGTGGAACTCTAACCTCCTTGGTCCAGTTGGTCTGCTTAGGACCCAAGACCCCCGAAGTCCCTGTCCCCAGCAGGAGTGATGGATGCCCTGTGGAAGTGCAGCCTCCTGGGTCAGGGCTGAGGATGCTGGTAGTGTGAGGAGTTTGCAAACCAGCAGAAGGGGTTGGGATCTCTGCTAAACAGATGAGGACCTGGGGTGGGGTGGGGTGATAGCAGCAGGAGCTGAGCATATCTGGGGAGGTACACGAGAGATGACAGGGCAGAGCCAAAGGGGAGGCAGTGGAGATGGAAGTTCCCAGAAGTAGTATCTGGAGAAAGAACATATGGATGGAAAGCAAACTCCTGGGTGCAGAGCCACCCTCATGGCACTTAAAGTTTGGGGGCAATAGAGGGAGAGAGGTACAGTGGTGCGGGAGAAAGTGAGTGGTCTTTTTGTTTTTTGGAGACAGGGTCTTGCTCCGTTGCCCAGGCTGGAGTGTAGTGGTGCCATCATAGCTCACTGCAGCCTTGACCTCCTGGGCTCAGGTAATCCTCCTACCTCAGCCTCCGGAATAGCTGGGACTACAGGCATGCACCACCATGCCATGTTAATGTTTGCATTTTTGGTAGAGATAGGGTTTCACTATATTGCCCAGGCTGGTCTCGAACTTCTGGGCTCAAGCAATTTGCTCACTTTGGCCTCCCAAAGTGCTGGGATTACAAGCGTGAGTCCCCACACCCGGCGAGTTGTTGTCTTGAACTCATTGTATCATTGGTGGCTTTGAGGTCATGCATATAGAAAATTCAAATAAAGCTTGAGATCCAGAGAAGCAGAGCAAAATGAGAGGGCGAGAAGCACAATTTGAGGAGGTGCTGGGTCATTCAGTCTGGGTGCAACATCAGGGTGGCCACCTGGAGTGAGGTCTCTACGCTGTGCCTCTGGACCCTCCCTGGCTTAGCCCAGTCCCGGCTCTGCCACAGAGGGGATACACATGTGGGTACCTCTTACACAGAACTGAATGAGAAATCGACTAGATCAAGGTAAAAGAAGTGAAGACAGCCAGGGTGAGCCCAGCGGTCTTGTGATGTGTGGAGGTCTGATGGAGGAGGGTGAGCTAGCAGGAGGCTGGCAGAAACCTAGAGAGATGGGGTAGAGAAGAGAGGGGAAGCGAAAGAGGGTTTAAGATCGGGGTGGGGTGGGTGAAAGTGTTGGCTGGTTAGTTGGGAAGTGTGAGCAGATGACTGATCAGGGAGCACAGCACATAGTAATGGTCTGATGAGGAAACGGAAGATGGAAAGAATGAGCAGCTTGTTCTCAGTTGTCTAGGAGGACATGGAAGGGGAGCTGCTTGGAGGAGCTGAAGGTGAAAGCCTACAGCCACCATTGCTTTACTCTCAGGGTGTGGGGATGGGCATGGCAGGGGTAGCAGAGCCCAGGATGCAGTAGTGGCTCAGCCATGCAGGGATGAAAAGGTGGGAGGCCACGCCTCTTTGCCTGCAGATCCTCAGAGGTGACCTCAGTCTACAATGGGAGGTGCAGCGCCCCATTGGGTGCCCTGGAAGGAGGAGAGTAAGTGTGTGTGTGTGTGGGGGTGGCACCACCTCTAGATTGTGTACTATACCCCCTCACTTGCCCTCTCCAGGCCTCAGTCCTGTGCCCAGGGACAGCTCTGATTCATGGCTGGTTTTGTACATGGGAAGGCTGCACCAGATGCCAGATGTTCGTCACGGACATCTGGCTGTCATTCCCCACAGCCTCACCAAAGCTGCCTCAGGGATGCACCAGTTCCCATTCTGGGAGCCCACTTCCACCAGCCTTCCAGGGAGGGCCGTGGGCAGCCACGTCCAGTTCTGCCCACTGACCTGAGGCCCAGTGAAGGGGTCCTGGTCTTGCCATCTGCCTCTACGTGGTGTTCAGGGGGCCTGACAAGGTGGAGGGCTGAGCCCAGCTCCTTGCTCTTTCCTGGGGGCTCTATGCTCCCGTTCCTGTGGCCTGCCGTTGCCACTGGCACTGATTTTGGGGTCATGACTGTGTGAATTTGGACACAGACCACATGCCCAGGCTGTGTGCTAATGGAGAGAATGTGGCTGGAGGTAGCACAAATAAATCACACCTGATTTGTTTGCATGTCTTCCCTGAGAACCACAGACTAAAAGAGGCAGGATATGTGGGTGAGGAGGCATTCTGGGCTCATTCGGCTAGTCCCTTGTTTTCTGGGGACTGAGAAGGGAGACGGTTTATCCGCAGACGTGGAGTGACTTAGGGTCAATGCTGAGAGCAGGCCTAGCCTCCTGGGGCCCGTCATACCGTGTTTCTGACCTTCTCTCCTCTGACCTCTGCTAGGGAAGGCCTATCTTCTCTCCAGGGGCTGTGTGAAATATCTCTTCAGCCCTCCTCTGGATTCACGTGATACTCTTGCAGTGTGCCACTCCTTTGATTTTATGCAGCTCCTTCTATTCACAATCCATGTAGGGAAGCAGGGAGGCGTTTTGCTTTGTTTTGTTTGGTTTTTCCTCGCCTGCCGGACTGCTCAGCAACCCTCTCACCCGGGGTCGAGCGCTGCGCGATAAAGACGCTGGGGATCTTCAGCTCCTCCTCTCTGAGCCTGTAGAAGCTCAAGGTTTGGAGGGTAATGGACTGACTAGGTTTGGGGAAATGTTTTGGTTGGCCCCTCAGGTTCCATGGTCAGAATCTCCAGGGGAAAGCTGGACGTGGTGGGCAAGTGCCTGTAGTTCCAGCTACTCAGGAAGCTGAGAACGGCGGATCACTTGAGCCCAGGAGTTTGAGGCTGCAGTGAGCTGTGATTGCACCACTGCACTCCAGCCTGGATGATAAAGCAAGACCCAGCCTCTAAACAAAAAAAAAAAAAAAAGAAAAAAGAAAAAAAATTCCAGGAGGACTGTGCTCTGTGTGACTTGGAAGTCCTCTACATTGAACTTGGTGCTCTATGCACCTTCTCTCATCCAGTTCCCATTAGAACCCTGAAGAGCAGATATTGAGAGTTTCCTTTGGTTCTAAAATTGAGCAGAGTGAGCCTTGGAGGGTCTGAAAAGGCTGGAGGTACCACACACATAAAGCACAAGGCTTTCTCTCTGTTAAGGAGCAAACAGAACAGAGGCAGCAAGGACGAAGCCTAAAGAGATGTTAGTTCACACTGTACTGATGACATCACCACCCAGGGCCATGACCTTGGGTCAAAGGTTTGGTCAAAGACAGAGGGCAAAGCCATGTGCTGTCATTCAGGGCCAGTTTTCCTGTAAAAGCCAATTATAACTGGAGGAGCAGCTCACGAAGCTATACCCCTCAGCAGGCAACCTCTATGGGTTTGGGTTTATGGGAAGGAGGTGCTGGGCCAAGTGCCCGGGGAGGAGGCCCAGTGCTGGCACAGTCTGGTGGGAGCTGCACTGTGAGGCATCTCTACTTTATTGACATCTGATGCCTTATCTGTAAAACAAGGGGGCTGGACCGCAGGGTCACTCAGACTTTCTCCTGATCCTGAAGCTGAGTCTGTGTTGTCAGAACATTGATTTCAGAGGGAACCACTGTTCCCAGTTGACCCCTTGCAGCTCAGCTCAGCTTTTGCCCTTTATGTGGTTGCTCCTCTCCACTCACTCCTGAGATTTTCGGGATGGGTGTGGCAGATTCAAGGGGCAGGAGGGGCCTGGACATGGTGGGCAGAGTCAGGAGCAGCTCCAGGCCCCAGGGTCAGCCGATTCCCTCTAAGCCTCAGGTGCCTTGCTGTGAAATAGGGAGACCATAGGTGCCTGGGCACGGATCTGCCTCAGGGGCCAGGTCAGCCTTGAACATCCAGGTGAAGCTGTGTCTGGCCAGGGCATGGAAGGTTGTGGTCATGCCAGGGGCCACACTGAAGTCCTGCTTGGCACTGACCCATCCTCATGTCCATCTTCTGAACCTTCTCCCCAGGTCTAGGGCCCGTGGGGGCAGAGCTGTGGTGAGGGTGGGCTCTGAGTGTGAGCAGTGGCGATGGACCTGGGCCCAATATCTCTGGGGCAGGAAGTGCGCAGGATAAGAATGGGTAGGCGGCAAGCTGGAGGTGGGCATGGGGTCAGCAGATAGAAGTAGGGGAAGGCGTGGGCCGAGGCAGGAGTGCAGGCGGATCCAGCCTGGAGGAGAGGGGAGGAAGAGGGGATGTGGACAGCAAGGCCAGGAGGAGACAAGCAGGGAGAACCAGAGGGGCAAAGGCGGCCTTTCACCAAAGAAAGAGGGGCAGGCACAGGGTCAGGGAGAGTGGGATGGGGACATACAGGACAGGTCAACACCCGGCTGTCCCAGGCACACCAACAGGGCAGGGGAGCAGCCAGAGAGGTCACTGGGAGCCCGGCGCAGGCCTGGCCCTGCCTCCAGCCCTGGGCCTGTTGGCTGGGGTTTTCCACGTCTGCCAGGCTGGGGCCCTCTTCCTTGTCAGGAATGTGTCCCTGGCAGTATGCCCTAGAAGGCGCTGGCAAGAAGGGACCCACTGGGCCATCCTGGGAGTGTGTCCCACAGGCCGCCCACACAAAAGCTCCTCTCTCTCTGTGTCTCTCTCACTGCCTCTGTCTCTCTCTGTCTCTCTCTCTCTCTCTGTCCCTCTCTCTTGCTGTCTCTACTCTGTCTCTCTTGCTGTCTCTCTGTCTCTCTTTTTTTCTCTTGCTTTCTCTGCTTCTATCTCTGTCTCTCTTGCTGCCTCTCTCTTTGTCTCTCTCTCTGTCTCTCTCCCTCTCTTTCTCTTGCTGTCGCTGCTTCTCTCCCTCTCTGTTCCTCCAAGGCCAGCACCCCCCACTGTAGAAACGCCCAAAAGCATTCACACACAAATACACACGGGGCACATACACCTAATGGTTTCACACAGTGAACAGTGCAGCCCTGCACACACATGCAGAGACACGCAGAGTCTGCTGGGAGTGCTCACACACAGGTGCAGTGACGGGGCCACACCTTGACTGCTCTAGGGGAGTCTCGGGGTGAGAGGCACAGCTGGTGGGTGCAGAATTGCCATGCCCTCTTCATTCCTTTGCCATTTGTAGTAACTTCTGGAGCTGCTAATGAGCGGGCACCCCTCCGAAGCTCTAGGCATGGCCCCCTTTTCTGCAAGTCCCCCACCCTAGTCCCCCTGTCTAGCTCTAAGCTCCTTCCATCCTTCCCCTGCTTTGTTTAAAGTCTTCCTCTAAGAAAATCAAAGTCAGCCTGAGCTGTGATGGCTCCAAAGGCCTCTTCTTCCACAGGAGGGAGGGCCGGGGCAGATTGAAGGACCCACTGTCCCGCACCCTTGACAGTGGGTGGCTTGGGAACAGATCAGAAGCTATGTTGGTGGGGACAGGTGAAGTTGCTGAAGCAGCTCTGCCTGGGGGTGGGGCGGAGGCGCCTCCAGAAAAGGAATTAGTGTTGTTCATGGAGCCCTAATCTAATGAGTAAAGCTGGGCTGATTCATAAAATCCTTTCCGGGCACAATCCTTGCTCAGAGAACTCAAGGGCATGGCCTGCTCAGAAGGTGGGAAGCTCCTTGTTCCTGGGGAGATTCAAAAAGGGCCACTGCACAGGGGTTGTGAGTAGAAGGAAGGATTGCTTCGGGCAGGGAGTTTCCCAGCTGGCTTTGAAAGCTGTGGTGCTCCTGCTCCGATACACCAGAGGCCCCACTGCACTGGAATGGGGAGGAGATGTTCAAACGAGGAGCTGAGACCACTCTGCCCCAGCCCAGCAGGCAGCAGCTAGGAGCATGCAGGGTCGCTGGAGCCACACTGCTGCTGCTTGGGATCAAATGCTGGCTCTGTCGCCTACCCGTCCTGTGACTTTGGATAAGTGGCTATACCTCTTGGTGCCTTATTTCCCTCTTTTATTCCAAACAAACAGCAGCCACGAGAATTGCCACTTTGTGGGGCTGTTGGAAGGATTCAGTTAATTGATATGTATGCAAAGTGAGTTGAAAGATGGTTGTCACATAATAAGCACCATGTGGGCATCAGCTTCTGTGTGCCAGGCACTGTATTGGACATTTTTTCTTTTATCTCATCCTTTTCAAAATTCTGAGAGGTAGTTCATTATTTTATAATTGAGGAAGCTGAGACTCAGAAGGATGCTGGAGGCCATGCAAGGTCACACAGCAAGTGGATAGGAGAGCCAGCCTCTTGACTGCTGGCTACCTGAGTAGACCCATCCTCCCCTCCCACTATCACCATCGCCCCCTCCATCATCACCATCGTCACCATTGCTACCACTGTTGCCATCACCACCACCTCCTCCATCATCACCACTGCTATCACCATCATCGTCACCATCACCACCATCACAATCACCACCACCTCTATCAAGCCATCTCTAGGAGAAGGGAAAGACATTAGAATCTGATGGGGTCTGGGAGGCCAAGGCTGGGGCAGAAGACCTCTTAATGTAACTGGAATAGAAATAGGCAAGTGTGAGAGCCAAAGGGATTGCTGTCTCTCTTGGGGCCCCAAAGGTGACATTTCGCATTGGTGATCATCAGTCACGGCAGTGAGCAGAGACCCAAACAGTGTGCTGAGCAGGTCAAAGCAGAGTGCCATGGGAAGGGCTCCATCACCTTAGTCAGACCTGGCCTTGAGCCCTGCCTCTGCTACCTCCCAGGAGAGTAGCCAGGAGCAGGTCACTCGCCCTCTTTGAGCCTCAGTGTGTTTGTGTCACTGGGAATGTCAAAACCCTTCAGGAAGACGGTTGAGAGAATTAAATGGAATCCACTGAAATTCTGGGCTTCAGGAGGGCAGAGACTCTTGTCCTCTTGTCCTTTCCGTTCTGTGTGGCCTCCCTAGCATCCAGGTAGTGGTCATGTCCCAGCAGATGGTGGACACCCAAGATGTATTCATGCCTTCACTCCTCGGCTCTTTAGTGAGGCCATCAGCCTAATGATCATAACCTCTGAACAGAACACGAGCATCCCACAGTCACAATGATGCATTCCCTCTGTCCTTGCTCATATTGTCCTATGGCCAGACACCCTTGCACCATCATCCCTGCCCCTCACCTGCCATGTGACAGTCACAGGCACCATCTCTATCAAGCTACCACATCCTGCTCATTTAAGGGGTTCTTAAGGGTCTCCACACCCTTGCTCAACAGATGGATCATTCTACCCCACACTGGTCTTGTGGTTCACCCCTTCCCTTGGCCATCTCTGCAGGGCACACTGTTGTGCAAAGATGGGAGATTGGGTGTCAGACAGACTTGGGTTGGAATTCTGGGTATTAATGAGTTCTGTTACTTTGGAGCAGTCTCTTACTCTTGTAAGTGTTCGTCTTCCCCTCTGAGAAAATCAGAAGGGCTGTTGGAGGTCATGGTGCGTGAATGTGCCTGCTGAATCTAGGGATTCGGTAACTGACACATCTTTCCTTTTTCTTTTCCTTTTTACACTACCACTGCCTTAATCCCAAATGTTTGGAGGTATTTTTCAACGCTGTTGAGCTCATTGGAATAATGAACTTGTTGGTTTCGAGCTGAACCAGGTAACAATCAGTCCACATGTTCTCTCAGGGCACCCCAACTTTGAAGTAGAGTAATTAACATCTTGCTAATTTTCTTGGTGAAAAGAATTTTGAAATCATTAAAGAGGGAGTATCTTCTAATAAGTTTTTAAAAAGAGAGAGACCTGTTGTGAAAGCATTGGGAATATGTGTGTTTTCCTGAAACTTCCCAAGACAGCTCCCTCAGGAGTCATTATTAGAGGACAGTATTAGAGGTTCAGACCGTCTCTGAAATGAGTCAGGGGAAGAAGAGTATGAGTTTGACATAGTTGCTGTCCCTACTGTCTCCAGTTGCTGCCCAGTCATTCTCCCTGAACCTGCTCCAATGGGGCCCTCGTCCCATCATTCAGGGCACCAGTGACCTGTAGGATGCCAAACCTCACCATAAATGCTGCCCCTTCTTTTTTGAGACCAGGTCTTGCTCTGTCACCCAGGAGTACAGTGGTGCGATCCCTGCTCACAGTAGCCTCTCCCTTCTGGGTTCAAGTGATTCTCTGCCTCAGGCTCCTGAGTAGTTGGGACTACAGGCACGCATCATCACGCCCTGCTAATTATATATATATGTAGAGATGGGGTTTCACCATATTGGCCAGGCTGATCTCAAACTCCTGGCCTCAAGTGATCCACCCGCCTTGGCCTCCCGAAGTGCTGGGATTATAGGCCTGAGCCACTGGGCACAGCCTGTTGCCCTTCTCATTTGACATTTAAGAACTGGTGCCTTGGACTGCTCCCTGCTGTATGAAACACTCCCTCCACATACCCTGCGGACCGCCCTCTCCCTGGTTCTCCTCCCACCTCACTGGCCACCCCTTCTCAGTCTCCTTTGCCAGCTACTCCTCATCCCCTGCATTTCAATATTGGAGGCTGCAAGGACCTAATTTGCAGACCTCTCTCCTCTGTCTCATGTATCGCTGAATGATCTCACTCACTCCCGAAGTTTTAAACACTATCCTTGCTCCAGCAACTTACAAATGGAAATCCCCAACCAAGCCTCACGCCTTGAAATCTGAAAGCCAAGCTTATAGATCCAGATGCTTGCTGAGCACCCATAGGACATCTCACATGGAAAATGTCCACCACTGTTCTCCAGCATTCCAGCTGCACAGGGCAGAGCATTCACTTTCTCCGACACTCCACATCTCATCTCCCTTCAGAGCCTGCCCAGTGTTTCAGGATAGATCCAGGGACTGACTCCCTCTCTTCTCCTCTCCCCCCACCACAAGAAACAAGCCACCATCATCCCTTCCCCCTGACCACTGTGGTGGCCTCCTGGCTGGTCTCTGCCTTCACCCCTTCCCTGTCACAGCCAGGCCCTCCTCCTGCTGCAGGGTGACACATCTTACCAGGGTCCATCAGCCCCAACCCCAGCCTCTGGCCCCTTCTACCTCATCTCACCATTGCTCTTCCGTTTGCTGACCATCCCAGCCATGTGTCCCCACTCTTCCTCACCTCCAGGTCCTTTCCCAGACCTCCCGTGCATCACTCCCCCAATTCCTGCTTTCTTGTATTTGCCTCCACTCCCTTCTTCCCCGAGTAGAGACATCTAACACTTCCAACCACCTGCTATGCCGCCCTCTCTTCCATCCCTGCCTTCGTGCTTCCCCACTACTGCCCCCACCTGCTATCATTACACACATTTTGGAGACCCCGGTGCCTTATTTGATCAATTTCCATCTTTTCCACTGGATGGCTAATCCTTGAGGACAGAGAGCTTGTCACTTTGCCATTATTTTATGCCCAAGATCAGTTCAGTACCAGGTGCATACTGGGTGTTCATTAAACACGAAATGAAGGAAGGTTTGGTCTCAGAAGGTGTACTGGCTCTCACACAAAAAGGCTGCAAAGGCTCTGCTGCCCCTGAGCTCCCCTTGCTCCTCCATCTCCTCCCCATCCTCTCCTAGAGAAAACTCCACACAGTCTCTGGTGACACCTACTGGTGCTTGGTTCTTGGGCCATTCCTGGGAGGGAAAGGAGGTCCGAGGAACCCTTGGGCCATTTGAAGTCATGGATGATGACTGGCACCCAAAGTCCTTGTTCGACAGGTAGCACTTATATGTAGTAACGACCATGAGCAGCGCCTGCTGCTACCTGGCGTTAATCGCGTCCACCTTGCACTCCTGGGCAGAGTGAGCTCTCCATTTCTCTGAATTCCAAACTCGGGCTTGGGCCACAAGGCTCTCCATGGCATGCATGGCATTTTCCCATTCCTCTCCTGTCCCTCTCCTCCTGCCACTGAAGCTGTGGGGCTTGGCCCCTCCTCACCCCCATGATAAATGAAGCCCCTCCAGGCTCAGGCTTTGCCCTGCTCTTCCCATGACTGGACTGGTCTCCTTCTTAGCTCTCAGCTCAGATGTCACTCACCTTAGAGCTCTTCCCAGACCAGCTTATCCAGCATCTGTCCAGTGTCCCTGCTCCCAAAGTCCCATTATGTCACAGGCATATTTCCTCCATGGCAAAGGCTGCATGCCATGGCTGGCTTTCCTTTCTGTGTCGGCTTCTGTGCTGTTCTGTGTTGCTCTCTGCTTCCTCCACTAGCACGGGAGCACCAAGAGGGCAGTAGCCACTCGCCTGTGTGTACATGTGTTTGCACTTGTTCCTTGCACTGAGACATATGTGCCAGGCACTTGGAAAGTACGTGTTGAGTAAATGAAGGAATAAATGAATGAGCACTTATTAGATGCCAGGTTTCATGCTGAGAACTTCCCATCCACTGTCCATCCTATTTAACCTTTAGGACAACCGTGGATGGAAAGGGGAGGGACTTTCACCCCTGTTTTTGAGTTTGGAAACAGACACACAGGGGGCAACTGACATGAAAGAGGTGAGGCCTGTCTGACCCCAGAGCTTCCTCCCATCAACCTTGGGGCTCAAGATTCTTTCACCTGGTCTTGTCCTTTTTTTCTCTGTACACTGGTGCACAGCTCACACTTGGCTGGGAAAGGAGAGATGGCCCTGGTAGGCCCTCACCTTGTTACTGTTTCTTGTGCCTCACCAGTCTCCAAACAAAGATAACTGCATCCCCGACTCCCATCAGGTAGCGCCCAGCTGTGCCAGAGCCCCACCCTCATTCTTCGTGCTGCATCTTCCTGAGATAGAGAAAAGGAAGGGAAGGAGGGAGGTGGCCCTGATCCCCTGAGTCAGTGTTTGCAGCTGTCCGCAGGTCCAGGGGGATTTCCCTTTCTGGCGATACTTTGTCTACCGCATATTTTACAGACTTCCCATGAAACTCTTGCATAAACATTTTCACGAAACATGCAGCACCCTGTCCGTGCCCTCTCTCCTGCCTAAAGGATCTGGGAGATGTGGATTGACCACTCAGAGGATCTGGGCCTTCTGGGGAGGCAGCTGGTGCTGATACACTCTGGCCTAGAGGAGAAATGCAAGCCAGTAATCTCCAGAAAGTTTCCGAACAGGTGGTGGAGGTGGAATTGCACATAAGAACCCAATGTCTGGACCCTGGGTTGTCTTCATCTTCTCACAAACTGCATACCATGGCCCTGAGATGTGGTTAATAACAATTTCCCTCCCCCTTTCAATTACTAGGAAAGTTACTTGCTCACCTATAAAATATGGATAATAGCATCTGCCCTGCAAACCATGAGGAGGATTACATGAGAGCCTGTGTGTAACGCTGACACAGTATAGCCATTCAGCGGTTGGCTGGTTATCACAACCAATGTGGTTTCCAATGTGGAGATTGTGGATAGTGGTTAAGAGCTCAGATGCTTACATCCGACTCCCTGGGTTCAATTCTGTGCCTCTTGTCAGCTGTGTGATGTTGGGTAAATTACTTAACGTCTCTGAGCCTTGGCTTCTCATTGCATAAGCCAATGAATCCTATAGGTACAGAGTGAGGAAGACTCTTCTACGAGTCAAGACTGTTAAAAGGCAAAATGGGCTGCTGTAGAAAGTAGCAAGCTGGCCATCTGCTGGTGCAGGCTTTGGAGACAGACAGACCTGAATCCCTATTGGCTGGGTGACCTGAGGCAGTTGACCTGGCCCTTGGAGAGGCTGCATCATGCAGTGGCCAAGAACTGGATACCAGAGCCATCATGCTGACATTGCCACCTGCAAGTTATGTGGGCTTGGGCAGTTGACTAACTTCTTTATGCCTTTCTTTCTACAGAAAGAAGTTAGTCCCCCTTTCTTTCTTTCTGTAAATAATAGCACCTACCTCGTAAAGCCATGGTAAGGATTCAATTAAATGTGTTAATGTATTCAACATGCTTGGAACAGCGTCTGGTGCACAGCAAGCCACCTACATGTGTCTGCTGCTTATGGAGATAACTACATCCCTCCCGCAGAGCAGTCAAGAGGCTCAGAAACAATCCACATGGCATTCCCAGTGCAGCACCTAGCCATGTGGGCACTCAGTCCCTGGGAGCCATGACAGTGTAATCCTTGTTAACATGATCCCTGGGCCCTTGTGCCTGGCATGTGTCTATTGCCTATCTGAAATGGAGATGTGTGGAAAATTCCTTGGCTGGCCTTGGAGCAGCGGAGGAACTGGACCTTGTGTCTGCTGGGCGTCCGCTTCAGCTCTTCCCTCCTCCACCTCTTCCCCTTCCCACTTGGATGTCATACATCTTGTCTGTGGTTAGCTGCACTCAGCAGCGGCTGCTGCGAGGTGATGGATGAGCCATGATTGCTTCCTGCCTGGTATCCGGCAGGCTGCCCTGGCATCCTTCCCTTGTTTCTACCGCTCCTGCTGATCTCCTAACATGGGGCCACCATATCTCTTCCTAGATGCTAGATTCAGGTAGGCATTTATTCAAATACAGAGACATTTCTCCTATCTGACGAGTTTCTCATCTTGGACTCAGTTTTTATATCTGTGTAATGGGAACAAAATCTACCTTCTGGGATGGTTGTTGTGAGTTAAATCCAAAGCCAGATGATTGACACATGCTGGGTACTCAATAATTGCATGTACCCACCTTTCCCAACTGGAAAAACTCTTGGCCGAGAGTCAAGGGATGACAAGGCTGTGTGTTCTGCAGACAGAACCATGGGTGCACCAATATAGAGCACAAGGACGTCAGACACCATGTTGTGCAAGCCCTTTTCCTCTCCTAAGGGACAAGCAGATGCCTCCCTTTTGCCATTTGGTAAACTGAGGGCGAAAATGGATGTGTTTTTCCAGAAAGACTACAGTAAATTCCTGGTGTTTTCCCTTACAGCAGCAGCTCTAATCAATCAATAGGCTTCTGGTGAGAAGGAACCCACGCTGTGTGAAGAGATACCTTTTTTATCTTCAGAAGTCTAGAGTATTCCACTTACCTAGAGAGTGAGGGAAAATGATTGTCAATGGGTAGACAATAAATGGACTTTAAGGAAGCAGTGTCTTTGTCATTAGATTTTTTCGTTTTTGTGTTCATGTTTTCAAAAAGGGAAATCAACCAGTGAACCAGCTAAGAACAAATTAAATCCACATTTTTAACTCGTAAGAACTTATCCTTGTCCTTAATTTAGAACTACTTCTTATGCTGCTCCTGAAGTATTACCTGAGAATTTCATATTTATTGGAATAGAGAAGATAACTCAGTCTGTATTTCCTTTACCAAGGAAATAATGCACCATTTCTCACCACCCTCATTAACTGTCCTTAGACATCCGGAAGGAGAATCTGACCTTCCAGCTGGTTACCCTGGCATATCAGTGAGGGCCACAGGAAGGAAATGCTTGCAAATTTGGAATGCACTCAACTGCAAGTAAAGAAAACCCATGTATGGTGGCTTAAACAAATAGAAGTTTTTTGTTTGTTAGTTTAGTTTAGTTTTGTTTTTTAAATCTTATGCTTCCCACCTAGGATTGGAATTGCTGGTTTGATATTTCCTCCGTTCTCCTAGACAGTCCCCCAAACATTATGTTTCACATGCAAAGGGAGAAGAAGGGAAAGTAAACTCACCACCCCATCCACTTATCTATTCCCTTACATAAAGAAAACCAAAAGCTTTTTAAGCAATCCTTTCCTTCATCCACAGCAAACTTTTGTTATTTGTTTCCTTGGCCAGCCCTGAATCACACATCCAGCCCTAGCTGCAAGTGAGTCTGGAAAGGTGGGGAATAGAATAATCGTAATTGACTTAGACCAAGCAGCTACTGTGTTTCTGCTCCATGGGCTGACCACTCTGTCTTTCTGAACTAAGGTGGCATTTATTTAGCAATTAAAAAGTGAGAAATGGATATGGGGGCTGATAAGAAATGATGCCTGCTACACCTCCAGGGCAGGAGCCCAAGGGCCCATGAAATACTCTCAGTAGCTCATCAAAATCATAACAAACCCCATGCCTGGGAGGCTCCACATTCCACCAGTCAGTGTTTACTTCTCAGCTCAGTTGTCAGAAGTCATTTCTGCTCAATAACTGAAGGCCTGTTATGGTTTTGGAGCTACAAAGACAGTGGCCATACAGAGGTGAGCTGAGGTCCAACCGGTCTGAAGACTCCCAGTCCCTGGGGAGACAGGCATGCCCATTAGTGACTTCAGTATGGTGCCTTCAGCTCTCAGACACTGGGACCCGAGGAAGGGCTCCCTACCCAGGCTGGGACAAATGGAAACAAGCCCCTGGGGTTGTTGAAGGCTGAGCAGTCTCTAAGATTCAGGAGGAGGAGCCTTGTTAAGTATGGAGACACAATGACTCCTGGTAGCACTGATCCTTTCTTTCACTCACATTTTTGGAGTCTGTTGTATTAGTCAGGCCTGCAATGCCCTGAAGGCAGGGACTAGGACGTCTGTATCATCCACTTCTGTGACCCTAGAGCTAGCTCGATGCTTGGAACATATCTGGAGCTCAGTAAAGAACTGAGTTTGAATAAATGAGTGAATACAGAAATAAACAGATCATTCTCCAAGATATGGGGATATCTTGGCCAAAAGGATATGCAGAATGGCTTCCAATTATAGGCTAAGAGGAGCCATGGATGCTAACCCTACCTCCTTGCCAAGCAGGTAAACCCCGAGGGCCCCACCATCCCTGGGAAGCCTGGCTGCAGGGCTATTTTGGAAGCCATTTGTTCTGACTTAACCAACTCAACTGTAAACTGCCCCTTGAGCCTGGTGAATGTGTGAGGCTTAGTGACGGCCCCAGAGGGAATTTGCAGGTTGTTTTGAGAAAGATTCCTTAAAGCAATTTGAGCAAGTTCTACTATCTTTGAGTAGAATCTCCATCATTTCTGTGTTCGTGGTCCTCCCCTTGGGAAATTTGCAGAGATGTGACTCAATGGAGCAGCCTACTCTGAGTTCCAGCCGCCAGCCTCCAGAGATTTGCTCATCATCAAAGATAGATAGAACCTTCTGAGTCAACCCGTCTTAAATTCTAAACTCATTAAAATGACACGCAATTCCCAGCCTGTCTCTCTGGCAGGCTGCCAAACTTAAAGCAATTGATCGTCACCCCACAGCTGCCGCTGTCCTGGGTAGAGCTGTCTAAATATTGTGCTGTGCCTGCACCCGTTCCTGTATGTAGTGCTAGACAGACAGCTTGGTGCTGTTTCCAAAATAACCCCTTCCATGGTGCTTGTCAGACCTGGTGGTGCCTCTGAGGATAAACATTAAAAATACCTCCTTCCAAATCAGGAAAGATCTCATTTGTTCCCCTGCACTGAGACACTTATATCCTCAAATATGAGAACAGGCCATTGTATATGGAACTAATGGGGTGGTGGAGCTGCCTAATAATGTGTGATTATAATAATAATGTGTGATAACCAAATTGCTTCACGGGCAGGGCTGGGTCTTCAGGGAGGTAAGTGAGGTGCTTTGGGTGCTAAATTTATGAGCATATAGAATCTCCTTACAGCCTCTCAGTGCTATTGTAGGCATAATCTTGCCTAATCCTCAAAGCAGCCCTGTGACAAATGTGTGCATTTTAAGGTCTCCCATCCCACAGGTGCCCACGCTAAGACACACAGATTAAGAGACTTCTCTAAGCCACAGTGGTAGGCGGGAGTGCAGTCGGCATGGACTCAGCACATTAAAATTCAAAGTTAATGCTCTTTCCGAAATTGTTAGAGGGACTGAAAGAGTTCATTTTTCTTCCAACTTTTTATTTTTTATTTATTTATTTTTGAGGTGGAGTCTCATTCTGTCACCCAGGCTGTTGTACAGTGGCGCCATCTCAGCTCACTGCAACCTCCGCCTCCCAGGTTCAAGCGATTCTCCTGCCTCAGCCTCCTGAGTAGCTGGGGTTACTGGTGTGCGCCACCACGCTCGGCTCATTTTTGTGTTATTAGTAGAGCCAGGGTTTCACCGTGTTGGCCAGGCTGGTCTCGAACTCCTGACCTCAGGTGATCCACCCGTCTTGGCCTCCCAAAGTACAGGCATGAGCCACGACGCCCGGCCTTCTTCCAACTTTTTAGAAGTGAGGATTCTTGAAGACTTTAAGATGTTTATGTAATATTGTATAATGATTTTGTATTGTATGACTTACTGAATTGCTTTTGTATAACTGAGTTTTACTTATTTGGAATTTGCCTTTTTGTGGAACTGTGCCTGCAGCTCCATTAGATGACTGATGGAACATCTTTCTGGTCTGTCCCTGCACACAATTTCCATTTCATTGACATCCTACCGACTTGGAGGTTTCATGCTTTCCTAAATGTGCATGCTTTCCTAAATGAAGTTCCCTCTGCCTGTATCACCTTTTGGTCTTTTGCCTGTCTGGCTAAATCTTACTGTTCTTTCAAAAGGAATCTTTCCAAGAAAGCTTCTCTGTCCTCTTGCATTAGATTAGGTAGTATATCTGTGTCCTGAATCCCACAGCAGCAGGCACATGTATCTACAACTTATTCCACTTTGTTGATAATATTGATGTCCATGTCTGGCTCCCTCGGACAAGGCTGTGAATTCATTGTAGACAGGGACAAAGCCTTGTTCATATTTCACTCCGGTACAGAACACGGTATTTGCAGAGTTGATGCTTAACATATACATGGGAAAATGAAAACATGAGTGAGTGCAGAGATGCCAGCTGCCTCCGCATCTTCTCCATGCTGCAAGGCAGGGTGGGGTCTCGTGTGCTGTCATATTTCACAGGGTGACGATGGATCACATTTTCTCATCAGTCTCTGTTTCCTCTTGCTTTCCTCAGATGTGCTCTGTCCTAGCGTTCGTGTAGAAGGAGATCGCTTTAAGCACACCAATGGAGGAACCAAGGAAATCACAGGTAAGGAAAAACAGCAACCACACGTGCTGTCTTTGGTGTATGATTTGCTGAGCCTGAGCATGACCCTAGTCAATTCAGGGCGGCCTCACTGACCCTGTTCTTGTTCCCATATTTCACCAGAGTCCTGATAAAATGGTTTGAATCGTGCAGGTGGCAGCTCTCATCAAAGAACCATCCAACAGGAAAGAACATACATTCACATTTTCCATTTGGCAGGCAGTGGATATTCTATAGGAGTCACTCAATAATGCATGAGAATGAATGAGTTTGTAAAGAAGCTGGTGAATGAGTAAGCAAATGATTGGCAAAGTGAGCAAACGACTGAATAAATCAATGTGTTTTGGAGTGAAAGCGAGAGTGAATCAGAGTTATAAATATATGAGTGAATCAATGGGTGAGAGAACAAAGAGACATGTGACGACAGACCCAGCAGCAGAAAGAAATATCGCAGAGTCTCACCAAAGGCTGTCAGGCATATGACAGAATAGAAGGCTGCAAGAGTGCAGAATAGAAGGCCGAGGCGGCTCCCCACCATCCCAATAATATGGATCCAGCCCTCCCTATGGCTGGGCACCCTGCTCAGCACTTCAAATACGTATGACAAAGAAGTTTTCTTCTCTCTCGACTCCCAACCAGGAAGCCGCTGCAGGACAGCAGCCCTGCTCTTCTTGCCAATGACCCTGCTTTGGGTGTCCCTCCTCTTCCTCCTGCATCATCTTGGGTCCAATTCTAAGCACTTATGTGTCCCCATCTGAGCAGGGAACCATGTGAGGTCAGGATGAGGTGTTCGGCAGGCCCTGGCATCCCTGCTTGTGTCCCAGGGACCTTGCCATGTCACTGTGCTCTGCTGTCTTAAAGATGCCGACATCTGCGTCTTGTGCCTGGGGGATTTTTCTAGAATGGTGGAAGGCTGCTCTGCCTACGTGCACAGTGGGGAAAAGTTGCCAGGGAGTGAACAACCCAGAAGCAGCTCTCAACCAGCGACTGTTGGTATAGAAGCACCCCGGCTCTACTGCTCCTTCGGTGGGATTGTTCTGAAGTCCACGTTTGACCCCATGTCCCAGAGTTTCCTAGGGGCAGTTGTCCATCAGGGTAACTGGCTCATGCCATACTCTATCAGCCGCTTTCTTTCGCTGAATCCTGCCTCTACTCCCTGCTCAAGCACCTCCCCAATAAACCAGCACTTTCAGAGGAAACCAGAGACAGTGATATTCTTCAGGTGGGGCACCTGGTGTGAAGCTGCTGCCCAATGGGGTGCTATCACTGTCAGGGTTTATTTGTCTAATACATGAGATAAAGGTGACTTTCATCTTCACTTTGTTAACTGAATTTCCTTGAAATAAGTATAGTTATATCTGAGCTATTAGGCTGGTGCGAAAAAAATTGTGCAAAACGTTAATGGTAGAACCGCAATTACTTTTGCACCAACCCAATACTTTGCCCAAGGTGTAACACTTCTGGGCATTTTCACTTCAAGGCTCCTGCTTTTTGCCTTGGAAATCCCCAGTGAGGCTCTGGTTCTCGGATAATCTATTTTCTGTCCACTGGAGTGTGAATGTGTCTGCCCAACTTTTCCCTGAGACCCCTCCCATTGATATCCATCTTCAAAGCAAATTCTTACCTTATTGCATTATCTACCTGTGGCTTTGGGAGCTATGAGCCCTTCATAGCAGTATCCCTCAGTAATTCATTGTCTAACACACATATCCATAGAAGGGAATCCTTATGACAGTAATGTGATTAATAAAAGCAATAGTAATAATGAATGCCTCCTGAGCACTTACTGTGTGCCAGAGGGTTTACATGCATTTCCTCATTTACCTTCACAGCATATGAGATGCATTCCTCTGTATTTTATATACGATGCACTGTTGCACATTTTACAATTGGGAAAACTGAGGCACAGAGAGACTGAGCCACTTGCCTGAGTTTGTGGCGGAATCAGGATTTGCATTCAGACCACCACTCAGCAAAGCCCACATTTGTTATTGTTTTGCCACATGGAGTGGCCAGTCTTGGAGCTTGGACTGTACAATATGTATTTCTAGGTAACTGATTCAACAGAGTGAAGAAATGAAGTTTTTGTCTTAAAAATCAGGCAAACTTACTCTGACCCTCAAAAGTTAGTCTCTTTTTCTGTGATAAGAAGAGAAAAATAGGCTATGTTGCAATGTAGATTCTGAACTCTTCCGCTTGGACTGGCCACCCCCAGACAGGCAGCCCGAGAGAGGGGACATAGCACTTTTGCTGTCATTGCATCTACTTGGTGGCTGGAAGAGTTAAAAGAAAATTACACTTCCCTTGCTGCCACCAGGCCCATCCAGACCACTATTATCTTTTCTCTGGAGTGTTATAGCATCTCTATAACCAGCGCATCAACCTCCAGCACTGCCCTCTTCCCTCCCCTTCATCAAGTGCTGTCTTTCTAAAACCTGGATTCCTTGGCTCCTATAATTTAGTCCATGCTTCCTACTCTGCAGGAGAGGTTCTGACTCTTCTGTCCTAGCTTACTCATGAGTCTATTGAAATGCTTACTAGCCCCCAAAGATGTAGTGCTCCCCTTAGCTGATGATATTACCTCTGTGTGGTGTGCCCATTCTCACCTTATTCTGGCAGTGAACTCCTATTCATTCCCCAAAGCCCAACTCAACAGTCACCTCCAGGAAACTGCTTGAATCCCCACAGGGTGATTAGTTGCTCTTTCCGCATTTTATTCTATTCTGAGAACTCCAATCTGAAGGCATTATAATTATTTGCTTCCCTGTCTACCTCCCCAGCAAGCATATGGGCTATTTGAGAGCAGGACTTGTTTATACTTGGGCTTTATTCTATGTGTCTTAAGAGTAGAGGACAGTGCCTGGCACTTAGAAGGAATGTAACAAATGTTTGTTGAGTGAATAGATGGATGTATGAATGAATTAGTGAAAATAAGAAGCATGAATCAAAAGATGAAAACATGAATAGTTGGATGGGAGAAGGAAGAAAGGAAAGGAGAGAGAAAGCAAGGGTGGAAGGCAGGCAGACAGACAAATGAACAAACAAATCTGTCTGCATCATCAGTAACTCAGAATGAATTTAAAGCTTTTTCATCATGCTATAGACTGAAGAATAGCAATTATTTTCTACTTAAGAATAATTCTGGCTGGGCACAGTGGCTCATGCCTATAATCCTAGAGCTTTGGGAAGCCAAGGCAGGTGGATTGCTTAAACCCAGGAGTTCAAGACCAGCCTGGGCAACATAGTGAAACCCGGTCTCTACAAAAAATACACACGAAAAAATTAGCCAATTATGGTGGTGCGTGCCCTATCTCTACAAAAAATATGCATGAAAAAATTAGCCAAAGCTGAGGTAGGCGGATCACTTAAACCCAGGAGGAAGAGGTTGCAGTGAGCTGAGATCACTCCACTGCACTCCAGCCTGGGTGACAGAGCAAGACCCTTTCTTAATAATAATATTGATAATAATAATAATAATAATAACTGATTCTTGCTGGGAAGATTCAAGTGTGTGTGTGTGTGTGTGTGTGTGTACTCACACTTGAAAATGCAGGACTTTGAACAGATTTCTTAGTCTATGGCATATGTGGAAGATCCTTCCAAAGTGTCTGTTTGGTGACTGGGACCTCGATTATGGGCCCTCCTGTGTCAGTCCACAGCCAGAAGAGTCTTGAAGCCTCCCCTCCCTCTTTGGAGTCTTCCTGGAAAAGAAATCACAGTGCCACCTGGGCATCCTTCAGTCTGCAGAGCAAATACAGTTTGTGCAGTTCTGAATGCACAGAGAACCTGCTTTATCTACCGTCTCCTCTAATTATAACCAGCCCCGAAAAACTGCTCCATGTTCAGGCTGAAGAGTGAGTTATGAAGAGATGGAGCCTCAGATTTGCCAGTTTAAATGCAGTCGGGTAATAGGGACAGCTTTTGTATTCTGAAAAAAATGCAGTCCCCAAAGCCTCACCTCCAGGCTTTCCCATAAATGACCCTGGCTATTTTTAGGGCATATCTGGGCTGGGTCTGTGAGCACAAGGATGGGAATACACGCAGGAGATTGGAGGCATAGGTCTTAGATGGCCCTGCTGCTCACCAGCCAGACAGCCTTGGGTCAACCTTTTGACATCTCCGAGCCTCAGTTTCCTCACCTATGTAGCAGTGGATCTACAGAATGTCTTCAAGAGTCCCTCTCAGCTCTAATAACCAAATGTTCTACAAATTCTAGCCAATAAAAGTGTTAGGCAACTTTTCTAGAAGTTTAGCTACTTAATGCTTAAAGCATATGTTAGGCATGTGCAGGTCTCAAATTTGGCCACAGACATCCTGGATTTCTCTCTCTTCCCACTTGGGTCCCCCATCCAGATAGTCACCAAGTCCTGCCCATGGCAGCTTCTAAACAGCCCTCTAATTCAGCTGCTTCTTCCATCCCTGCCTCCTCACTTGCCCTCATCTCACCAGGCCTGCTCCTGGTTGGTCTTCTTACCCCTCCATCCCCTGCTGCCAGAATGACCTTGGAAAATAGAAACCAGATGGTAGTTCTCCCTCACGTTAAAGCCCTCTGTGGCTCCTCTTTGCCTGAAGGAAGAAACCCAATCTCCCCGATGGGGCCGACAGAGCCCAGCCTGACCTGCCCCAGTCCACCCCATTCCCAGCCAGTGTACCCTCACCGTGGGTCCTGATACCCACAGTAGCCCAGATGCCTGTTCATGATTGCAACCTGAGCAGCCCACACATCATCTAACACATAGGAGGCATTACAGTGGGTCATGAATTCCTTAATTCTCTTCTTCTCTCCTTCCACAAACGACCCTCAAATTGTCAAACAGGAACAGCAAAAGCAGCAGGCATTTTAAGGATGGAGAAACAGATCAAATCATCCCTTTTCTCAAAGAGCTCTCCATCTACTGGAGGAGGCAGCCCCATAAACATAAGCTTTCTGCATCTTGCCCAGACCCATGGAAATTCCTAGAGGAACTAAGCCAGCTGGGTGGAGGGGCGGGGAGAGGGGGGCGGTGTGAGGGCAGCAGCAAAGTTCCATCCAGGTCGACCTTTGCTGGATGAGGTGAGGAGCGCACAGTAGGTGCCTGGCACAGCAGGTGCAGCCAGTGACCTGGGCTGTTGCTAAGGTCTCCTGACACCATGTGGTCCAGTGGCTTTCCTGGCTTCAGCAAGGTGCTCCCTCTATTTTTTGCATGAAACAATTGCTTTTTTTATCTCACAGTGCCTTGCATCACAGCCTGCTTTCCTCGGGAACATTTTTTATTCTCCTTCCCAGCCCTTATTTATTTTGGGCAATTTATCTTTTTTTTTTTCTTGGTGCCCTTTGCTGCCACCTAGTTAATTCCTTGTTGTTCCAAGTTTTGTTGTATTCAACTCTTTGTTTTTGTTCACTGAAACCAATAAAAGTGGAACCAGAAAGTAGAGCATAGGCTTGCTTTTTGAAAACAAGTCTATTTCATATATTCTCTCCAGTGTATGACTGCTGAGGGGAAAAGCAGATGAGGGTGTCAGTTTTTAGTGGTGTTTGATGGTGCTGTGAAGTAGAGGACCAGCCCACTTTGCAGTTCTTGGCTCTGACTTTGCACCTCCCACTGCTGGGGCTCCTCGGGCCCCAGGACACTTCCAGACACAGGGGCTCCAATAAAGGGGCAGCCCAGTGGGTTGTAAAAGGCCCCTTGTTATATGGGGCCCAGTCGGTTCCAACAGCTGCTCCTTACTGGGCCTGCTTGGGAGCCCAGAGCTGTGGGGACTCTTCATGCTTCTGTCTCTAGGTAATACTGAGACTGCAGCCTCTGGGGCATTGAGGCCCTGTTCAGGTGGGCTGGCGGCTGTGCCAACAGCAGTGCAGTGGGGAGATAAAGGAGAGGGGGTGCTCTCAGCTTGCGTTCGGCGAATGTTTCCCAATGCCCAATTTAGGATCTCTGGGACTTCCCAGGACTCCCTCCTTGGTGGGCGTGGTGGCTGTTCCCAGTCATGCACCCTGGAGGCCTGGTCGTTATAACCAGAGTGAGAGAGATGGGGCTCTGGGGTGGTGGCAGAGCTATTGCCAGGGGATCAAGCTTCACTTGGGTCAACAGGTTCCCATTGTGGTCCCCAGGCAGGGACAGTGGGGTTGACTGAGGAACTCCTGGGTGCTGGTTTCCCCCCAGGTATTTAATCCCATCATCACACTTAGGTCTTATGACACCCCTGCAATAAATTATTCTCTCCATTTTTCCAATTACAGAAACAGGCTCAACAAAACCAGATAACTTCCTCAGTCTCCTAGCTAGAACTCTGTGTGGGAGCAGAGTGCCTTGGGCTGCGTTAAACATTGCTAATGCCCAATGTGCATTGTACCTTTACCTGGGATTAACCCCATGGCTTTGAGTAGGAACTGTGGCTGTTCTGTTAACTCCTGCCTCCTGGCATACTGAACAAAGGGATTCTTCACTGCATAAAATTGCACATTCAAATTAACCGTTATGCAAGAAATGCAGTTTGACTGGGACTCCTTCCAGCCATGGCACAAATTGGGGGAAATATGATCAATAGTTTTTGGTGCTAAAAACACAAGAGATGATCAAATTGCATCCGAAATTCTCCCAGTTTACAGATGAGGAGACTGATACACAGAAAGAAAGTGACTCAGCCAGGATCACAGGATGTTGGTATCAGGGAGACCCACCCACCTCTCCATGCTGCATGTTTGTCTAGAGCTTGTGAAGGTTTAGAGGAGTGATCATGCTCTCATTCAGGGCGAGGGACCCATTAGAGCATCCAGCATTTGGTGAGCAACTATTGTGTTTCAGGCATATTCCTACACATTTTCTCATTTAAAACTCAAAGTGATTTTCCAAGACATGAATGTCTAATAGTAGAGTCAGAATGTATTGCCACTGGCAGACAGGCAGACACTGTGCAGGGCCATTGTCCTGTCCAGGCCTGGTGACTGGTTTTTCCTTTTCCTTCCTTCCCCTTCCCCTTCCTCCTCCCCCTCCCCTCCCCTCCTCTCCCCTCCCCTCCTCTCCTCTCCTCTCCCCTCCCCTCCTCTCCTCTCCTCTCCTCTCCTCTCCTCTCCTCTCCTCTCCTCTCCTCTCCTCTCCTACAGAGTCTCTCTCTGTTACCCAGGCTGGAGTGCTGTGGTGCAATCTCAACTCACTGCAACCTCTGCATCCCGAGTCCAAGCAATTCTCCTGCCTCAGCCTCCTAAGTAGCTGAGATTACAGGAACCCACCACCACCCCTGGCTAATTTTTGTATTTTTAGTAAAGACAGGGTTTCACCATGTTGACCTGGCTGGTCTTGACCTCCTGACCTCAAGTGATCTGCCCACCTTGGCCTCCCAAAGTGCTGGGATTACAGGCATGGGCCACTTGCTTGGCCCACTGGTTATTCTTAATGTCCCATTTGGTGGATGAAGACATGAGGTACAGAGAGGTTGAGTAAATTGCCTGAGAGCTGGCAGGGAGAGAAAGTGTGGGAACAGGGATTTGCATGTGAATTGTTATCATAGCCCTTACTTGTCTACTACACTGTGTTATTATTATCCCAATTTTACAAAACTGCAGAGGAAATAAGCCCAGAGAGGTTGAGGCTTGTGCTCAAGGCCACACAGCTCATTAGTAGGACTTCACTCAGGAGTATCTGGTCCACGTGCTGGGTGTTCTCTCCTCCACACAGTCTCTCCCAGGGACCAAGCCTGTGTTACAGCTCAGAGTGAGACCTGTGTTCAGTTTGACAAATCTGCACTGTGGGCTGGCCCTGCAGGTCCCGAGGATGGGGGATCGGGTGGCAAACTCAGCAAGCCAGGTCCTGTCCTCAAGCAGCTGGCAGGTGAAGAAAGCTGGCCTCACTCAGCCTGTGCCCAGTGGCGGCCTCTCAGCTCAACCCATGTACCACAGGGGACCTCGGTTGTGGGACTGTGGGTGCCTGCTCCCTCCCACAAACCAACCGTCTCCAGAGATGCTGAATCACTCACACTAGTGTGTGTAAACAAGCACGGTTTGGAGGGGTGCTTTTTCCATCTATCATGAAGCTTCTGAATACTGTTCCCATCTTAAGGACCCAATATCATTTAACATTATATCATGAATTCCATTAAATAGCCAGTGTGTGAAATGCTATTTAAAAATGGCATGATGGCAGCTCTTAGTCATTTTCTGAGAACTTGACAACCTCAGGATGGCAAGGGGTGGGGAACGGTCCAATCCAAAAAGTGCAGGGCTTCAATCCCAGAGCAACCTTGCCCTGCTCAGAACCCCCTTCCCAGACCATTGCAGGCCAGAGCAGGCCTCTACCTGGTAGCTTCCTCCCCGAGCACCTTCCCTGTTGCCCCAGCCCTGTTCCTCTCCAGTGCTGCCCCTGCTCACTGACTCTTTGTGCCTGGGATTGTACTGCACATTTGCACTGTGCATTTCCTTATTTCCTGGGGTCCCCACCAGTTCCAGTTCTCCTGGAGCCAGGATTTTGTGTTGGTGCCTGCTGCAACCCTGGAGCTCACAGGGCTTGGCATATTGCAAGCTCTCAAAAAGATCTATTGAATAAATACATGACATCTATGGACAAAATTTAGCATTAGAGAATGCTGCAATTGTGATAAGAAAACAGTAAATATGAAAAGTGCTTTGTTGGTGATTTACTGTATGTCAGGTACTTTATGAAGAACTTTGTATCATTTAAGTCTCATAGCGATGAGGTACATTCTAAAATAATCCCCTTTTTACAGATGGAGAAAACCAGTGCTCAGAGATGTCAGGCAACCTGCCTAAGGTCACCCAGCAAAGACATGGTGATTAGGATCACAACCCAGACCTGTCCAATTCTAATACTCAAACTTTGCATCAGGACTACCTGCTTCCCTCCCTGGCATTTCTTACACAACGCTTGGCATGGACCTGGCTCTCAAAAGCGTATACTGAATGAATAAATAATCTCTTTGGGCAGAATTTAGTGGTAAAAGAGGCCAAGAGGCTTCAATCATTATGTTAGTTCTACAAGTTCATTTCCTGTTTTTTTTTTCTTTTTTCTTTTTTTTTCAGTGGTGCCTTAGAATACTGGAAACAATGAGGAACTCTTCCTAAAGTCTCATAGGTTAGGTGCCAATATTGAGAAGTATATTATCCCTGGGGGTGCACAGATGGGTTTAGCCTGGTGCTTACCTTTAGCCAGCTTCCCTGTAACCTGCTGAGAGCTTTTGCCAGTGTCTGAGAGAGACAGTTTCAGGCGGGTGTTGAGTCACAATGTTAGCCTCCAGAAAAAGTGTTGTCCTCAGGCCCCTCTGAGAACCTGGTCTGCAGGAAGCATCCCACTGTGGGGGAATGTGGACGAGCATGTGCTGGTGGTTGTGGGAAATAACTCGTAAAAAGAAACCCACTGTATGAATTTCTCACCATATGCTGAGTACGCATATTTAGGCTCTTACACAATTGTCACAGAGCCCTACCCAGTAGGCATCATTGCTGTCCTTCCACGGTGAAGTACGCGAGACTCCTGTGGGTCATGTGACTTGCCCAGTGTCACGTATACATGGCCGCTCAGGATCAAACTTCTGTCCTTACCCTTGACCCTCACCCAAGTCCAAAGCCCCTGATTTTTCTGTTACTTTACATTGACAATGCATATAAGGTCCTCTCTTAGAGGAAAATTAAACTGAATTAAGGAAAAACAAAACAAAATCCTTTCAAGTAATGCAGTCTCATGAAGACAGTTTATTCCTCTCCGATGTTTCTCTTTAAAAATCATGAAACTTAAAAGCTGCCAAACTATTACCCAAGTAAAGTCCAAATGCAAGGCAAAAATACGGCTGCAGAAAGGAAAGCCCTCGGTGGCCGTTTGCCCACAGAGCCAGCCTGCGTGAGCAAAGAGCACACATCTGGGCTTCGTGAACACCAGGGCCCTGCGGCACTCACACAACCAGGACACCCTCCATTTGTCTCACACTTAACCACATGCACATACATTTTCTTGAGAAAGCCAGTGTCTGTGTTCTTCTGCACCTTTTTCCTGGAGTTGAAGCCGAAGCTGTACATCTCATTACTCCGGTGCTTATGTTTTCTCCCTGAATATGTATTTGAACAATTCCCTCCTGATCTGTTCTCCTGGGGCAGGATGGGCAGGCTGCCTTTGCAGAGAGCAGATGTGATTTTTCTTTGTCCTTTATACTCTTCCGTCTCCAAACTCACTCCCAGCTCTTCTCTTTGAACAGGTTTTGACCTGATGGATTTGTTCAGTGTGAAGGAAATCTTGGGGAAGAGAGAGAATGGCGTGCAGAGTTCTTATGTACGGATGGGATCCTTTCCTGTGGTGCAAAGTACTGAGTGAGTGGTCACTTCTCTTTCCAGACCTGCCCAGGGTGTCGTGGGAAAGGGCAAGAAAGGGGCCAGCAGCCTCAGTTTCATACTTGGCACTGACCCAGGCTTTAACCTACACAGTGCCTGGTAAGGTTGCCCTGTGATGAAGCAGCTGAACCACTGGACCAGGGAATTCAACCTGTTTTTTAGCCAATCTATTATCATTGACTTCATTGGTTCTCTGCTCCTTCTACACCCATCTCTCCATACACAATTAGCCAAATGGCTAATTTGGCATTAGCCATTCATTCATACATGTGTTTTTCTGTCCATTCATGAAATAACAAACGAGTATGGTTTAGTAGTGCATAGCACCTACTAAGGACCTGACACTGCATTCATGGCAGGTGTGGCTTTGCCAGAATCACGGAGTGGCTTTGGCCAGTTGAGACTGAGTATCAGTGTTGACTGGTTACTTGGCTTTACACATTTCTAAATGCCCTTGTGCCTCAGTTTTCTCATGTTTTCAATCCAAAGTGAATGTTCCTGCCTTGCAACATTACTGAGAGGACATCATGTAAAGATTTGTCCAGTTCCTGACACTTATTGGGCCTCCAGTCAGGAGCTAAAGATGATACCAAAATGAACACTCTATTCTTCTTATCACAGGCAGACAAATCTTTTGAAAACAAAAATGATACTGTTACCCAATCCAGACCCCAAGAGAGCGTTCTTGGATCTCATGCAAGAGAGAATTCAGGGTGACTCTGCAGTGCAAAGTGAAAGCAAGTTTATTAAGAAAGTAAAAATATAAAAGAATGACAGAGCAGCCCTAGGGGCTGCTGGTTGCCCATTTTTATGGTTATTTTTTGATGATATGCTAAACAAGGGGTGGGTTATTCATGCTTCCCCTTTTTAGACCATATAGGGTAACTTCCTGACATCGCCATGACATTTATAAACTGACATTTATAAACATGACATTTATAAACTGTCATGGCACTGATGGGAGTGTAGCAGTGACGACAACCAGAAGTCACTCTCGTGGCCATTTTGGTTTTGGTGGGTTTTGGCCGGCTCCTTTACTGCAACCTGTTTTATTAGCAAGGTCTTTATGACCTGTATTTTGTGCTGACCTCCTATCTCATCCTGTGACTTAGGATGCCTTAGCCATCTGGGAATGCAGCCCAGTGGGTTTCAGCCTCATTTGACCCAGCTTCTGTTTAGGATGGAGTTGCTCTGCTTCACACGTCTCTGACAGTATCGTCTCATGCGACCTCTCTTCCATCTTTAAACTAATATTTAACTGCTTCCAGTGTTCTTAGTAAACTAAAAGGCCAGGAAGAGGAAGGCCCCTGTGTGACCCGGCCCCATCCTGCCTTTGTGGTCTCCTGGCTCATCCTCCAGTCTTCCCTGTGTGTCTCCTGTCTGTGTTCTAGGGCCTCCCAGGCACCTTCCTCCCACTGGGAGGCCTTAGTTCATGTTCTTCCTCTACCTGAGACACCTGCCCTGCTCATCCTGCAAAGCATGCTCACCCATTATGCTCTCTGGATGCCTTCCTTGAATCCCCAAAGTCAGGTCTTCCCCTTACCTACCCTCCTCCCAATTTGCACTTCTGTACAAAATGTGTTAAAGTTGAAGTTACCTGATCCACTGTGCAATAGTCTTATCTCCCCTATTCAATGAGAAGTCCTAGCAAGGAACTGAGTCTTGGTTTCTGCTACAGTCTCGGCCCCCAACTAAGCTCTGCCCAGAGTAGGGAATGAGGAAATATTTGCTGAATGAATGAGTCAACAGCCGGTAAGGAGTGACAATGTTCTTTCAGATGCTAGTCTGGCGAAGACTGGCTTTGAATGCCAGCTCCTAGAGTATGGGTTTCTGCATGTGTGTGATCCTTTTTGTTTTTTTAATTCAATGAGCATTCTCTGAGTGGCAGCCACACACAGGCACTGTTTCAGACCCTAAAGTCATTTCATCCATGGCTCGCAGTGTCTGCATTCCAAGAGTGATTTTACAGAAGAAGAAATGAGACAAGTCACTTCCTCTCTGAGTCTTGTTTTCATGAAACAAAGACAATAATCACTGTCAGCCAACTCTTGAGAGAGTCATCTTCCCAGACAATGAGGTTGTCCCTCCACACACAGTCAGGTGCTGGGGGATGTTATTATGAATCACCTGGCCCCATGCTCATGTGGGGGGTGCACAGGGATGAACAGAGTCTACAGCCTGTTTTCTCCTTCACTTCCCCTCACTTCTTTGCCTAATATGTCCAATTCACCACCCGTTCTACTTGTAAGCAGGAAAAAATCGTGTGGAACTTTAAGAAAAAAATGCAAAAGAGAACGAACAAAGTAAAGAAAGCAAAAGTTACACAAATCTAGTGGAAGGGTCTAACCAAGGACCACTCTGTTTGTTAACCTTCTAAGGAGGTACTTGGATCAAAGAGCAAAGCAGCCGCATTCAGGCAATGCTCTGTGGAACACAGCATGGGACCCCCATTCTGGCTCATGGATTTGGGCTCCTTCCTGTTCTCTGAGAGTTGCTCTGTGGAGGAATTTCTACATTTGTTTTCATGGCAAAGCACCCAAAATAAAATCAAATGGGCAAAGTTCCTTCTTTTCAAGAAAGGATATTACACTTTTAATTTCTAAAGCTTTGAAATTTAAACACACATAGATATAATTTTAGTTTGCAAGTTAATTTTGTTCATAAAGAAAAGAGATGTCACTTTCAATATTTATATTTTTTTCTCACCTGTTTAACATTTAAAGGGCACCTTATCTAATTTACTTCTCACGACAATAACGGAAATGAGCAAGGCAGGTATTATAGTTTTCACTTAGCTGGTACAACATTTGAGACTCAAAATGGGACAGTGATTTGCTCAACACCTCACAGGTCAGAGGAAGCAGAGGCTGGCCTCAAACTCAGGTCTTCTAATTACACACCCTTTTCCCTTCCACTATCATCTCATATCTGCTGTATTATTTGTGGAAAAGATTGGATTCAGCTATTTCCTTTCTTTAGATGTTTTCTGTTGATGATCTTTTTTCTCCCTGATTAAAATGACTGATACACATATGTGTGTGTGTATAGACATATATATCTGCACATATATCCACATATAGTGGATATATAGTATATATATAGTATTATATATATATATTAGTATAATAACTAAGCAAAAGTTATTATAATCAGGGGAATAAAAAGTCATTAACAGATACATCTGTACTTTTTCTTGTGATATACTTGTCTGTGTGTATTTCAAAGGCATAAGAAGAAAGTGTGTTCAGGGGGAAAAAATAGCATAATTGGATTCATTAAGAAAATAAGGAGAAAATGGCCGGGTGCTGTGGCTCATGCCTGTAATCCCAGCACTTTGGGAGGCCAAGGCAGGCAGATTACTTGAGGTCCAGGGTTTGAGACCAGCCTGGCCAATGTGGTGAAACCATGTCTCTATTAAAAATACAAAAAATTAGCTGAAACCCTGTCCACTAAAAATACAAAAAATTAGCCAGGCATGGTGGCAGACACCTGTAATCCCAGCTACCCGGAGGCTGAGGCAGGAGAATTGGTTGAGCCCGGGAGGCGGCAGTTGCAGTGAGCCAAGATCATGCCATCCATTGCACTGCAGCCTGGAAGACAAAGCGAGACTCTGTCTCAAAAAAAAAAAAAAGAAAAGAAAAGAAAGAAGGAGAAAATGAAAAACAAAGCAACGTATTGATCTGTGGCTACAAAGCCTGTGTCTGTGGACGCAGGTGGGGAGGTCCCATCTTCCTCCTGCATGGGCAGTGACTGAGGGCATCTCTGAATACTGAGGGAGGCCCAGGTGCTATGAGTGATGGGCCCTGTTCCTACTACCTGGATGTGATCCTGGGTGACATCCCAACTCACAGAATGACTTTGAACAACTGGGCCATCATCTCCCAGCCTGGAGCTGTAAACAGAATCAGAATCTTGCTTGCAGGTCCTACAGCCAAACAAAGTCCCTGCGGATCTGCAAGTCTGAGAACCAGGAACTCAGACGCCTCCCCACTTCCCTTCCTGTCTGTCTGGCCAGGCAGGGTCCACCTCCTCCAGCAGGGAAGTCAATGTCATGTGCATTCCTGAGGCAGCCCCCAACCCCCAGGGCAGGATTGGGCTCCCCCATAGCAGGCTCTGCAGTTAAGAGTGCAGTCAGCTGGTGATTAAGAGAAGAGTGCAGGAGAGCAGATCCCAGGTGTGTTTTCCTCTGCCACTTGGTAGCCAAATGGCATGGAGTTAACCTCTCAGAGCCTGGGTGCCCTCAGCTATAGCACGAGGATCAAAATACAGATTTTTTTTTTTTTTTCAGACGGAGTCTCGCTCTGTCGCCCAGGCTGGAGTGCAGTGGCGTGATCTTGGCTCACTACAAGCTCTGCCTCCCGGGTTCACACCTGTAATACCTTCTTTATACATTCTCGTGAGGAAGAAATTAGGCAATATGTGAAAAGAGTAGTGGTGAGCTTGTGTTAAGCTCTGAAGTGTATTTTTATTAAATCCTAGAATCTTATGTCAAATGAGATCCTATGTGTAAGTGCTTTATTGAATCTGAGAAACACTACGAAAAAGTAAGCTAAACTTTATTTTGATAGGATGTAAGTCTAGGATAGATCAGTGGTTCTCAACTAAGAGAAATTTCACCCCCACCCCCCAGGGGGCCTTGGGCAGTATCTAGAGGCAATTTTGTTGTCACAACTGGGTGAGGGGTTGCTACTGCCATCGAGTAGGTGGGGGCCAGGGAGGCTGCTCAGACTCCTACAAGGCATGGGGCAGCTTCTGCGTCTGTGTTGTCTAGGATGTGTTCTCCAGGAAGATCAAGCAGGCCTGTACTAGCTCTAGTGAAAGAGGGGTTTCTCCATGGAAATGGCTGTTGACAGTTTTCGAAGTTCTGCATTCCTTCAACTTTTATGAAGTGCTTGCCATGCTGCGGGGACCCGAGTGGGTGCTGAGGGACAGGGATTTGTCAGTGTTTCCTCTCCAGGGACCTCAAGGAAAATGTGGGGAGCCTGGAGAGCTGGAAGACAGGTGGCCGTGAGTCAAGCAGATGGGAGAGATGAAGAAGGAGGGGGTGATGTCAACGACGTTTTCCAGAACTCTGTTGTGAAGGGAAGGAGAGGAAGAAAGAGAGGAAATGGGAGATTCCTCAGGTCCCGACTGGGGATGTGCAGTCAGGGGAGGCTGTGTGTTGGGGGTGGCGGGGTTTTGTACTGATATGCGAGAGGCAGTAGGGAGCTCAGGTGCCCTGTTCATGATACAGAGGAAGATGGAAGAGCAGTGCTCCGAGGACAGAGGGACTGAGGGATGGCATCTTGGTTCTTGGTCGGGGGATTGATCCTCCACAGAAGGGAATGAGCAATTTTCATTTCTGAATTTGGGAGAGGAAAAGCAGCCCCAGAACTTGGCGGGGGTGGAGCAACAGGGAGCCGAGGCCTCCCCAAGGTGAGGGGCTGGCTCCACAGGCCAGGCAGGAACCTGGGCCTTGTGGGAGAGAAGAGGATGTGCTACATCCCAGTCTATTCTGGCTGCTGTGACAAAGCACCATAAATTAAGCTGGGTGGCTCATACACAGCATTTACTCCTCACAGTTCTGCGGGCTGGGAAGTCTAAGATCAGAGTCCTCATAGACGCCATTCTTCCCTGCACTCTCACATGGTGGGAGGGGTAAACAAGCTCTCTGGGGTCTCTCTTATAAGGGCACAAATCCCATTCATGAGCCTTCTGCCCTCACAACCTAATCACCCCCCACCAAAGCCCTATCTTCTGTTACCATCATCTTGGTGTGAAGATTTCAACATAATGAATTTAGGAAGACAGAAACATTCAGACCATGGCATCCTGGCATCTGGGACAGGGCCCCCAGCAGGATAAGATATATCCATTTGTCCTGGCTGAGGAGGGATGCAGCAGGGAGCAGCAAAGCTGGGAGTTTCTCCATATATGATCCCTGGAGTGTGACCATTTAACGTTTACTGTGGATGTCATCAGTCATGGTGGTAGTGGAGAGATGGAAGCAGATGTACCATAGGGATGGATTTGAAGATGCTGAGGCTGGAACCTCAGGGGCCATGACGATAGTCTAGGTTACATTGAGGTCCTGACCTAAGGAGAAGGCAGTTAAGGCAGGCCAGGAAGGTGGATGGTGGAAATATTTAGGAAGTCAACTTGGCAGGGCTTGATCACTGGTGGGTTGTGTGGGTTCACTTTGCTGGCTCCCTGCTCTCATTGCCAAGCCTGGTGTGTTTGTCTCCATTTTTCTCCAGGGAGGTGTTCCCCCAAGGTTTACCTGATGAATACGCCTTTGTCACAACCTTCCGGTTCAGGAGAACCTCTCGGAAGGAAGACTGGTATATCTGGCAGGTCATCGACCAGTACGGCATCCCACAGGTAAGGACAGCACCGCCTTATCTCAGTGGTCCTGAGCTTTCTGTTTTCCTCGCACAGGGATTGGCATCACCCACCGTGTTTTCTCCAGGGCTCTTATCCCTGGGCCTAGAAAGATCAAGAACCTGGTGTATGGAGGCTCAGAGGACCTGCAAGGGGGATGTCATGAGACCCAAGAGGTCCAGCTTCTTGTCCTAATGATATAGTACCAGGCCTTCCAATGGGGGTAAAGGAGACTGAGTTCCTGTCCTCCGAGAGTCTTGACCTAGCCAAGGAGATGGGCGCCAGCTCTGCTGTCCTGTGACCCCTGCTGTATTGGCAGCATGAGTGACCCGGCTTTGTGATGCAGTGGAGGGCACTGGCTCAGGGTCACATAGACCTGGGTTCGGGTCTCGTGTCTACTCCTTTATTGGTGTGGGTCCTGGGATGGGTTACTTTATCTTTCTGAGTCTTGGTTTTCTTCGCTGTAAAATGGAAAACAGAGTACCTACCATGAATGGTTGGTGGGAGAATCAGATGGAATAATGGCCTATAAAGCATCTAGACCAGTGTCTGAGACATAATACAATCTCATCATGAGAAGTTCCCTTCAGTGTTCTTCTGAGTGAAGCTCTGGGTCCTGTCTTTACTTACCTCTGGTGTGTTTCAGCTTTCAGTTCCCACAAAGGTAGGACAGTTCTCCATCAGCACACAGTCTGGTGAGGAAAGACAAATCTGAAATTCAAAGCCATCAACACCATCTGTTGGTCTGAGATAAAAGCAACACTACTATTTGTTCTCTGCCAAATCCAAATCCCCTTGTTCTCAAGTTCATAGACGAACTGTTTCTTTCTCCTCTCCTAGAAAAATGAACTGGGTGAAGATATTACTCACTTTCAGCTGGGAGATACTGACTAAACTTTCACTAGGGGCTAAAATAAAATAAAAGCATCCTCAAGCAATTGGACTCCAGCAATCACACTCATGGCCTACCATCAGAGAGGGCAAGATACTCTTAAACAGTGAGCTCGCCTTCCCAGGTTGAGGCTGGGCCCTGACTTCAGATGCATTTGCTTATCAATGTGTACATGCTCTTAGTAGGAGCTGGGGATTGTTCAGAGGACTTTACAAATACTAATTCATTTAGTCTTCATAATAATTCTATGAATATTTTCTACTGTTAGCATCACAGATATAAGGAAACTGAGCCAAATATGAGGAAACAGAGAGGCTAAGAAATTTGCTTACCTTTTGACAGGTAATAAAAGCAGAAGTTGAGATTTGAACCCAGTCATTCAGGTTCCCACATCTGTGCTTTTAACCACATGCTTAGCTGGCTTCTCTTCCAAGCCTGTCCTGATCAATTAGTCCTGTTGAATGATTTTTCCATAACATCCCTGGTCATACTGAGATGCGGAAACATTTTCAAACTTAACTGCTGAGAGGCTTGATTTTGTAAGTGTGGGAGGCTGAATGGAGGAGTCGAGATTCTTCTCCAGAGGCCACTTTTCTGGAGAATTCCATTGCATTCCCATCCAGTGTCATCTCCAATTGCACAGGTCTTGCTTCTCCATTTTCTCAGGGTCTGGTGCAGTGGTACTGGGCCCCTGCCATGACATTCTTGTGGGTGAGCCTGCACCGCCCCCTCAGTCTGGGATCTCTTCCTTCATGGCATTTGCAGAGCTGTCTGTGCCCTGTCTGCCATGTGTGCGTCGTCTCCTCCTCCTGTCAAAATGAGTAATGGGGTGAAATACCGCAGAGCCATGCAGAGATGAAGTCTGTCTTGAGATCTGAGATTCCTGTGTGAAGAGGCACCCAGAAATTTACCCTTGTTAAGCCAGGCTTGGTTGGGTGCCCATCACCAGAAGTGCCAATGATGCGCACTTCCATGCCCTGGGGGAAATACTGGCTAGACACAGGAAAACTGGATAAAGACCTGTAAAGAAGATGATCTGTGAGCAGAGTGGTGTTCGGTGCATGCCCATACACTCTGTCAGTCATTGTAGATCTACAGGTAGAGAAGTTCATCTATAGATACAGATGCTCATGCTTTCATTTGCCATTTACAACCACCCTTAAAAGCTGACATGTTCCCCATTTGTCATTTGGGTAAACTGAGGGACATTCACTCATTCCAGATACGATAAAGGGACAGCAAGGAGGCCGGTACAGTTGGAGCAGAGTAGTGTGTGTGTCTGTGTGTGTGTGTGTGTGTGTGTGTGTTGGGGTTAGTTAGATATGAGGTTCTAGAGGTGAAAGGAGACTGGATTTCAACAAGTCTTATAGGCCAGTATAGGGACTTTTTGTTTGAGAAGAGACTCTGTGGAGTTGCACAGGCCCAGAAATAGGACAAATTAGGAGAACATGGTAGTGATCCAGGCAAATGTGAATGCCAGCAGTAACAGTGAGATTAGGAGAAACCGTCAGGTTATAGATTGATTTTGAAAATAGAACCAGTAGGATTTGCTGATGGCGCTGACCTATAAAGTGCCTTCCCCAGGGCCACCCAGCTAATATTGGTAGACACAAGACGTCTGACTACCGGGTGCCCTCCCTTGCTCTATACCATGCTAGAGACAGAAACACGGGGAAAGCCATGTCCCCAGGAAGCTCTGAAGGTTCAGGGACACAGTGCTCGAAATGTGAAATGGAAGACCATGTTTAATCATGGAAGTATTCGCTTTATGTGTATTAGAAGTATTAGATCATTAGACAAGGTTTCATAGTTTTCTGTTTTATGCCCTACTCATAGCATAAAATAGGTGATGCAATTAAAATAAATCCTAGTCTTCCTTGGTTGTACTGAACCCATGTGGAGCATGGAAAAAGAGACCAGAAGACCTAGGTTGTGTTGAATATGTAGCTGATCCCCCGTACTACGTGAGTACCTTCCTTCAACTACAGAGACTCTTATTCATTTGTTCATTCCTTCATGCATTCAGTACCTTTTTATTGAGTGCCACTGTGTACCATGTGTTGTTCTAGCCACTGGAGTTACACAGATGAAGAGAGAAAGTGCCTGTTAAAATGATGGGCAGGAAAGACAAAAAGGTGAACAAAAGACATGCATAAGATAATTTCATATACTGATGCTCTGCTATGAAAAAAGTCAATAAATGATTGGGCACAGTGGCTCATGCCTGTAATCCTAGCACTGTGGGAGGCCGAGGCAGGCAAATCACCTGAGGTCAGGAGTTCGAGACCAGCCTGGCCAACATGGTGAAACCCCATCTCTACTAAAAGTACAAAAATTAGCTGGGCATAGTGGTGCACACCTGTAGTCCCAGCTACTTGGGAGGCTGAAGCAGGAGAATTGCTTGAACCTGGGAGATTGAGTTTGCAGTGAGCTGAGATCGCCCCACTGCACTCCAACCTGGATAACAGAATGAGACTCCATCTCAAAAAAAGAAAAGAGAGGAAAAAAAAAAAAGAAAAAAGAAAAAAAGTCAATAACACATCTTGGGATGTGAGAACAGATGGCCAAGTTAAAATCCAAGAGTACGTGTTTATCAGGGAAGGTTTCACTGCTGTGATGCTTGTGAATTTACTTGCTTAATTCATTATTGCAAATATTTAGAACAGTGCCTGGAAAATAATAAATACTATATAAATGTTTTATATATATTATCATTCTCATAATAGTCCTCATGACAATTCATTTAATTAAATTCTTGTGGATCAATTTATATAATCCTCTTCACAAGTAGGCACTACTATTGGTCCCATTTTACAAATGAGGAAGCTGTAGAGAGGTTAAATAACTTACCTAAAGTCACACAGCTAAAAAGTGATTCATTGGTTTAGATGTAGGCTGGCAAGAGACAGCCCCTACTGGGTCCACATTTTTGACGAGTGCTGTAGCAAAATGACTGGGGTTAAGGGAACTGATGCAGTTAAGGGATAAGGGTTAAGGAAACCAACAAGAAATGCCAAGGCATTCCAGGATCAGCCACAGGAGGAAGCTACCACCCGAGCCTGGATGGGCAGGGGAACAGGGAGGAGATGGTGAGTTCTAGAGTCACAGAGGAGGATATACTTCCAAAGAACTGGGGCACATGGAGAAACAAAGCCACTCAGGAGCCACAGGGAAGCCAGGAGGGGTGGGAGGAATACATGCCCCAACTCTCTCTCTTCCCACTCGTTGGTCTCCATTCCAATGGACTTCCCATGGGCCAAGCTCAAGTAGAAGCCAAAGGGCCCAGGAGCCAAGATGAAGAAGTCCTAAAAGGTCAGATCCTGGGAGCAGGGAGCCACAGGGAAGGGGCAAAACATGAATATTAGAGCAGATGAAGACTAACCTTGCAGAGACGGAACAAGGAAATACTCATTCTTTCATTCACTCAGTGGATACTCATGTTCTGTGCCTTCTATTCTGTTCATACTTTTGTGCACTGATTGTGTATCTCTTGCCCACTGTTGTGTTCCTGACACCCGGCATGTTGCCTGCTAGGCGCACAGGATGTTTGATGAATATTCTAGAGGGATGACAAAATGAGTACATGGATGAGAGCATACTCACTTATTCGTTATTAAAAAGCAATCAGACACAATCAGGTGTGGTGACTGATGCCAGTAATCCCAGCACTTTAGGAGGCCAAGGCGGGCAAATCATTTGAGGTCAGGAGTTTGAGACCAGCCTGGCAAAAATGGTGAAACCCTGTCTCTACTAAAATCACAAAAATTAGCTGAGCGTGGTGGTGCACACCTGTAATCTCAGCTACTCGGGAGGCTGAAGCAGGAGAATTGCTTGAATCTGGGAGGCGGAGGTTGCAGTGAGCTGAGATCACACCACTGCACTCCAGCCTGGGCAACAGAGTAAGACTCCATCTCAAAAAAAACAAAACAACAAAAACCAGCATCAAAAAAAAAAAAAAAAAAAAAACCCAATCAGAAGTAAAACAGTAAAACCTTCCCCAGAATTTGCCCATTACAAAATGCCTGTGCATTTTGCAAAGGCTACCCCAATGACCCAGACAGATCAGACTCCTACTGTCAAGAAACATTATTTTACAGGAGCTCCAGCTTTATCTTCAAATGAGAGACCGTGTAGTTTAACAGATCAGGCCAGAAGATGTGCTTGGTTTAACCAGCCCAGGGTTTTAAAAGACACTGAAACTAGTTAGGATTTCTGGCTGGTCTTACAACTCAAGCCCCTCTGTGCACCAATTGTCTTGGAGTCTCACCAAAGCTCTCTTACCCACATAGCCCTTCCAGACAGTTGAGGCTTTGACCCCTGCATTAAAGTATGAGTGCAATTATTCCATTTAATACCAAGTTTAGAATAGCCTGCAAGGTAGACATCATTAACACCATTGTGTAAGGAGGAATCCGATGCTCAGAGGTGTGAAGGAATTGGTCCAAGGTCAGATGGCAGGTGACCAGCTGGTAAGTCACAGCCAGGATCTGACGCAGGATTGCCAGGTCTGACTCTGAACTCCCTTTTCCCATTCTCTTCTTTTCTCTTGGCCCCAAGAAGCTTAAGGAGTCTCTGGTCCTTTCCTCCCCAGGTCTCCATCCGGCTGGATGGTGAAAACAAGGCAGTCGAGTACAACGCTGTGGGTGCCATGAAAGATGCTGTCAGGGTGGTCTTTCGAGGTTCCCGAGTCAATGACCTCTTTGACCGGGACTGGCACAAGATTGCCCTGAGCATACAGGCCCAGAACGTCTCCCTGTATATCGACTGTGCACTGGTGCAGACACTACCTATCGAGGAGCGGGAGAACATTGACATCCAGGGCAAGACTGTGATTGGCAAGCGCCTCTACGACAGTGTGCCCATCGACGTGAGTACCAGGGGGCATTCCACAGCTCAGGTTCCAGGCCACTGGGGAGAAGCCTTGGGAGCTAAGTGCCCTCAGTGTTCTCCACACCTACATGAACTGTGTAACAAATCATCACCTTGGACCGTCTTAGAAGGAAAGACTCTGACTCAGAAAGCTGCCATATTGGAACCCCAATTCACCATCACCCATGTATTAATTCATTCAGTTATTCAGCCATTCCATCAATCATTCATCACATATACATTGAGCACCTATGATGTGCCAGGCACTGTGCTCAGCACTGGGGACACCAGTATCCACAAAAGAGAGCAAGACTGACATGGCTCTGGCTGCATAAATAATTTTAGAGAAAGGTAGCTCCTAGGTCTGCGAAGATCACACACACACATACATATATGTGCATATGTATATGAATATGTATGTGCAGGTAGGTGGATAGATATATAATAGTTTCTGAATAATTTAAATGCAGATTTTTTCTTCCTTGATTGTAAAAAAGAATTGGAAAATATGTGGAAAATAAACAACAATCATCCTCATTGCACCAACTAGGGATAACAACTGGTAATAACTGAACATTTATCCTTCCATCCTGAATCAATGTTCTTTCCTTCTTTTATTTTTTCTCTTTCCTCCTTACTTCATTTCTCTTCTATTTTTTCATTCCTTTAATTTTTCTTTCTTCCCTCAAGAAATATGCATATCTGTAGCCACAGAGATGCATACACCAGACGTATGTACGTAATACAATACACACAGACACCTTGCACAGTGATCCGCATGTTCCGTCTTCAAGCTGAAGTCAACCTTAGCTCCCATGCTAAGCTTGACTTAGCATGGGAGCATCCCCCACTGCCTGCGAAATAACAGGAAACATGATGTGGGGAAAGCTCTTTCCAAAACCATTTTATGTGTCCACATATACATAAGCATAAGCAAATATAGTACCATTAGGCATAGGTTAGATTCTTGGAAGTTTTTGTAAATAATGGACTACATCTGGCTTTTTTTGTTTTCTTTACTCAAAATCATGTGTCTAAGCTTTTATTTTTTTTTAGCTAATGCATAATACTTTGTTATATATTCATTCATAAATCATTCATTATCCTGTTAGTGGTATTTAGATAGTCTCTAATGTATCACTATCGTAATTAGCAAGCCTTGGACTTTGAAAAGGGGGGTACATCTCCATGCACTTTACTTATGAGGAAAATGTGAGCAACACCTGCCCTTTAAGCTTGAGATATAGATGAATTGAGAGCATTTCTTGGAGGTACGTACCCTCAAGTTTAATGACTGGGCTCTGGGGTACACAATTTTTAACCTTCCCACGTATTTCAAATTGCTCTAGAAAGTGACCTTTATATGTGTGTATGTATGTTGTGTGTATATAACATATAAACATTAAACATTATGTATATAAACATATACATACATTATAGATATAAATTATATAAATGTTTATTTAATCTATATCTATATAGTTATATATAATATACCATTATATATAACTATATGTAATATATAAATATATATAAACATTATATATAGATCTATATATAGATCTCTATATATTATATCTGTATAAGGGTATATCATATATAAATGATATGTGTGTAATGTTTTGTTGTTGTTTTGCCAGTCTGCTGGGCATACAGGGTTATATTATAGTTTTCTTTTTTCTTTTCGTTGTTTTTTTTTTTTTGAGATGGAGTCTCGCTGTGTCCCTCGGGCTGGAATGCAGTGGTGCGATCTCGGCTCACTGCAACCTTTGCCTCCCAGGTTCAAGCGATTCTCCTCCCTCAGCCCCCTGAGTAGCTGGGATTATAGGTACATGCTACCATTCCCGGCTAATTTTTGTATTTTTAGTAGAGACGGGGTTTCACCATGTTGGTCAGGCTGGTCTCGAACTCCGGACCTTGTGATCCGCCCGCCTTAGCCCCACAAAGTGCTGGGATTACAGGTGTGAGCCACCGCACCTGGCCTTACATTGTAGTTTTCTTTTTTTTTTTTTTTGAGACAGAGTCTCGCTCTGTCGCCCAGGCTGGAGTGCAGTGGCGCCATCTCGGCTCACTGCAAGCTCCGCCTCCCGGGTTCACACCATTCTCCTTCCTCAACCTCCCGAGTAGCTGGGACTACAGGTGCCCACCACCACGCCCGGCTAATTTTTTTGTATTTTTAGTAGAGACGGGGTTTCACTGTGGTCTCGATCTCCTGACCTCGTTATCCACCCACCTCGGCCTCCCAAAGTGCTGGGATTACAGGCGTGAGCCACCTCGCCCGGCCAGCATTGTGGTTTTCATCCGCATTTACCTGATTACCATTGAGACTGGAAATCCTTCCCTATGTTTTCTGATGGTTCCCACGTCCCCCTTTGGTGATGCTAGGCCATCTCCTTTGCCTGTTTTACTACTATGCTAGTTTTCTTTACTGAATGATTTCTAGATAATCTTTTCATATTTTGTATACTCATTGCTTATTTGTTATACATGCTGCAAAATTGTTTCCTGGTATGTCAAACATAAACCATAAGAAAAAATGAGTAAGTTGGGATACATAAAATTTTAGGAAGTGGCAGTCCAGCAAAAGGCATCGTAAACAAGTTTATGGACTTTGTTATAACTTGCTTTGTTAACAGAATGATCACTCATCAATAACCCTGTGCATACCAATTTTTAAAAATTAAGCTGAGAGTGAGCTGGTCAGAGGTAGTGGGGAGAGGAGAGATTGGGGCTTTCGGATGTGGGAAGGACAGACATATGCAAACTGCAGCTCACATGCCAGCCACTGCCAGCCAGCTGCAACACCATCGCCCATGTCACACACTGTTCGTGTTTTCCAGGCTTTATTTATCTGTTAGTTTGTTTAATCTCTGAAATGGGAACCACACCCTGTTTGTTTTTATGTGCAGTTGCTGAGGGATAAAATAATAGATGTGGAACCAAATTAAGCAAAAAATAGTAAAATCAAAGTAAAGCTATAAAAATCATTATTCAGTCTGCTACTAATTCTAGCTACTTGTGCAGAGACTCTGTGCCAGGCATTGCACTCAAGTACCCCTTTACCCCATTTCTGACCAAAATCTTTACAACTTTAGAAAGTAGATAGAGTAGACATCCTCATTTCACAGATGGAGACTCTCCTGGAGATTTTGAGTACTCTTCTGAGATCACAGAGCCAACAAATGGCAGTTAGGGTTTCCACTCACACAGCCTGTCTTCCAGGTCCATTTGCAAACCTCTCCCTGCCTAAGATAACAGACATCAAAGGGCTGGACAAGATGGAGCTATGGGGTATTCATGACACAATAAGGATCACTATTATCTCCCTCAGAGTGTGCATCACGGTCACAAACACAACCCCTCTTAATCCTAAATTCAGGCCAGGTGCGTGGATGCTCCTCACATTTTATAGGTGGGGAGATTCCACCTCAAAAGTATCAGGTGACTTGCTTAAGTTCCCTGCCTTGGGCAGCCAGGCTAGGACTCTGGCTCTGTGAACTCCATGGTTCTACTGTCAGCCCTGAATAACAGTCCCTGAAACAGATACCCTCTGAGCTGTAAGGAACCCAGAGAGCATCTTATCCAGCCCCTCATTTCCTCAACAGACAAGGATACAGAGGCTCAGAGGGAATAACAAACATGTCCAAAGATACAGAGCAAGATTAGATCCTTCTAACTCCAGCTCCCATCCAACAATGAGATTTCCACTATATTTCTATTTGAGGTGGTGGGAGACTATATTTGAGTTAAAAGTCTCCTAAAAACAAGAGCCAACTTTAGCACATAGCCCCACATCCCTAAAACTGCCTGTCTTAGCCTTTGAGTTAAACAAAATTGTTTTGGAGTCCAAGCTCTTCTATAGCCTCTCTGATGCTGTTTCCTCAGCTGTAACATGAGAAAAATGAGCACTCCTTCCACAGGGTTGTTTTGTGATTAAATGCTGTATCATATATGAAGTGCTTATAAAACTTCCTAGAGTACTGCCAGCTTTCAATAAATGCTAGTCATCGTGAACATCATCACCACCATCTTCATCATATTATCATGGTGGTGGTGTCAGGTTTTGAAAACAGGAAGAGGATTAGCTTCCTGGTACTCTCCAAGGTACCCATTTGTATTATATGGTCTACCCCAAAACAAGGGATTGGAAATCAGACCTGAATTTCCTTCTGGACACATCCCCACCACATACAACAACCTAGTATAGCAGAAGTGGTTGGTTCCCCACCTACATTCCCCTGAGTCCTCATCATTTCAGTGCATAACAGCTCTGCTGCCAACTGCCTGCACCTGTCTTGCCTGAGGGCTTTCCTTCTCTGCCAGAGACAGTGCTATCCATTATCAGGCAGGCATCAACACCCCTGGGAGCAGCCCTCCGCCAAGGACTGGTGGCAGTTGGAGTATCAATACCCCAGCTCCTTCACCTCTTGGCACCATAACTGTGAGTCACATATTCTTGATGGGCTCCAGAGTTCCCCAACACATGTAAACTGCAGATGCTCACAGTGGTAACTCCCTTGATAACAGCCCTTTACTGGCTAACTTCCTTTCCCTAACTCACTTTCCAGCTCTGCTACCAGTGCTCCCAAACTAAATAAAGATGCTACTTCTTGAATAGACGTTTCTAGGTCTACTAAACTAGGCTAAAACACTCAGGCCAGTGGCCTCACCTCTCTGCACCTTCACTTTTTCATCTATAGACAGGAGACAGTGGACTCGTATCTGTCAGAGCTATTGTGAGAATTGAGTGAGATCACTAGTATGTAAACACAGCACGTAACAGTGCTTGGCACATGGGGAGTTCTCTGCTGGGTTAGAGGCAATAGAGAATAATGAAGAGTGTCCATGGGAGTATTACACCCATTGACTGTTCCATGCTGCATTTTTATATTAAAACCAAGTATCAGGAAAATATACATGAGAATCAATACATCTCTATCTCTTAGTAAATCTTCCAGAATCATCATCTGTGGTACTTGTAGCCACATGGTTTGGGGCATCCTACGCATCCTGCACTGAAGCTTCATCTGTGGCTGACACTGTGCTCTCATGGGCTCTGTTTCCCTTGGTCCCCACCACGACTCTGTGAGTCTATCTCACAGAAAGGAAAACTGGGGTTCAGTTTTCCTGACTTGACCAGCTGATATGAGAAAAGTAGAGCGAGACTCAGACTGGGTCATGCTGAATGCAGCCTTCCAGCTGTCTCTGCTCCCTAATAGGTTTCCACACTGCAGCCAGCAAAGGGTCTGTAAGCTGCTGATGGGTAGGACGTGGAAGGAAGCTGGAATCCAGGGAGCCAAGCAGACCCATGCAGCAGTTCAACCCATAATTGCCGAGGGCAGAAACCTGAGCAGGACTTCCAGACAGGAGTGGGGGAGCACAGTGGTGTCAGGAGGTAAAATCCCAGGGTGTGGAGCAGGGAGGAAAGGGAGAGAAGGACTGAGTGGCTGGAGCGATGCTGGGATTTCAGGCAATCGGAAAGGGGCCCCTCTTGGCTCAGAGGACCTCTCACCCCACCTGAGAACGCCTCTGTCCCAGATCCCAAGCCAGCATGCTCTGTCCCTGGCCTGCCTCCTGCCTCCTCCTTCTCCTTCCCTGTCCCTGCAGCCTTGCCAGGCAAGCCCAGCTGCTGCGAGTATGTTTGATAATGAAGAAAGCAGGGCTGTCTTTGAAAGTAGGCTTTGTTCAAAACCACAGTTTTTCATTCTGTCATTTTCTCTTGTTTCTGGGCTGGTGTCTCTACAGGAAATAAAACAGACGGATGAATGGTATTGTTATTGTTTCTGCTGAACAAAGTCAGTGGGGTGAGTGGCTACACTTCGAGGGGCACTTCAGTGTGCAGAGGGACTCCTGAGGCAAACATGGGCCTGAGAAGGGACCAGTGGAGGGGCAAGTCCAGGGCACTTCACATCAGTGTTCAATGCAATAAGTGTTCCCCCCTCCACTGACTGAGCTCAAGCTCCATTTGATAAATGCCCATCCATTCATCCACTCGTCCACCCAGCCATCGATTCTATGGCACTTTTATGAGTCAGGGACTGCTCTAGCGAAGGACAGGAGACAGGAGAGCCTTGCCCTCATGGTGTATGTTCTATTAGAGATGTTTAAAAAAGTGAGCTAAGAAACAGACACCATCATCCATTGTGGGAAGTGTTGTTAGGACCACGTTCAGAATGTGCTAGAGTGACAGGGAGGACCTGGGTGTGGACAGATGGCTGAGGAACCAGTGCAGGAGGGGTGGCAGGAGGAAACCAGTAGAGCTGAAGGAAAGGGAGCAATGAGCATGGCAGATTAGGGGTGAGCTTGAACCATGTCCTGCAGGGCCTGGGGAGAGTGAGAGATTCTCCACAGCTCTGATACATTAGCAAGAGTTCAGCTTTGTGCTTGAGAAGGCAGCACTGCCTGGGATTTTGTCCTTGCTCTCAGAAGTCCTGGAGCCTGGAAGGAAGAGGAATATACAGATGTCTAATTATCCTGCAGTCTGCTGTGTCTGATGTTAGCTGTCTGTGCAATGTATTAGTCTGTTCTTATGCTGCTAATAAAGACACACCCAAGACTGGGTAATTTATAAAGGCAAGAGGTTTAATTGACTCAGTTCCACATGGCTGGGGAGGGTTCACAATCATGGTGGAAGGTGAATGAGGAGCAAAGTCATGTCTTACACGGCAGCAGGCAAGAGAACATGTGCAAGGGAGTTCCCATTTATAAAACCATCAGCTCTCATGACACTTATTCACTAACGTGAGAACAGTATGGGGGAAACTGCTCCCAAGATTCAATTATTTCCACCTGGCCCCACCCTTGACACATGGGGATTATTACAATTCAAGGTGAGATTTGGGTGGGGACACAGCCAAACCATATCATGCAAGATGCACATATGGCAGAGAAGAGGGACTGATGGATTCTTGGCTATAGAGGGAGGTATATCAGTTACATCTGTGGCTATGTAACAAGTTATCCCATTCCCCCAGCAAAAGCAGATTAAAACAACACACATGCACTGTCTTATAGATTCTGTGGATCAGGAATCTGAGAGTGGCTTAGCTGAGTGGTTCACTCAGGGTCTTTCACTGTGCTGCCTTCAAGCTGCCGTCATCTCAAAGCTCAAATAAGGCTGAAAAGCCACCTCCAAGCTCACTAGAGGCTGTTGGAAGCTTCTTATGAGCTGTTGAATGGAGGACCTCAGTTCTTGCTAGTTAATGTTTGCAGCCACCCTAATTCCTTTCCACCTGTGCCTGTCCACTGAGTAGCTCACAACATGCTAGCTTCTGTGCCCCATGGTGAGTGATGAGAGAGAGAGGGACAGACAGGAAGAGAAGAACACACTCAAGACATCAGCCAATCTTCTTATGACCTGATCTCGGAAGTGACATGCCATCACTTCACACCAGGGGAGGGGAATTAAGTTCCCAATCTGTGGACGTATTTGAAAAAACAGCCGCAAAAGGTGATGCCTGGGTATGGATCTGGGTGGTGACTGGGAGATTTCTCATTGCTCAAGGTCTTTCCTAGAATGGGCACCACGTACCAAGGTGTGAATGTGCAGGTGTGGTTTGTTGTGTGGTTAGATGCTGCAGGGTTCAAGTGCAGAGTGAAGAGAGGGACACCTAGGGAACCAGGCAGAGTCAGGCCCTGGGAGGTGGGGTGTCCTAGAAAGGACCTGGGCTTTGTCTGTAGACTCTGTGTGTGTGAATGTGTTCAAGCATGTGGATGTTTTAGCACCACAGTCCCTTTAAATTTTAGGGTTTTTTTAATGTGTTATGTCTTTAAGTTTAAGGGGCTATCATATTAAAGGTAGTGATAAAAGTAAGTTTTTATTTTAAAAGTTCACTGAAACAACTGTGGAAATGACTGGAGAGGCTGAAAACAGGGATACATGGAACTTGGAGGCCTTTACAATGGCATCATTAAGGGTCTTGTTCAATGCAGTGCTGGTGACATGGAGAGAGGATGATGGTGTGCCCTGTGTGCAGAGCGGAGGGCAGAGGCCATAGCACCTTCAGCGTAGAAAGAAACACTGGACTTTAACATGTGTCCTGAAGCCCCTTGCAAGGCGGGGGCTCTCCCTTATAGAAGGAAGGGGTTGTATTAGTTTGTTCTCACACTGCTAATAAAGACATACCCACGACTGGGTAATTTATAAAGGAAGGAGATTTAATTGACTCATGGTTCCATATGGCTGGGGAAGCCTCACAATCATGGCAGAAGAGCAAGGGACATCTTACTCTCATTGTCTCTTGACTGCAAGAGAGAGAGCCAAGCAAAGAGAGAATCAGAGCCAAGCAAAAGGGGGAACCCTTTATTAAACCATCAGATCTCGTGACACTTATTCACTACCATGAGAACAGTATGGGGGAAACCCTCTCCATGATTCAATTATCTCCCACCAGGTCCCTCCTGAAACACATGGGAATTATGGGAGCTAGAATTCAAGATGAGATTTGGGTGGGGACACAGCCAAGCCAGATCAGGGGTGTGAGCAGATGATGCTTAGCTCCTTGTGAAAATCCAGGGTGGAGCCCAGGGTAGGAGTGGCCCAGTGGTGGGCTCAGGAAGACCACGAAAAGGAAGTGGAACCAGATACCAGGGCAGAGCCTGTCTGTAACCATGGAGGTTTCTGGGTTCCAAAGTCCCTGAAACTTATCCTCTCTCCTTGTTTCCTTTCCAGTTTGACCTACAGCGGATTGTGATCTATTGTGACTCGAGACATGCAGAACTGGAGACTTGTTGTGATATCCCCTCGGGTCCGGTGAGCAGACTCTCACACAGAGAGGATGGGAGGAAATGGGTGTGTGGCCTCCAGAGGGAAGCGGAATCCAGAGCTTAGGGATGGGTGGGCGGGGGTCAGGGACACATCCACCATCAGAATATGGCCTGAGAGGGAGCTTATGGTGTGGGTTGAGGGAGCCAAGCCATGCAGGTTCCTCTGGGGCTACTGTTGTTTGTGCCTTAGTCAGTGTAACCCCAGTGCTGCTAGCTGAGTCATGAAGCCTTGCTCTAGGGGATGTGGGAGGCAGGGGCTGGGAGGTGTTTCTAGGGAGGGGATGACTGTCTGGGCCACCAGTGCCCAGAGGCCGCAGTGCCCTGGGCTGGTCTGCAAGATGGGGAGGTCAGGACATGGATGGCCCAAGAGACCAGGGTTTGCCCCTTCAACCCCTCTGTGCGGGCTCTGCTCTATTCTCGGACCTCAGTCCCTGCCCCATTTTAGGCTTCTCCCTTTCCAACCCTCTTTGCCAAGTCCTGGTCACAAGGCTTGCTTGAAGGACGGGAATAATAATGGAGGCTACTTTCTGGGCTGCAGGGTGAAATCCATGCAATGCCTGGTTAACCTCATCCCCAGGACCCAGTTCCAACTCAGCCAGCGCACCCGGCTCAGGGCTCCTGTGGTGTGCAGGTAGACAGCAGGTGCTGGGAACGTGGAGCCAGATGGACCTGGTTGTGGAGTCAGAGGGTGAGGGAAGAAGAGAATGGGATGAAGAAGGAAAAGGAGGAGGTGAGAATAAGGACAGCAAGAAATGTTGAGCACTTGTGAGGTGCGAGACCGTGGGCAGTTCCCCCAGGTTGCTGGGCCAGCCAGTGAAATGGCTGAGCCTGGGCTGGCCAGGCCTTCTGCCCCAAGGTCTCGGGAGAGACATCCTTAGCGTTTTCTCAACCTTTGCCTGCCTGGTTCCGAGAAAGCACCCGACACTGTACTTCTGCCAGGGAGTGCCTGCTGAGTGAAGAGCCAGGTTCTGACCTCCTTGGCTTTCCTTCCAGTGCCAGGTGACTGTGGTGACAGAGCCTCCACCTCCACCCCCACCCCAGCGGCCTCCCACCCCAGGCAGTGAACAGATTGGTTTTTTGAAGACCATCAACTGCTCCTGCCCAGCTGGAGAGAAGGTATTGTCTGCAGTCCACCCTCAGCCCCACTCCACCCCTGGGTGGTGCAGTGGGAGTTTCCCATCATGCACGTGACCTGCCAGGGCAGTGGGGGCACCGGGAGGCCCATGGCTGTCAGCTCTCAGCACCCTGTGTTGTGCCTTGGAGCTCTTACTTCTTGATTTTTGTGCACACTGGAAGGGGAGATCTGCACACCAGGCCCTGATGAACGCTTTCTAGAAGTAGAATGTACATTCCCCAGGCTTCCCAGGTTACTCCTTTATGATCTCCACTTGGGGTGACTGAATCAAATGAGATGCTGTTTGAGAATAAGACTCAGAAGAAGACAATGAGTGAGAATTTCTGTGTGCTTTGTAAGAGCACACCCTCATTCCTCTCTTCTCAGTGTTTTCTTTGATTAGCCATTCACTATCATTCATACATATATATACACGTATATATATATGTGTGTGTGTGTGTGTGTGTGTGTATATATGTGTGTGTGTATGTATATATATGTGTGTGTATATACTAAATATATATATAGTAAAATTACTATATACATATAGTAAAACTATATATATATATATATAGTTTTAGTTTTATCTGTGTGTTTCTATTTTTAAAAAGTGGTGCATTTCTGTGAACACCACCATGACCGTCCTTGAATGGACTGAGACTAGAATAAATATCTCACGGTATGCCCAGGGCTGTGATTTGTTTTGTTTTTCTGTAGACGGTCACCCTTGATAAGGGGAAAAAAAGTTCTTTTACATTTGAGGAGAAGGAACAGAAAGATTTACCAAAGGCAGACGCCAAGTAGCACTGTGCTGGGGAAAGCCTCTGCGAAGTTCTGCTGAGCCAGTGGCCCCTGGGCCCTTCATCTCCCACACTGGGCTGTACTGTCCCCCTCTATCTGTTCCTCTCAGCTCAGTCCCTGCATGTGGGAGGTGCTTGGTGACTCTGCCGGGGACAACAGACGCGTAGACAAAAAGACGAGATGATGGTGGGAGTTAACTGGAGTGGGCCTGCTCTGGGTATTGCAGCAGCAGTCTTCTCTTCAGAAGCCTATCCTGGTAGACCGACTTGCTTCCTTCCCCTCTCTCCTCGTCTCTGTTCTCCTTCACACTCTGCCTTCCTTCTTTTTGTGCTACCCAGAAAACCAAACCCTGGGGTACACGGAGCCCTCAGGGAGTTCTCAGTTAAGTCGGGCATCAAACTCTGGCCTCCTTTGCTGGAGGCCCAAGCTGGAAGCCTGCTGTGAGCTGAGGCTCTTTCTGGTTAGAGGGTGACCTTAAGAGCCCCTCAGCCCGGGACCCATGTAAGGGATGAGAGGGGGTGGAGGCAGGAGCCAGGGCTGGTGCACACAATGCCAGGCAGCAGCTCTTCCACCCACCCCCGGCAGGCTAAAGTCCGCCACAGTCAGGCTGTGGATCTGTTTTTTACATGTCAATGAAATAACAGAAGCAGCTGTTGAAATCCAAATCCATTGGAATCCTGTTTAAAGCAATGAGCAGGATGAGTGATGGCATGGTGAGGTTTTGGTCACAAGCCAGTGTGCACACAGATGGACTGCGCCAGGAGCGATGCCAGACCCAATGCCTGCTCTTCTTTCAAGAAGTCCTAAGGAATTCTTTTCTGCACACATTTTTAATCTGTGTAATTTCCCTCTTCCCTCCCTCATGTCCTCTCCTTCCTTCCTCCTTCCCTCCTTCTCTTTCCTCCTCCTTTCCTTATTCTCCATCCATCCATTCAATAGTTATACATTTAGCACCTGCTATTTCCATGACAGCATCTTCCTTTTCCTCCCTGTACTTCTATTTATTATAACAATTATCACACTAGATTGAAAATGTCTCCTTATTGTTAATTCCATAAAATCATAAGTTCCGGATAGGAGAGATTGGATCTTTCCATGTCTGTATTTTCAGCTACTAATATATAGCCTGGCACAGAGAAAGCCAATAAATAAGAGATGAGTTGATATATAAGTCAATCAGGGTATGAAAACATGGATGGACAGAGAGGTGGATGGATAGATGGGAGGGAGGGATAAAGAAATATACCCTCTTACTTTGGGAGGCCAAGGCGGGCAGATCATGAGGTCAGGAGTTTGAGACCAGCCTGGCCAACATGGTGAAACCCCATCTCTACTAAAATACAAAAAATAGCCAGGCGTGGTGGTGTGCGCCTGTAATCCCAGCTACTCAGGAGGCTGAGGCAGGAGAATCTCTTGAACCCGGGAGGCGGAGGTTGCAGTGAGCCAAGATCACGCCATTGCACTCCAGCCATGGCAATAGAGTGAGACTCCATCTCAAAAACAAAAAAAAAAAAATAGAAATACACCCTCTCTTCCTTTAGGCAGGGCAAGGTCTGGCTGTTGCACTTACGTATTTTCAGCCCCATGCTTAGGGTGGCATGACTCAATAATGACTTAATCACTCCTTCATTCCTTCTTCTAGTGTCTAACCATAGACATTAAGCACCTGCTATGTGCTGTGTACTGTGCTGTACACTGAGGTTTTAAGACAAATAGAATTTGGTCCTCAAAAATTCTGTAGTCTACACTCTGGTTAGGGAACCAGGAGCTCTGAGGCCTAGCTGGGCCCCAAGGAGCTCATAGCAGGCCTACTAGAGAACCTCCCAAGCACAGGTGGCTGAGAAGGGAGCCTGCTGCTTCCCTCCCCACAAAATAGCCCCGTGGAGTGGAAAAACTTCACAATGACCTCATGAAGCAGGTGTCATTTCTGTCTCTTCCATCTTCATTTCAATTAAAAAAAATACAACACAGGGGGCCTAGGAAGTCTGAATGTTTTCTCCTAGGAGGCAGAGCTGTGGCCACAAACGGACATTGTTTCCAGTGGTTTAAATCTTCTATTGGAGTTGGAAGAACATTTTCATTATTCAGCTAGGTCAACATGATGCCTGGTGTTGCATCTCTATAAGCAAACATCATGGGGAGCGTGAACTGTGTACCAGGAGCTCTTGTGGGCGCTAGGTGAGAAGAAACACACAAAAAATTATTTATCTTCATTTGCCTGAGCAAACAACATCTGTGAATGCATTTGAAAGTGTATGTTCCTGAGTTGGCCAAGTGTGCAACTTTTGGCAGAGTGTAGATTGCCTTTAGCACGAAGTGCACACATAAATGGATGTACTGCTGCCTTTTATTTAATGTGGTGATATTTATATCTGCAAAATTATATTAATTGTGTTGCATTTGTTTTCAGCATGGCGACATTTACATGTATCCACCACGTACAGATTACATTTGTAAATCCAGTAAGGTGATCTTTGCACATTGTTAAATTGAAACAAAGTTTACATTTAGAAATAGCTTACATATATGTCTTCCTTTGTATTTTAGTGAACAATAACTATATGAACCTCTAGCAGTCAACATAATTTTCTTTTTAATTGAAGTGATGATATATTCAGGTAAAAATAGCTAGTGAATACCACTTTGGGTTTTTTAATGTATTTACATATTTAGTTTGGATATTGACAAACTATATAATTGCATATATTGATGGGGTACAAAGTGATGTCATAATACATGTATACAATGTGGAATGATTGAAATTAGCTAATTATCATATCCGTCACCTCAAATCCTTACCGTTCATTATTCCTGCTGTCTGAGACATGGAGTCTTTGACAACATGTGTGTATTCCTCCCACTCCATAGCCCTGGTAGCCACCACTCTGCCTTCTGCTTCTCGGTGTTTCATGCTTTTACTTACACAAGTAAGCCGAAACGTGGCATTTGTCTTTCTGTGGCTCCGTTTGCTTGTTTCTATCTTGTGTCCGCTGGTAGCTGCATCTGGAGGCTGTGTCAAAGCTTCCCGTATAGGTTTGCAGTTCGAGAGCAGGGACCTTCAGCACAGTCAACCAATTTCCTTGCCCAACTCATTGGTTGGCACTGGGCTTACTAAGCCATTGGCTTCTAAGCATGTGAGGTGGATAAGCATCCAGTGATGAGAGAAGGGGAACATTGAAATCGAAACTTACTTTTTTTTGTCTTTCTTCTTTTAGGGTGAAATGGGATTTGCTGGCCCCATGGGGCTCCCTGGTCCAAAGGTCAGTACAGGCGTGGCAGCGGTGTAGTTTAGAACCTCACTAGTCCTCTGTTTTGGTCTCTGTGTAAGACAAAAGATGGTATGTGGGGATGCTGTCTTGCCAACATTTTTCCTCAGAGCTTGTTAAATTAAAAGGATAAGAGCAAGTGGCATTAAGTCTGAAACCTGGGAGCCTCTTAACTGCCCAGGACCTCCAGTTCTCAGTCTGCAAATATTAGCAAGAAAGGGTGAGATTCCCAGAGCCCTGGCTCAGGTCTCATTTGCTCCAACAGGCTCAACTCTCTCCATGGTCAATTCACTTTGCAGCAATTGGTTGAAGCTGCTGTATTCCAGAAACTTTTAGGGGTTGGGCTTTTAAGATTTGTTAAATTGCATGACCCTTTAAACACATGATTTCCAAATTCACTAATTGCACCAAGTCAGGTAGGGCCTCTCTGCCCTCAGTCACGGAGTGGTCTCCTTCCTCTCTGTCACTTCCCAGGGTTATACTATTTATCAAGGCAGAGTGGAGAATTCACCATCATCGCATGTTTGAAAAAGGAACTGAGTGTGCTGATGAAAATCACTGGAGACTGCTGGGCCTCTCCCCTCCCCTCCCTTTCTTTCCCTTCTCTCCCCAGCCTCTGCCTTTCTTTATGTGTCACTGTCTCTCTCTGTCTCTATCTCTCACTCTCTGTATCTCTTTTCATCTCGCTCTTCCTTCCACTCTGTTCTCCCCCCTATTTCTCCTCCTGCATTTCTTAGTTTGAATTAATACATTCAGCACATCATTAGTGAAACCTGCTAAAGGCCAGGCACTGAGGTCAATGCTAGGGTTAGAGGATGGTTTAGACAGGACCTGACCCTCACAAGCCTGAGTCTCATGGTACAGACAGACCAGGGAGTATATGGAATCTCTTTCTTTTTGCCCACTTCTTTCCCATCTTCCATCCTCCTCTACTGAATTGCAGTGACAATGACTGTGCACCTGCTGTGTGTCAGGCTTGAGCTGGGAGCCTACCTATGCCTCAGACAGCAGGTGCTGTGGGGTAAGGATTGCCATTCCAGTGCCCGCTGTTGTGAGCTCAGGGCTGTGCACATTGCAGGTGGTCCCTACTTGTTGAATGAGTGATATCAAACCCTAACCCAACCCTGCGTGAGAGGCAGCATCAGTCTCATTCTCCAGATGAGAAATCAAAAGTCAAAATGGTGAAATGACTCGCCTGAGCAATGCTTTCTTCCTGTCCACCTTTGCTGGGCACTCTCCCCTTCCTATGTGTCCCTCCTCGCTTCCTCTCTTGCCTTGTCTGTTTCTCCTCTCCTCTCCCTTTTCTCTTTCTCTTTTCTCTCCCTCCTGACTGTAGATACTTCCTTGGCCTCCCTCCCTCATCTCACACCCTTCTCCACTATGCCCCCACACTGCTAGGATGTGACACCACGGACACACACACAAACCACACACACACACATCAAGCACACCATCACACATATATACACACACACCATCACACACACACACACACACTACACATACAGACATGCCATCACACACCGTTAACTATACCATCACACACACACCACCACACACCATTACCTACACCATCACACACACACCACCACACACCATTACCTACACCATGACACACCGTTACCTACACCATCACACACAATTACACACCACCACACACTATTACCTACACCATCACACACACACACACCATCACACAGACACCATCACACACACCATCACACACTATTACCTACACCACACACACACCGTCACACACACCATCACACACCATTACCTACACCATCACACACACCATTACCTACACCATCACACACACACCATCACACACCATTACCTACACCATCACACACACACCACCACACACCATTACCTACACCATCACACACACACCACCCACACCATTACCTACACCATCACACACACACCACCACACACCATTACCTACACCATCTCACACACACACCATCACACACCGTTACCTACACCATCACACACACTATCACAGACACACCACCACACACCATTACCTACACCATCACACACATACCATCACACACACACCATCACACACTATTATCTACACCACACACCATCACACACACACCATCACCTACACCATCACCTACACCATCACACACACCATCACATACACCATAATACACCATCACACAGAATCACCATCACATACACCATCAAACACACCATCTCATAAACACACACCATCACACACACACACCATCACACACACCATCAAACACACCATCTCACAAACATACCATCACACACACACACCATCTCACACACACACCGTCACGCATATACACACACACCATCACACAGACACCATCACACACACCATCACACACCATTACCTACACCATCACACACACACCACACACCTTCCCACAACACCACACACACACTATCACACACCATCACACACACCATCACATGCCATCCCACATCATTACACACACCATCACACACACACCACACACCATCTCACACCACCACACACACTGTCACACACCATCACACACACCATCACATGCCATCCCACATCATTACACGTACACACCATCACACACACACACTAACACACCAAACACCATCACACACCATCACACATTCACATGCATGCCCACATCATCAGATACCATCACATACCATCACACACCTACCATCACACACACCATCACACACACCCACCACACACACCACATATACACACACACCATCACATACACACACCATCACACACACCCACCACACACACCACATATACACACACACCATCACATACACACACACATATGCACACACACACCCATCACACACACCCCATCACACATACACACACCATCACACACACACCATCACACACACACACACCATCACACACATGCACCTTACCACACATACCCATCACACACACACCTCTCATCACACACACACACCATCACACACACCCCCACTGCCCCCTCAGCTCCTCTCCCCTGGTGAGTCCTCTCTTTGTGCTGACGGAGAGCAGCTCAGAGCGGCCCAGGTGCCAGCTGGTCACTGTTAGGAGGATGGCAGGGGTTTCTGCATCATTGAGCTCCTCTGAGAAGTGACCTCAGATTCTCGGCTGTGACAGGAGGGAAGACCAAAGCTACCTGGGGTTTCACAGGCCTTTCAGTAGAAGACATTTGTATGAAACAAGGGCTGTTTAGTAATGGCTGCCTCTGCTGTGCTTGAGCAGAGCAGGCCCCAGGCCCCACAAGGAGAGCAGAAACGATGGGAGGAGAGGAGCACTGAAAAGGGAAACTGATACAGCCACCTGGAGATGTGCCCAGCTCCCGCAGAGCTCACTTGCAATTGTGGTCCTATAGTGTCATCCCTCACATTGTCCCAAACCATGGTTAGGACCCTAAGTCAAAGGCTGGGGTTCCTGGTGGTTCCGTGTCCCTACAGAGAGCTCGGGCTCTGTCCACATGCATAAGCTGAGTGTGCTGGGTGCAAGGCCCAGTCGTGATGTGGGAATATAAAAGTGACTGACTGAGAGCCTGGTCCCCAGGACTCACAGGCCAGGGGGAAGGGAGGCAGCAAAGAGAGGAGTGGGATAGTATGAAGAGAGTCAGGATAGAGGGGCCCAGGAGCTGAGGCGCTGAGAGGAGAGTCCCCATTGCTACCTGGTAGGACTTCAGGACACCTTTCTGCTGATGGCCCTGACCAGCTGGGTCCAGTAGAATAGACAAGAACTGCCCAGGACAAAGGAGGCAGGGAAGGGCATCATAGCCAAAGGGAACAGCATAAGCAAAGTAGCCATGTGTTCTTAGAATATAAAAGATGAGATGGGAACAAGAGAGATAAAGTTCCAGACCAATAAAAAAGACAAAAGAGTAGAACTGAAGGCTCTGTTTCCTGTGCCTACACCTATCTTGGATTGGCTCGTGAGATGGCAGGAGATTTGGGCTCCAGTTCAACACTTGGTTTGTGATGAGTTTTTCCTCCTTTGCAGACACAGTTTTTTCTTCTACTTGCTCTCTTTCTCCTCCTGGACAGGTATGAGGGCCCCAGGTGCACAGGGATGGACTTGTTATACAAATGGAATGCCCAGGGGACTCTGGTTGACACTTGAAAGTTTTCAAAGCACCTTTATGCTCTTAATCTTGTGTGCCTGCGTGAGGATGTGACTGTTTATAGAAGAGAAGCCTGAGGCCCAAAGACTGTAATGATGTGCTCATGTGAAGTGGCAGAGCTGCTGTTCACACCTGGAGCTTCCACTTCCCCTTCTGAGGCCCTGGTGGTGGGATCAGTGGTAGGCCCTTCCCAAGAATGAATGTGCAATGCTTTCATGCAGTTGCTTTCCTCAAGAAGTCCCTGGTTCCTGGAATTGTGATGTTGGAGGATGACTTAGATGCTTCCTCCTCTCCAGGGGTGGGACACATGGCCTCACTGCAGAAATGGCAAAGATGAAATCAGCTGCTTCTAGGGAACTGGAGCAAGGTTGGCCATGAGGGTCCTGTCTGTGCAAGAGCCCTGTCAGTGAACCTAATCTGATGCTTGTCTCTGGTCTCAACCCCTCAGGGAGACACAGGAGCCACTGGGCCGGTTGGCGCTCCTGGACCTAAGGGAGAGAAAGGTGATGTGGTGAGTAGATGGCTGCCCCTCTGCATGGCTGAACCTCAGGGCTGGTGTGGGGGACCCAGGGCCCTCCGATCATGCAAATCAGCAAGTGTGGGCTGAATACCTGGCAGGGGCCAGGCACTACCCCCACGCCACCCTCAGGATGAAGCCCTAGCTTCTCTCCATGGGCATGGAGGCCTGCTGGATATGGCCTTGGCGGACTCTCTAGCCTTGTCTCTTGCCACCCCATAACCAGAATTCTGTGCTTTGAATCATCACAGTTACTAACCCTCTAATTTGTCATTTTGTTGTGCCCTTCCTGACTCTGGCCATTACACAGACTCTTTCCTGTGCCAAGAATAATGCTTCCCTCTCCCCACCCCTGTTTTCCCTTCACCACACCTTCCTGCTTGGCTCATGAGTTCTCATCATTCCTACTCAACTATGTCTGATTTTCCAGGACATTGCTCCAAACCCCAGCTCTGTGTTCCCACAGCACCTCCTCCATCCCAGCGTTAGAGGACTCCCAGGTGTCCTGACTGTAATTTATAGTCACAGCATTTCCAACACCTGGCCTAGCATGAATTATATTCATGAATCTTTCAGCTGATGAGGGAACACAATTAATGATGGCCAGGAAAGAATTGCAGAGACGAAGAAGTCACAGTTCAGGGTGGCCCTCAGGAGCTGAATGGCTGAGAAGTGGATTCTGGCTTCACCGAGATACTTAACCTTTCTATCCTTAGTTTTCTCATCTGTACAATGGGGATAATAAAACAACCTATTCAGTAGCATTATGAAGATTAAATAAATTAATGCATGTAAATGGTTTAGAACAGTAGTGAGTGCAGTCAGTCGCTGTCCTGGTGGAAGCACTAACCCCTGCCCTTCTGCATGGAATCATGTAGCATCAATAGCACAAGTTTGGTGTCAAATAAGCCTTGGTCATTGTCCTTCGCTGCAGCCTTTATTAGCTGTGTGACCTTGGGCAGGTTTCTTTCTTTCTTTTTTTTTTTGGAGACGAAGTCTTGCTGTTGTTGCCCAGGCTAGAGTACAGTGGCATGATCTTTGCTCACTGCAACCTCCGCCTCCCAGGTTCAAGCGATTCTCCTGCCTCAGTCTCCCAAGTAGCTGGGATTACAGGTGTGTGCTACCACGCCAGCTAATTTTTATATTTTTAGTAGAGATGAGGTTTCACCATGTTGGCCAGGCTGGTCTCGAACTCCTGACCTCAGGTAATCCCCCTGCCTCGGCCTCTCAAAGTGCTGGGGTAAAGCCTCATTTACACATTAGCAAAATGAGGAGTATAACTACTTGGTTTACAAAATGCCTGGCCCATAGTGGGTGATCAGTGAATGACCGTTGTCTTTTTTGATGTATGTGATTATAATTAGTTCCTTCTATGTTCTCAGTGCTCAGGAGGAAACCCAGGAAACAAGACAAGCCTCTTCCCTAGAAGAATTAGCCTGGCAAATGCAATTCCCTCAGCACCCCACACTGTCGCCCTCTCATGCTGTAGTGATGCCATCTACCCATGTGTATCATGTGGAGTCTAACATTTGCTCCATGCAACAGCTTTTGACATAGTCTCATGACGTCTCTAATGGGGATGATACTGGTTTCTCAGGCTTGGATGACTTGCCCTCAGTCACAGAGGCTGGATGTAGCAGAGACAGAATTTGCACCTGCATCTACTTTAATCTAGGTCTTGGCTCACTTGGCTGTGCTTCACCTTCACTTACACATGCATATCTACCTCCTTTGTGTAGGTAGGAAGCACCTGTTGTGTGCAAAAAGACATGTAAATAAGGAGAGCTGGTCACATTTACCAGCCCTTACTGCACTGCTGGCTCTGGCTTACATGCTTCACAGGCTTGAGGCTCACCTAACTCTCACATCAGCTTAGTGAGGTGAGGCCTGGTGAAATGCCTACCTCACAGATGAGCAAACAAGCTCAGAGAAGGGTGGTAACTCATACACATGTGGTTTTTTAGGAACTCACTTGTCAGGCAGTAGGTGTAGGAAATGCCCGGCCCATTCCTCTCTCCTCCATGTCTGGGACAAGACCCACTCTAGCACATGTGCTGTCACTTGTAGCTGGGTTCAAAGGAATGGAGATTGGGAGGACATTCTGAATTCAGAGAAACCACCAGAATCAGCCAGAGAACAAACATGGATGTACTCTGGAGCCCTGAACTCCGGGCAGTGTTCCATGGCATAATTATGATCATGATTGCCTGCCTGATGTCATCAGCAGCTCTACTGAGGCCAAATAGCCTGTGATTGAGGAAGCAGCACCAGCATCAGCAGCCTACATTCAAATTTTGGTTCCACAACCTACTAGCTTCAAGAACTGAAGAATTTGCTAGAACTTTCTGAGCTTCACTTTTCACATTTGTGAAACATATATAAAAATAATATCTGTAGGAGTTCTGCTTCTGAAATGGCAACAAGAGGAGCTCTGTGAATCTACTCCCTCCAAAAAGATAATACCTGGTGAAATTCCAACACTTTTCACCTTCTGCATCTGGAGTTCCAGAGTCTAAATTCTTGGCAGATGCAGCCAAGGGATAGGGCTCGCTTCCTCTACCCAACCCCCATTCACAGGGTGGAGGTGCAACCTCAGGCATGACAAGCCAAGAATGTTGGGATTCTGATCAGCCCTTTCCAAGCTCAGTCATAAGGTGGAGGCTCCCCAGTGAAGGATGCAAGTTGAAAAAAGCAGACACTACTGCACCTTCCCAGCCAGGGCACCATTCCAAGAGAAGAGGTCCATGGTCCCAGCTCCCAGCTCCCAGTTCTAGAGCAGGGATGCAGATATTTAGCCCAGGATACAATCCTTAAGAACAAAGAACTCTGAAGCTCTCCCCAAAGGCATGGACTTTGAAACAGAATGTGGAGAAGTATAAGTGTAAGGGTTCTCTAGAAACAAAGGAGATGTTGGTGATAAGAAATTAAGAGGAGCGTGGTACTCTATAGTAAACCATAACTTCACCATAGCTAGCTTATCAGAAAGAACCAGGGAAAAAACACCACAAAGAAGACTGCTCCTGGCATGAGCAAAAAACCTCAATGACTGCCCACAACAGCTACCCATGCAAAGGGGACCTGATTCAGTTTGATCAGACTATGGAGCAATGAAAGTCTATATAGCATTGTAGAAAATAGTAAAGGAATCAGTTGGAAAGTAATGGAACCTAAGAGCTAGATTGAATGTCAGCAGAGGCAGACAGTTTGACAGAGAAATCAAGAAAAGAAACGTTCCAAATGAGCCTTGTTAAAACCATTGTCATCCTGGGGTGACTGTGTACAGGTCCAAGGCTATGTCCTCTGAAAATTGGCCTCAGAGTTGTAACACTGGGGAAAGGGAATAGACTTAATTAAAATAATCAAGCCAAGTCAGTGAGCAAATAGACAAGAAAACAACAAAAACAATTTTTGTAGGGGAAGTGTCTGTATCCAGGACTGCTATATTTTCTAAAATGTCCAATTTTCAACAAAAATTATGAGACATGCTAAGAAACAGAAAAATGTGACACACACACCCCAAAAGGCAGCAGACAACAGAAACTGCCTGAGAGAGGACACAAATATCGGATTTAACAGACAAAGCCTTCCAAGCAATCATTATAATTATGATCAAAGAACTAAAGGAAATTATTCTGATGTAAGCAAAAGAAGGCATAATGACAATATTTCATCAAATATAGAATATCAATAACGAGTTAGAAATTATAAACAACTAAATGTAAATTCTGGAGTTTAAAATTATAATAAATGAAATAAATAAACTAGAGAGGCTCAAAAGAAAGATCAGAATTCTTGTAGATAGATCAGTAGAGATGATGTGATCTGAGGAACGGAGAGAAAAAATAATGAAGAAAAACGGACAGAGTATTGGAGAAATGTAGGCGTTCATAAAGTGCACAAATCTGCACCTACTGGGAATTAAAGTAGAAGAGAAGAGAAAGGAGCAGAAAAGTATTCAAACAAATAATGGCTGAAGGCATCTCAGATTTTATGAAAAGCAGTAGTCTACATATTCAAGATGCTCAGTGAACCCCAATTAAGATAAACACAAAGAGCTACACTTACAAACATCATAGTAAAAATTCCAAAAACCAAAAAAAAATTGAAAGTAGCAAGAGAAACAAATGACTCATCATTTACAAGGAAACTCCAATAAGATTAACAACTGACGCCATCAGAAATGGTTGAGGCTAGAAGGCAGAGGGATGGCAAGCTATGTATAATAATACATTACAACCATGTATGGTTAGTGTTAACAAACACGCATGTAATATGCATAGCAATAGCATGAAAAAGGGGGAAGAAGGCGTAGAGCTAAGAAGGAGTATGTTTCTATGTCTAACTGGAAGTAAGTTTTTATAAATCTACAGTAGACCCTATTAAGTTACGCATAAGATAAACTCTAGAGCACCCTCTAAGAAAATAACTCCAAAATATATAGTTAAAATATCGTGAAAGTAGTATAAATGTTACCCTAGAAAGTACTCAATTCCAAAAAAGATCAGTAAAGGAGCAGTAAAGGAACAAAAGTGGGACAGGAGACCTGTAGAAAACAAAAACTAATATGGCATATATAAATCTAATTATATAATAATATATGTGAATATACTACATGAACCAACTAAAAAGCGGAAATGTTAAGACAGGTTATAACAACAAGATCAAACTATATCCCGTCTATAGAAGACATACTTTAGATTCAAAGATACAAATAGGTTGTATCTTTTGTATTCAAAGATACAAATAGGTTTCAATAGGTTGAAAATAAAAGGATGGAAAATATACATCTTGAAAATAAAAAACAGAGAAAGCTGGGGTGACTGTGCAGTATTAGACAAAATAGACTTTAAAACAAAAAAATCAATAAACAGAGACATTTCATAATGATGAAAAATTAATTCTCAAAAATATAGCCATTATAAACATATATGCACCTAACAAAGCCCCAGAATACATGAAGCAAAAACTGACAGAATTTAAAGGCGGAATGAAAAACTAATTAAAAATAATTAGAGACTTCAATACCTCCTTTTCAGTAATGGGTAGAACAACTAGGAATGTGGAGAAATTGGAATCTTCATGGATTACTTACATAACTTGGTGCAGTTGCTTTGGAAAACAGCCTTGCAGCCCTTAGGTTAAAGACAGAGTTACCATATGACCCAGCAATTCAATTCTACTTTTAGGAATATACCCCTCAAAAATACAAACATATGTTTACACAAAAACTTTCACAAAAATGTTTATAGCAGCATTATTTACAATAGCCAAAAGTAGAAAACCCACATGTCTATCACCTGAAGAATAGGTAAACAAAATGTATGTCATATCCACACAATGTCATATCATTTTGCAATAAAACGAAGTACTTACACATGGTCCGACATGGATTAACCTTGGAAAGACTTTGCTGAGTGAAAGAAGCCAATCTTAAAAGGCCACATATTATATGATTCCATTTATATAAAAAATGTATAGATAGACAAATCTATAGAAACAGAAAATAGATTAATATTTTCCTAGAGCTGGAGTAGAGGAAGTGTGGAGTCATTGGTAATAGATATGGGTTGTTTCTGAGGTGATAAAAATGTTCTAAAGTTGCTTGTGGGGATTTTGTTGTACAACTTTATAAATATACTAAAAATCACTGAACTGTACATTTTAAGTAGGTAAATTATATGGTATGCAAATTATATTTCAGTGAAACTGTTATGGAAACAAAGAAGAATAACTATAATATTGAGTTATTGGAAGCATTAAGTGAGATGATACTCATGAGAATGCACACTCAGTTAACAATAGTCATCATTTCTTTTAGTGGCTACTAGGCAGAGCTGATGAGAAAATATATAATCCTTTCAAATCTCAGGATGATGCTGCCATTTGCAATGTCATGCCATGGAGATGCTCTGTAGTGAATCTTTGCCTTCTTCTTTCATTTTTCTAGGGCATAGGACCTTTTGGCCGAGGGGAAAAGGGTGAAAAGGTAAGAATCTTCCTTTTATCACACTCCTTCAAGGGAATGGGACAGAGGACTTGGGTTTGGGGGAGCTGTGTGCTGCTATTATGTTGCCTGGAAACAATTAGAGTGGAGGAAAAGAAGTGTCCTGGGCTGTGTAACTGGCCTCAATGTGTGTCCTCCATGACTTGGGTAGTTGAAGCATGTACTGTACTCAGCAGAAAGAGAGAAGGTGGAGGCAGAAAATGGTAAAATGGTGGTTGGAAAATTGAGTAGGACACATATATCTTGGGGAATTCCGGGCATATTCTGTTGAAAATGTTGATGTTTGAACTATACCTGAGAAGTGGAAATCTGGGGACAGGTTCTGCTAGGTAAAATAAAGGACATCAGAAGAATTTGTGGGAAAAATAAAGATGTTCTCCGCAGCTATGCATGTTGCACCTTCTTTTACCTGCGGTAAAACATGCACAGGCTTGACTGATCCTGGGAAATATGGGATTCCTCCTAAAGAAGAAATTCTTCTTAAGAGATTAGCCTATAAGGATAAATAAAAAGCAGAGAGCCACTAAAAATGCTATTTTCTACTCCTACCAGCTATTTAAAAAACAAAAGGAAAAAAGAAACAAAAAAATTGTCATCTTCCTGGAGAGGCAGCCACAAGACTTTACAGTGCAAATGCATGTTGATACTTTCACTGGAGTCCAGGCACTTGTGGACTCAAAATGTAGTGCTGTTGGATCTGGAGAGGTCATTCATTGCTCAGAAGGGGTCACGTTAGTCCCTTGCATAGGGCTGGTTATGTAACACATGTAACACTCCATTAAGTTACAGTAGAAACAGGAAACAGCTTTCATGTGGCCAGCTCCTTCTCTCCCTGTAGGCACTCTTACACATCTAGTTCTGCTCTAAGGAGATAAATCAAGGATATGCACAAGTACATATCCATGTGTACTTTATAAATGAGACTAGAAATGACACAATTCTGTGTAGTGGGCAAAATGCATTATTGTACACCTCAATAATGCAAGTTATTTGATGATGCAAAATGACATTTAGTAGAAGAACTAATGACCTAGAAAATGCAGTCAATACTCTGTTCATTTTTAAGCACGTTGCAAAATGTATATACAATATGACACCAACCGTGTGTGCATGCATGTGTGTGTGTGTGACTGAAAGTTGGAGGACAGAGAAATTAACGATGGAGACAAATCCCTATTATTAACCACTGGTTGTCTATGGGTGAAAAAGTTATGAGGACATTTATTTTCTCCCTCATATTTATGTCGTTCTTTATTTCACAATGAGCTCCTCCGTTAAAAGCATAGGCGCACGTGTAAAATGACTACCTCACAAGAATGAAAAGCAGTTTGGATGTAGCACAACACACGGCATAACTTAAGTGGTACAACCAGGAAGATGTAGTTCTTGTCTCCATTCTGCCACTCTCTGGCTCTGCCATCAGTTTTGAGCCTCCATCTCCCGACCTAAAATTCTCCCACCACTTTTCATGACTTCTCTGTGATTTAAAAGCACAGCACCTGGAACCTAGATGCTCAAATTCAGTAGCTACTTTCTTGGTTTAAGTTTTTTTTTTTTTTTTTTTTTTAAATTAGTTTCATTTAATTGTGGTAAGGATGCAATATGAGATCTACCCTCCTAACAAACTTTTAAGTGTGCAGTACAGTACTATTGACCATAGGCTCGGTGTGGTGCAGCAGATCCCTAGAATGCATTCGTTTTGCTTGAGATTTTTTGCCCATTAATTGGCATCTCCCCATTTCCTCTCCCCCAACCCCTGGAAGCTACTATTCTACTCTCTAATTCTAGGAATTCGACTATTTTAGGTACTTCATATGTGGAATTATGTAGTTTTGTCTTCCTTCATCTTGCTTATTTCTGTTAGTATAATGTCCTCCAGATTCATTCATGTTATCAAAAATGACAGAATTTCCTTCTTTTTAAAGGCTGAATGGCATTCTGTTGGGTATTAAAAATAGAGCTACTGTAAGATCTAGCAATTCAGTATACCATGTTTTCTTTATCCATCCATCCACTGATGGACATCTAAGTTGTTTCCATATCGTGGCTATCATGAATTATGCTGCTGTGGGTATCTCTGTGAGATCCTGATTCCAACTCTTCTGAATAAATAGTCAGAAGCAGAATTGCTAGATCATACAGTAGTTCTATTTTTAATCTTTCTTTTGAGGAGCCACCATACTGTTTTCCACAGTGGTAATACCATCTGCATTCCCATCAACAATGTTCAGCAGCTACTTTCTTTCTCCAATTTTTTTTTTTTTTTTTTTTTTTTTTGAGACGGAGTCTCACTCTGTCGCCAGGCTGGAGTGCAATGGCACTATCTTGGCTCACTGCAACCTCCACCTCCTGGGTTCAAGCGATTGTCCTGCCTCAGCCTCCTGAGTAGCTGGGACTACAGACGTGTGCCACCATGCTAAGCTAATTTTTGTATTTTTAGTAGAGATGGGGTTTCACCATGTTGACCAGGATGGTCTCAAGCTCTTGACCTCAGGTGATCCACCTGTCTCGGCCTCCCAAAGTGTTGGGATTACAAGCGTGAGTCACCGTGCCCAGCCCAGCAGCTACTTTCATTGTTACTTGCATGCTCGGTTCCAGTGGGCAGAGGTTGAGCACAGGGTATGAAGAGGGTGCCCAGGTATGCCTCCAAATCAGGATCCGGGGCTGCCGGGGTCTGGAGGTCAGAACACTCGATCTGGGTGGTACCTGCCAGGCAATACCATGCAGCTCTGTGACCTCCTTCCCACGTTCCTCTGGGACCAGCCTTTCCTCTCAACGAATGTGTCCTTCACATGTGTTCCTGTCACCAGGCAGGGAGTGGCAGCCTCCTTCCTCCCTGTGGACTGCGGGGCATCTCTGCCTCATTGGCTCTGGGGTGAACTCACAGTGGGCAGCCTTGGATGCCTGTTCTCCTCACACCTGAAGGCACCTTCTGGTGACAGGAGTCCTACCTGAAGCATTCACGTTCAAGGGTCTGATGCTGTGAGGGCATAGTTGTGGCCATGGAGACCTCCTCACATCTTCAATGTTGGCAGGAGAGACAGGCAGCTGAATGGACACTGGCACTTCTGGCTCTGTCCTCAGTTGACATTTTCCTGCAGTTGATATTTTTAGCGAAGTCTGAGTCTAGATTCCACCACATATTAGCTGTGTGATTTGGAGTGAGTCACTTCCCTCTCTGGGACTCTGCTTCCTCCTCTGTACAATGGAGGAGGTGGGATGAGATGATGCATAAAGTCGCTTTCAGGCAGCAGCTCTGAGATTAGGGAATCAGCCCACCCCCAGCCTTTGCCCCCTAGGGCTCTTTTCTGTAACTTGAAGTCTCTGCTTCTCCTCCAGAAATGAGGAGACCAGAGTGGGCTGAGGGGATTGATAGAGTCTAGAGAGGGTAGAAGGCTACTCGTGACTCATGCATTGAGACTAAGCTTAACCAACTGGCTTCTTAGCTGACTGTTGTCTCCAAAGTAATTACCACACAGGTTGGATTGAGTCTGGGGGTATTGGGTAGACCAGAGCTCGATGGGTCCAGGGATAGTAATACTCTTATTCTGGCTGTGTGTTTTTATATATATTTGGAATTGTAATTAACCACTGTGGGAATGTGCATTGGCTTCTGCATGTGCCAGGCATCCTGCTCAGGGTATTTCATACTTACTCTCCCATCATTAAGACAATATTTCAGGGAAGGCAACGCTGTGCCCATTTCAAGGATGAGGAGAACATGGCACTGAGGTCAAGTGACCTGCACAAGGTCACGCAGTTAGTATGTGCCCAGGAAACACAATCACTGATTGCTACTAAAATGAAGGGAAGTTGTAGAGCTGATTGAATCACTGTTCTTTGGCAGCTAAGGAAACTGAGGCTTAGAGAAAGTGAGTGACCTTGGCCCATACACGGAATATAACAGTAACAACAACAGCACACTCTCATTAGCTGATGTGAGGAGTTGGCAAGTTTATCCACGGGAAGAGATAGCAAGGGACCTGGTAAATGAAGCAACTTCAGAAAGACTGAGCAAGAATCAGGTCTGAGTCTTCTCCAAGCATGAGGATCAGTTCAGGCACGTTCTCCAGGTTAGTCCCATTAGAACGGCCTCAGTACTTTCACTTACAAGGACCAAGACAGATGCTCTTTTCTCCCTGGGCCCAAGGATGTAAGCACGAGAGCCTTGAAATTCCCATAGCCATGTTGGTACCATGAAAGGAGCCAGTTTAAAGAAGATGAAGGTGATCCTGAGAAGCTTAGCCCTAAAACGGATCAGTTGCTGAGTAGAGAGCAGGCTCTCCTGAGGCAGATCTCCAGTGTCTCAGAGCCAAGAGACAGTGCATTTCCTGCCAATGGTCTTAGCTTTCTTTATGAATAGTAGCTATTATTAATATTGCAGGTCAAGGTGGGTTGGGATGTTGATGGGAGTGGCCTTTCAGGCAGGGATTTGCCTAGACAATGACCTGAAGGTGGGACAGTGTTGGGTCCTGAAGAGACCCATCTTTCCTGGAGTGGACAGGATGGACCTGATGGAACCTGGACCACATCTTACAGATGGTCAGGGGCCCTGACACCCACCAGGAATGAAATGGGGGCAAAGTGTCCCACAAAGCCATGCTTGGATCAGCAACTAGGGACTCAGCATTTGGTAGAGGGGGAAACAAGCACCACCAAAAATTCATTCCTTAAGCTTTTTCACAGAAATCCATATGGCAATAAATAAAACTTCATATGGATTTTCTGCTCAGATTTCACAGTATGGTGCCCCAGAAAAAAAAATCAGCAAGCAAATATAAGAAACTCAGCTAAATTGTATTGGGTTCGTCAACTCAGCAGTAGATAGAACTTTGGGTCACAGAAACATCAGTTCATTGTCTTTTATGGTTTTCTTCCATTTTACTGGCACATAAACCTGACAGGGGATGAACGTGGTGAAAGGTGAGTCTCTGAACCAGGCAAGTAGTCCAGGTTCTTCCAGCTTCCTGGGATGCAGCCTTCTCAGAGCCTTGGCTCCACATTCTGAAGAGGATGCCATGTGTGCAGGAAATCCACCTGAGAGTTCTGAAGTCACGTCATGGGAGGGTCTTTGTGGGGTGGTTTGCTAAACAAATAAGATGCTAATTACCAAATGGAAGAAAGGTCAAGGTGCCTGGAATTCCTCTGTTCCAGATGTCTTTATTTGGTTTACATACACTATCCCGTTTGAAACATGCAAGTGCTCATAAGTTTGCATTTGACCTTAAACTGCCACTGGAGTTACGCTGTTCTGTGTTACTTGGCAGATGGAGTCCAGTGTGCTTGGTGTGCACATCCTACTGGACATGATGGGGCCTGCGGGATCCTTCCCCAGTGTTTGTCTCCTGCTGATTCTGGGTTTATCTTTCTGTGGTCATGCTCAGGATATCTCTGCCTCCCTGTCATTGATTCCTCCTCTTTGCATGCCCAGCATCCCCCTTTGCCTGCTGAAACCTTAGGGGTGTTTCTAATCCAGTCACCATCAAAGTGCCCAGCATCAAGCCAGGCATTTCTATGGGCATTGTCCTATTTGTCCCTCCCGTAGATTGTAGGTGAAAGGCATCATTATGCCCATTTCTCGGAAAAGGGCACTGAGGCTTGGAAAAACATGTGCACACATTCATGGGACTGATTTCATTGTAAAAGGATATAGGACAAAATACTTTATAATGAGCTCTGGCTTGTTTGAAATCATAGCAAGTACTAGCTGAGGACCCAGCATGGTGCTGGGCGGCTAGGCAGGGACAGCAAATGGGGGTGTGAGCTTTGAAGAGTGATTAACTTTTAAGAGTAAATCGGAGAATAGGGATGTAAGGTGTTTTAAAAAAAATCACTCTGGCCACTGTATGGCTGATAGGGCACAGTCATTGGAGAGAAGGTATGTTCCTACTCAGTCCTGCTTCTCATTGGATTGGGGCCCTTTGGGTAACAGTCAGGTCTGCAGTCACAGAGAAGTCAGGTCTTCTCTTATCCCAACACGACAGACACACCTTGTGCTGTCCACACTGTTAAATAATGGGTCCTTCTGATCGGAACCAGGTTCTTTCTTCAGTGTCTTTCAAAGGCAGACTTTACCTGAAGTTATAAGAAGATTGCTTGGAGGTAGAATTGGACTGCAGAGTGGGAGGAGAAATGAAAAGGGAGCTCCACGACATGTGGGTTTTCTTCCTGGAGCCCCTCTCCCAGAGTGGTGACCAAGAAAGTTCTCCAGAAACCACAAGGCACTTCTACATATCAGGGGAACCATGGTCTGAAAGTGCATGCTCCCCAAATCCATATGTTGAAATCCTAACCACCAAGGTGATGGTATTGGGAAGTGGGGTTCTTGGGAGGTGATTGGGTCATGAGGGTGGAGCCCTTAGGAATGACTGGATTGGCCCTTATAAAAGAGATCCCGGAGCACCCATTTGTCCTTGCCACCATGTGAGGTTACAGTGAAAAGACAGCCATCTGTGAACCAAAAAGCAGGCCCTCATCTGACACCAAATCTGATGGCACCTTGATCTTGGACTTTTCCAGCCTCTGGAACAGTGAGAAACAAATTGCTGTAGTTTACAAGCTACCCAGTTTATGGTAGCCCCAAAAGACAAGGGGTTTCTGCCACTGATGAAATATTTGGCATAATGAGGGACGGTACACACACTTTTGATGTTTTTAAGTTCTCCCTGAGGCGTAAGATGAGCACGTTTTAGCAATAGCAGCCATGCAGAATTTATTGGCCAGCACTGGTGATTTTATGTGGAATGGTATAATGACTTTGAAAAGGAAGTGCCATGTACTGGGAAGAATCATGACATCAGTCTTTTACTGACCTCTTAATGTTCCAGGCTATTCAGTTTTATGAGCTTCAGCCTCTGACAGTCCCTTTAAGAAGGCTGGGCTATGGCCAAGGTCACAGAGCTGGTTAGTAAGTAGGGCCAAACCTGTGTCTGTCTGATACAAGACACAAGAGTGGGGATCCCCCACTTTTGACCACAGCATTGGTCAGTGTCATTTCCCTGCCCCTCCTTCAATGTGATGCTGATATCTGGGAATTCTTGACCTTCAAAAATCTTATAGGAATCAACTTTATATAAAGACTGCATTATAGAACCCCTGAACCAGAAAATATGAATTAGACCTTTGTCTTTATATTTGTGAAACTTCTAAGATATAGATATATTTACACCATTTGCCTCTAGCTCTGGGTCCTTTTCTCTTTGTTCATGGCTGGCTTAATCAGCACCCCCATCTCCTATTCTTAGCCTGTGCATTAATGTGCATTATTCATGGTTATCGAGTTGGATAACTGTGGTTGAGTGCCTTCTATTTTTACAATAATTAAAGGGTTTAAGGGGAAATTAGTTTAGCTGCTTATGTGCCCTCAAATAGCCTTGTAGGTTAGGGGCAAAATGCCCAGAGTTAGAATAAATAGAGGTGCTGCAGGTCCTGTCCATGGTGCTGAAGGACACACTGGGGAAGTTCTGAAGTTCACAGCACTGCAGGGCCTCAGGCAGAGCTGGGATAGGAATCTGCATTTCTCCTCTAGCTCCATCTGACACTCAGGTGCTTGCCAAGTCTAATGGACTAGTCACAAAACCAAGGGCTTCGTACAAGAGGGTAAGAGCACTTATGGGAAGGGTAAATGCTGGACTCCTGAACTGGGAGGGCAGGGGAAGCTCAGAGTGCAGACCCCGGTCACAGACTGGCTGGATCTAGACCTTGGCTGGGTCACTTAGCAGCTGTGTAACAGTGTGTCAGTTACTTAGCCCTGTAACCCTTGCTTTCCTCATCCATAAATTAACAACTATAATAGTACTTGCCTCGGAGGGTTTCTGCAAGGATTAAATGAGCTAATGAAAATAGATGACTTATGTTTGTAAAAAGTGCTCATAAACGTTAAGCATAATTACCATTACACCAGCATAGTGTTCCACCTTTTTTTATAAACCAAATGACGTCTTCTGCCCTCTCAGCATTAATGAGGTCTTATTTCCAGAGGCGACCAGCAGCTGCAAAATGTCAGAGTTCTTCAGTCTCCCCCTGAGGAGGACTTCTATAACTCCTAAAACCTCAGGAAACCTAGAGAGTGTTACTAGAAAGCACGTTCTAGGAGGCCAACATAAAGAACCTTCCCTTTCTTCAAATTCACCTAAAATAATTCATAGATCATCTAAGAATCATGATAGTACCTCGTATTTACAAGGACTTGCTATCTGCTAGGATTCATGCATGTGCTATTTAGTTTAACTTTCATGGTAAATATTGCTGTCCTTGTTTTACAGGCTATTCATTATAAAATGAAAATTCAACTGGGACCAAGCACAGGTGACTTTACCTCTTCATGGGGATGAGCCAGGATTTGAGTTCATGTTTTCAGACTTCACAGCCTGCATTTGTCTGTGCTGACAAATCATTCTCAAACTTGAGACAACATCCAAATCACCTGGAGGACTTTTTAAGCCAACAGGCTGGACCCCACTCCCAGAATGTCTGATTTAGTATGTCTGGAGTGGGGCCCGAGAAGTTGCCTTTCTAACACAACCCCAGGTGGGGTTGATGCAGCTGGCCCATGACTATGCTTTCAGAACCACTGCCCAGCATATTCCTAAGACCCCACTAAAGGGCATACCAAATGGATGAAGAATGTTAGTAACAGCTCCTCTAGCAATGCAATGGTCTTTTTGTTAACATTTAGAAATAGGACCTGATATTTAATTAGCCAAAAGAGCAGCAGAAATATTTGTTCTCTCTTTTCTCTGTGTCTTACTTGATGAGGTAACAGGATGATCCCTGGGGCTCTGGATGCTGACAACTAGGTGTGGGGAGATAGATAATTTCCTGCTACATGGTTGCCCCCCGCCCCCATATGCCTCCAAATGAGATCATGAAGGAAGTGAGTTTGTATGTGGTGGAGGGAGAGGCAGGGGTGGAAGAGAGGTCAGAGTCTGGACTTGGAGCCAAGCCCTGATTTTGAGTCACAACGGCCATTGTGAACAGAGGGAAGCCCCTCTTCTCTGAGCCTTGGTTGTCTTCTGCAGTGGATCTCATCCATTGTCATTCTCTTATACCCTGAGTGTTGATTTTCTTTTTATAGGTGGAAAATAGAGGCTTGGGTAGTTTACCCAAAATAATAGTATCTGATGCTTGTTTTGAATTTCCCTGTATATGAAGCATTTCCCAAGTATTTTCTTAAGGCCTCTTACCAGCCATGTTGAGCCAGAGGTACTCCTCCTCCTTGTGTCATCTCCCTTCCAGGTGAAGGAGCTGAGACACAGGAGGGGAATGAGCCTGTTCTACTCTGCTAATATGAGACAGAGGCCACATGCAGATCAGACCCTCTCCTCCCAGCCTAGGCTTTTTTCCTTCTCTTTCTCTCTCTTCTTTGCTTCCTTCCTGCCCTTTCCTTTCTTTTCCTTTTATTCTTCTGTGCTTTATTGTGGATCCTTAGCTTTACATATTCTTTTAAAGATTATTCTATGCCTGACCTTACCAATTTAGGGGCAACCTCCAGTCTTTTCCCACTCCTCTCTCTGACCCATCCCATGCACTTGGATGAGTGTTCTTAGTTATCAAGAGATACAATGAAAGAGCTCACATTTCAATAATACTTCATAGTCTGTAAATTATCTCTACATTTAATTCTCATCTGAAAGCGTGTAAACCTTTACTTTAGAAATGATGAGAGGCTCATAGAAGTTAAATGACTTTCCTGGTGGAAGATGAATAGGCAGCCCAGAGCTATAGCTTTCTCTTTTCTTTCTTTTATTTTTTTATTTTTTATTTTATTTTATTTTGTTGAGATGGTGTCTAGCTCTGTCACTCAGGCTGGAGTACAGTGGTGTGATCTTGGTTCACTGCAAGCTCCACCTCCTGGGTTCAAGTGATTCTCCTGCCTCAGCCACCCAAGTAGCTGGGATTACAGGTGCCCACCACCACATCCAGCTAATTTTTGAATTTTTAGTAGACATGGGGTTTCACTGTGTTGGCCAGGCTGGTCTTGAGCTCCTGACCTCATGATCCACCCGCCACGGCCTCCCAAAGTGCTGGGATTACAAGCCTGAGCCACTGCACCCAGCCTAACTTTCTCTTTTCAAAGCTGCTGTGGGCAGCTGATGGTGAGTCCAGCTGGGGGATTTTGGAAGGTCTGTCACAAGGGTACGATAAGGGCGTTTTGTAATGTTAAGAATCAGTGGTTTCAAAGAATATCTTTATTTCTGCCTTCATTTCGTTATGTACCCAGTAGTCATTCAGGAGCAGGTTGTTCAGTTTCCATGTAGTTGAGCGGTTTTGATTGAGTTTCTTAGTCCTGAATTCTAGTTTGGTTGCACTGTGGTCTGAGAGACAGTTTGTTATAATTTCTGTTCTTTTACATTTGCTGATGAGTGCTTTACTTCCAACTATGTGGTCAATTTTGGAATAAGTGCGATGTGGTGCTGAGAAGAATGTATAATCTGTTGATTTGGGGTGGAGAGTTCTGTAGATGTCTATTAGGTCCTCTTGCAGAGCTGAGTTCAATTCCTGGATATCCTTGTTAACATTCTGTTTCGTTGATCTGTCCAATGTTGACAATGGGGTGTTAAAGTCTCCCATTATTATTGTGTGGGAGTCTAAGTCTCTTTGTAAGTCTCTAAGGACTTGCTTTATGAATCTGGGTGCTCCTGTATTGGTGCATATGTATTTAGGATAGTTAGCTCTTCCTGTTGAATTGATCCCTTTACCATTACGTAATGGCCTTCTTTGTCTCTTTTGATCTTTAACGGTTTAAAGTCTATTTTATCAGAGAAGAGGATTGCAACCCCTGCTTTTTTTTTGTTTTCCATTTGCTTGGTAGATCTTCCTCCATCCCTTTATTTTGAGCCTATGTGTGTCTCTGCATGTGAGATGGGTCTCCTGAATACAGCAAACTGATGGGTCTTGACTCTTTATCCAATTTGCCAGTCTGTTTCTTTTAATTGGACCATTTCATCCATTTACATTTAAGGTTAATATTGTTATGTGTGAACTTGATCCTGTCATTATGATATTAGCTGGTTATTTTGCTCATTAGTTGATGCAGTTTCTTCCTAGCATCGATGGACTTTACATTTTGGCATGTTTTTGCAATGGCTGGTACCGGTTGTTCCTTTCCATGTTTAGTGCTTCCTTCAGGATCTCTTGTAGGGGCAGGCCTGGTGGTGACAAAATCTCTAAGCATTTGCTTGTCTGTAAAGGATTTTATTTCTCCTTCATGTATGAAACTTAGTTTGGCTGGATATGAAATTCTGGGTTGAAAATTCTTTTCTTTAAGAATGTTGAATATTGGCCCTCACTCTCTTCTGGCTTGTAGAGTTTCTACGGAGAGATCTGCTGTTAGTCTGATGGGCTTCCCTTTGTGGGTAACGCGACCTTTCTCTCTGACTGCCCTTAACATTTTTTCCTTCATTCCTAACATCACAATTAAAAGAGCTAGAGAAGCAAGAGCAAACACATTCAAAAGCTAGCAGAAGCCAAGAAATAACTAAGATCAGAGCAGAACTGAAGGAGATAGAGACACAAAAAACCCTCCAAAAAATCAGTGAATCCAGGAGCTGGTTTTTTGAAAAGATCAACAAAATTGACAGACTGCCAGCAAGACTAATAAAGAAGAAAAGAGAGAAGAATCAAATAGATGCAATAAAAATGATAAAGGGGATATCACCACTGTCCCCACAAAAATACAAACTACCATCAGAGAATACTATAAACACCTCTACGCAAATAAACTAGAAAACCTAGAAGAAATGGATAAATTCCTGGACACATACAACCTCCCAAGACTAAACCAGGAAGAAGTTGAATCCCTGAATAGACCAAGAGCAGGGTCTGAAATTGAGGCAATAATTAATAGCCTACCAACCAAAAAAAGTCCAGGGCCAGATGGATTCACAGCCGAATTCTACCAGAGGTACAAGGAGAAGCTGGTACCATTCCTTCTGAAACTATTCCAGTGAATAGAAAAAGAGGGAATCCTCCCTAACTCATTATGTGAGGCCAACATCATCCTGATACCAAAGCCTGGCAGAGACACAACAAAAAAAGAGAATTTTAGACCAGTATCACTGATGAACGTCGATGCAAAAATCCTCAATAAAATACTGGCAAACCGGATTCAGCAGCACATCAAAAAGCTTATCCACCATGATCAAGTGTGCTTCATCCCTGGGATGCAAGGCTGGTTCAACATATGCAAATCAATAAACGTAATCCAGCATATAAACAGAACCAAAGACAAAAACTACATGATAATCTCAATAGATGCAGAAAAGGCCTTTGACAAAATTCAACAGCCTTCATGCTAAAAACTTTCAATAAACTCAGTATTGATGGAACGTATCTCAAAATAATAAGAGCTATTTATGACAAACCCACAGCCAATATCATACTGAATGGGCAAAAACTGGAAGCATTCCCTTTGAAAACTGGCACAAGACAGGGATGCTCTCTCTGACCACTCCTATTCAACATAGTGTTGGAAGTTCTGGCTAGGGCAGTCAGGCAAGAGAAAGAAATAAAGGGTATTCAGTTAGGAAAAGAAGAAGTCAAATTGTCCCTGTTTGCAGATGACATGATTGTATATTTAGAAAACCCCATTGTCTCAGCCCAAAATCTCCTTAAGCTGATAAGCAACTTCAGCAAAGTCTCAGGATACAAAATCAATGTGCAAAAATCACAAGCATTCTTATACACCAGTAATAGACAAACAGAGAGCCAAATCAGGAATGAACTCCCATTCACAATAACTTCAAAGAGAATTGGATACCTAGAAATCCAACTTACCAGGGATGTAAAGAACCTCTTCAAGGAGAACTACAAACCACTGCTCAGTGAAATAAAAGAGGACACAAACAAATGGAAGAACATACCATGCTCATGGATAGGAAGAATCAATATCGTGAAAATGGCCATACTGCCCAAGGTAATTTATAGATTCAATGCCCCATTAAGCTACCAATGACTTTCTTCACAGAATTGGAAAAAACTGCTTTAAAGTTCATATGGAACCAAAAAAGACCCCACATTGCCAAGACAATCCTAAGCCAAAAGAACAAAGCTGGAGGCAACACGCTAGCTGATGTCAAACTATACTACAAGGCTACAGTAACCAAAACAGCATGGTACTGGTACCAAAACAGAGATATAGACCAATGGAACAGAACAGAGTCCTCAGAAATAATACCACACATCTACAGCCATCTGATCTTTGACAAACCTGACAAAAACAAGAAATGGTGAAAGGATTCCCTATTTAATAAATGATGCTGGGAAAACTGGCTAGCCATAAGTAGAAAGCTGAAACTGGATCCTTTCCTTACTCCTTATATGAAAATTAATTCAAGACGGATTAAAGACTTAAATGTTAGATCTAAAACCATAAAAACCCTAGAAGAAAACCTAGGTGATGCCATTCAGGACATAGGCATGGGCAAGGACTTCACGTCTAAAACACCAAAAGCAATGGCAACAAAAGCCAAAATAGACAAATGGGATCTAATTAAACTAAAGAGCTGCTGCAGAGCAAAAGAAGCTACCATCAGAGTGAATAGGCAACCTACAGAATGGGAGAAAATTTTTGCAATCTACTCATCTGACGAAGAGCTAATATCTAGAACCTACAAAGGACTCAAACAAATTTACAAGAAAAAAGCAAACAACCCCATCAAAAAGTGGGCAAAGGATATGAACAGACACTTCTCAAAAGAAGACAGTCATACAGCCAACAGACACATGAAAAAATGCTCATCATCACTGGCCATCAGAGAAATGCAAATCAAAACCACAATGAGATACCATCTCACACCAGTTAGAATGGCAATTGTTAAAAAATCAGGAAACAGCAGGTGCTGGAGAGGATGTGAAGAAATAGGAACGCTTTTACACTGTTGGTGGGACTGTAAACTAGTTCAACCATTGTGGAAAACAGTGTGGCGATTCCTCAAGGATCTAGAACTAGAAATACCATTTGACCCCACCATCCCATTACTGGGTATATACCCAAAGGATTATAAATCATGCTGCTATAAAGACACATGCACACGTATGTTTATTGCAGCACTATTCACAATGGAAAAGACTTGGAATCAACCCAAATGTCCATCAGTGACAGACTGGATTAAGAAAATATGGCACATATACACCATGGAATACTATGCAGCCATGAAAAAGGATGAATTTGTGTCCTTTGTAGGGACATGGATGCAGCTGGAAACCATCATTCTCAGCAAACTATCGCAAGAACAGAAAACCAAACACTGCATGTTCTCACTCATAGGTGGGAATTGAACAATGAGATCACTTGGACACAGGAAGGGGAATATCATACACTGGGGCCTATTGTGGGGAGGGGACTGGGGGAAGGGATAGCATTGGGGATATACCTAATGTAAATGATGAGTTAATGGGTACAGCACCCCAACATGGCACATGTATACATATGTAACAAACCTGCACGTTGTGCACATGTACCCTAGAACTTAAAGTATAATAATAAAAAAAATTAAAAAAAAAGAATCAGTGATATTAATATTAATACTAATGAAATATTTGGGTTAGGTTGAGTTTCTCTTGGAGCAAAGTTTTCATAGGGCAGAAATCATTCTAGTAAAGTGCCTGGATCTCAGGATGACTTGAGGGTGGACATTTCTTAAAATCTATGTATTTGCGGTGCTGACTTGGTTATCTTAAGCATGTAAAAAAAGATTCAAAAAGAGATGTTACCGTCTCTGACTCAGAACATATTCCCTTCTACAGAGACCTCTAGTTCGGTTCTTAGAATATACAGTAAGGGTGGCCACATCCCTGAACAAAGCAGAAGGGACTTTCTTCTACTACCTTAGCCATCTAAAACCAACACGCCTAGTTTTCCATGTCCTTGGGAAGCACCAATTCTGAAGCTAGGTTGACCATCCCTATTTACAGATGAAGACAGACTCAGAGCATTTCGCCGATTTGGCCAAAGTCATCAGTACTTAGTGATGGGGAGGCAGGGAGGGTGGGGGGTGGACAGTGTGAAGCTGTGGCTCACTGGCTCTAAGGACCTCTCTACCATAATTACCTCTCTACTATGCCTGCCGTTCACTTTGTCTCTGGGGCTTACACAAGACTGATTTTAAAGCAGGAGAGTCTTCCATTCCCTTACAAGCCCACAGGGCTCTTGAAAGAATTGAAGCACATGGGGCAGTGTGGACACTATGTCAAGCCAGACCTTGGAAGTGCAGAGGTGATTAAGTCCTGCTCTGCATCTCACAGAGCTCCCATCTTGTGGATGAGAAAAATCCACACAGATATCTACTGGGCATCTATCTATTTGAAAGAACCAACAAGGCTAGAAAACTGGCAACTGGGAGGAGAGGCCAAGGTGTCCTGCTGCCCCCTACTTTATTCCTGAGGCAGGAGCCCATCCCATCAAGACGTCCCTCCCTCTGCATTCAGCTGCAGCGTTTCCCAATGCACCAGAGCCAGAAGACAGACTGGTCATTCGAGGACCTGCCATCGTAAGTGCGTAACCGACACCTCCGGCGAGTCACCCCCAGAGGCCTGATTCTGGAAGGATGCACTATCTAGCGCATGCCCTCAGAGGAAGTCCTCATCCTTTTGTGATGCTTCCTGCTACTGGAAAATCTATAATTGATTCCTAGGGTTGTAAGGACATGGCTCATGGACTGGTGACCCTGCCATCAGGAAATGGACACACCATTTGTCCAGGTTAGTGCAGGAGGCAGGTAGAGGTCAGAGCATGGATCTTGGAGACACAGGCTGTGTGGGGAGCTGAGCCCACTCTATTGCTCACCACCATCTCCTGGCTCCACACAGAGCTTCTCCACCTGTGAGGCAGTCAAATGAGTCTTCAGGGCTGGTGGAGGCTGAAGAGGAAGGTCAGGATCCCTGGAGAGGGAGAGCTACGGCTGGATGCTCAAGTGTGAACTACCCCAACCTGCCTCACACTGCCATGTAGACTCCCCAGTAGCCATAAGAAAGTCATGCGCCTGCCCTGTGCCCCAGTGTGCCTGAATGTAGGGTGAGGATAGCAACACTTAGCTTATAGGGCTGCCAAGCAACCAGGGAACTGATGTGAGTTCGGACACCATTAAGTGTTGTGAAGACGTTCAGAAGCACACTCTAGGGCCTGGAGTCTGGCTCTTCCACAAGCACCGTAACTTTGGGCAGATTAAATCTAATCTAATCAGCGCTAATCAACTGATTAGATTAGAGCTAATCAGCTGTCTGTGTTTTTGTTTCATAAACACTGAAATGGAGATGATGATTCTGTCTCTTTCCTAGAACTGTTGTGGGGAGGTGTTGAATGCAGTGATGGATGTAAAGTGCTCAGTGCCTGGCGCCTTGTAGAACTAGATAAACTATCCTCAGCAACATCTGTACTATCACATTAATACACTATGATTAATATTACTTTACTCTGACTGTTGTTTCTGCTACTATTAAACATGCATGTGGTTTAATCAGCTAGAAATCACCTCCTGTACTGGTTACCTCTTTCAATCTCAGATTTTAAAATTTAAATTCTAGAACAGCCAAATGGGGAAGTGGAGGGGGAGGTGGCTCCTCATTTTTCTGATGTGTAACTGGAGGCTGAGAAAGCACCTGCCTTGACAGCATCCCCCAAGGAAGATGCTTGTGATAGTTTAACCCACAAAAGCAACCCACTGGCCCCTAGTTTCCCAGAAACAACTGACGACAGAAATCCCCTATCCTTCCAATTGAACAATCCTTTCTCTTATGAAATATTCCCAAACCATGCACCTGCCCTTTGTATCCAGCCAAGGATGGACAGGCATACTGGAATTAGAATGTCTCCCGCCTTCCAAAAATCACCCCCAAAATACAACACTTGCCAATCTGAGACTGTCTCAGTATTTCCTCTTTTAACCCTAGAAATAAGGTTGATTCTCTAACTAACATCTTCAGACCCTCTGTTGAAATGAAAGCAATGGCAGCCTGGTCTCCATCACAAGTTTAAGAATAAACAACCCTTGTTCCTTTCGTCTTGGACCCAGTTTTACCCGAGATGAGGCTCTGAGAAGCAGCAGCCCCTCTCCCTGCATGGGCTCTGGGCTCTGAGCCACGGCAGGTCCTTCCATGCCTTTGAAAAGGGTCTGGTAGGCCAGGGCCTCATGGAGAATCATCAACAAGGGCATGAGTAAGCTTTCAAGAAAACCCACTATAAAGGAACTTGCTTCACTTGGTTTAACTCTACATTTTTTTCCAAAGTTGTTTGATCAAAGAATCCCCCAACCTTCCTGCTACCATAAAGCCTGGTGACTGCAAATCAAATTGTTCCCATCTAGAGGAGGCTTTGGGAATGATCTATGAAGCACCTGGGAAGACTTTAATACTTATAACAGCTTTTCACAATGGCCGTGTCGGATGGTTAATACTGAGTGTCAACTTGATTGGATTGAAGGATGCAAAGTATTGTTCCTGGGTGTGTCTTCGAGGGTGTTGCTAAAGGAGATTCACATTTGAGTCAGTGGTCTGGGAAAGACAGACCCACCCTTATTCTAGGTGGTTACTGTCTAATCAGCTGCCAACACAACTAGAATATAAACAGGCAGAAAAATGTGGAAGGAGAGGCTGGCCCAGCCTCCTAGCCTCCATCTTTCTCCCATGCTGGGTGCTCCCTGCCCTGGAACATTGAACTCCAGGTTCCTCAGCTTTGGAACCTGGACTGGCTCTCCTTGCTCCTCAGCCTGCAGATGGCCTATTGTGGGACCTCGTGATCTTGTTATTGTTAGTTAGTAAACTCCCCTTTGGAAAAAAAAAAAATATATATATATATATATATATATATATATATATATTCCATTAGTTCTGTCCCTCTGGAGAACTCTAATACACCATGATTGTCCCCATTTTACAGAAAATAAAACTAAACTGAGATTCAGAGAGTAAGGAATTTACCCCAAAGTACCCACCCTCCTCTAAGCGAGGGTCGGACGAGTAGTGTTCAGCCTGCCCTGTCCATGAATGACTGCTCGCTAGGCCTCCTTGCTGGAGACATCCCCTCTGCCAGGCCCGACCCACATGAAGGTACTACCCCTCAGGGCCCAGGATTAGACCCTCCTGGTCCTGAGCCTGAGAACCACAAGCAGCTTACAAGCGAATCAGTGTTGTGTCTGTGCATAGTCCCTTTGTCTCCACTGTTGAATTGTCAGATAAGGGCAGCAGAGCAAATCCGTGTGGCTGTCCCCAGAGGCTTATGGTGCCCACAGCAGCTGGTGAAGGTGTTCTTTCCCAGGCCACAGGTGCGCTGGTGTGGTGCTTCCATTTGATCCCTCTGTCATCATGGGCCTGGGTCACTGGGAGAACAGACAGTAGCAGGAAACTCAATTCTGTCCCCACAGCAGAGCGTGTGCACTTTCATTTACCAAACCTTGCCTCCCCTTGCAGCCATCCTGCTGCTGGTAACAGTATCCACACTTCACACCTGAGGTCAGTGGGACCCTGAGCCTTCCAGGGTGTGTTTAAGGTGTCACAGCCAGGGTTGGGCACGGTGGCTCACCCCTGTAATTCCAGCACTTTGGGAGGCCAAGGAGGTGGATTGCCTGAGCTCAGGAGTTTGAGGCCTGCCTGGGAAACATTGTGAAACCCTGTCTGTACCAAAAAATACAAAAATTAACCAGATGTGATGTGCGCATGTAGTCCCAGCTACACAGGAGGCTGAGGTGGGAGGATCGCTTGAGCCCAGGAGGACAAGGCTGCATGAGCCATGTTCATATCACTGTACTCCAGTTTGAGTGAAAGAACAAGACCATGTCTCAATTAAAAAAAAAAGGTCTCACAGCCAGGAAGGTCTAGAGTTGAGATGGATTCATGTCTGTCTCATGCCATGACCAGAGGCATCTGTCATGTCAGTCTTTCTCTTCAGTATCACACTGACTTATATTAGAAAGAATGTTGAGGCCGTGGAAGGCATTTCATAGAAATCTTAAAATCATCTGTGAGCATGCATGTTTGTAGATAAAATCTAGAAATATCTGATATGCTTTGAGAAAATAATACATATCTCATAGGATTATAATGAGGAGTAAATCAGATGACATATGTAGAAATATACTTTGGCACATAGTGTTTTCTACACTTTACATAGAGATTCATCTGTTCATTCATCCATTGAATACCCAGCACCCTCACTGTATAGATGGAAACAGGCCAGAGAGAGGCGCAGCCTTTCTCAGTGCCACAAAGACACTGATGGAGAGCCAGGAGCTGGGTGGGAGGTCTCAGGCAGGCTCCTTTGATTGGCACCAAGTGACGTTGGAGCTGGTCGGGAGCTTAGAGGTGCTTGAGTTACCTGTTTCTAAATTCCCTCCCCAAGCCTTCTCCGGGAAGTGTGTGGAGTAGAAAGTGGGGTGAGGAGCTGGTCTAGGCCTGGACTTCCCACAGCTGCTCCATGTTTATTCATGTCATGTGTGTCTGCATGAGATTCCTCAGAAAGAAGTTTGTCCCAGCTAAAATTGCAAGTTGAATACCTTTTCTAGCCCAGTGGTTCCCAACCAGGAGGCGTTTGGCAATATCTGAAGACATTTTTGGTTGTCACCCCTGGAGGGTGCTGCTGGCATTTAGGGTGGCAGCCGAGCATCCTACAGTGCACTGCTCAGCCCCATTGCAAAGGCTTATCCAGTTGGATGTCTATGATGCCAAGGTTGAGAGCCCTGCTGCAGCCCAATCCTCTACTTTACACATATCACACCAAGCCCAGAGCGAGGAAGGGCCGCACCTCCAGCTAGTGAAGGACTGTGGACCAGAGCTGCTGACTCCCGCATCAGGTGCATACAGATCTCCTGGGTATGTGGCTACAACATGGACCCTGATGTAGATCTGAGGTGAAACCTGGGAATCTGCATTTTATACTCTCCCAAGTGATGCCCATGCTGCAGGCTTGTGGATCAGTTTTTGAGTAGCAGTCTTGGCCACAATTTCCTTCCCTTCCTGGCACGTTCTCCACTGCACTAGCATTCTGAGAGCCTGTCTCAGTTATTCTTTACTAATTGCTATTCTCTTTTTTTGGCTCTAGGGTTCCCTGGGCCTGCCCGGCCCCCCCGGGAGAGACGGCAGCAAAGGCATGAGAGTAAGTTCTGTTCTGTCTGCCCTGGCTCACAAGGCAGTACTGGGCTGGTGACCTCCCGGTCAGAACCCCGTGTCCTCAAGTGGGGTGGCATTGCCAGGGCCAGGCTTGAGCAGGGACTTATTTGTATCAGGATCCTCGCAGATCCCAGGGGCTCAGCCTAATAGCTGTGATAAGACCAGCAGCAGCTTTGCCCCCGGGTATCGCCTGCCTGTCCTTGGAAATGATTTTTCATTTAGTTAACAAGTAGTTCTGCAAGGCAGCCTTGTTATCCCCCATGCCTAGACTTGGAACTAGCCCCAGAGAGGCAATGGATTTGCTTAAGACCCCAGTTTGTAGCTACAGGAATCAAGTGAGACCCAAGCAGCACCCCACACCCTATATGGCAAGCCAGCTTTCCTCTGATCATTACCCCCAACCCCACCTCTTCATCTCTCCTGCCTCTGAGTTGCAACATCCTCCAGCAACCCAAGCTCAAAGTGATCTCAGCTCCGGTGGGTAAGTCTCCTCTCCACCAAGAATCCGAGTGGACATTAGTTTTGTATTCTTCACTTCTCTGATCCCTTCGCCATGTCCAGCCACATAAAATCAGGTCTCAGAGAGGGAACCTGTCTTGTGAGCAGTGCTGAGGTCCACAGCAGGCAGCCGTTTGGGACAGGTGGTCTAAGATCCTGGAGACAAGGGAGAAAGGAGAGTTCCATGGACCCTAGGCTCTCTTCTCACTCCACTCTAGGTGGCCAACATCCTTTCCATGAAGACAACTGTCAGGGTGGTTCCAGTTTTTACACTTTTCCCCTGCTCTCTCCAAAGTTAGTTTTGTTGACTTGCAGCCACAGGAGTGAGTGGGAGTGGAGATAATACTGTGTGGCTGGGCATGGTGGCTCACACCTGTAATTCCAGCTCTGTAGGAGGCCGAGGCAGGAGGATTGCTTGAGGTTAGGAGTTCAAGACCAGCGTAGGCAACAAAGTGAGAGTCTGTGTCTACAAAAAAATAAAGCAACCTGGTGCAGTGGTGTGTGCCTGTAGTCCAGGCTACTTGGGAAGCTGAGGCAGGAGGATCACTTGAACCAAATATTTTGAGGTTATAATGAGTGAGCTATGATTGCGCCACTGCACTCCAGTCTGGGAGACAGAATCAGACCCTGTTTCTAAAGAAAAAAAAATACTGTGTGCAGCAAAGGTCAGCTTCTTTGCTTATAGAAATGGCATCTGAGGGGAGCCCAGGCCCTGCTCACTGATGGCTATCTTGTTTCTGTGATGAGTTCTGAGCTGCAGGAAGCCGAGGTTCTGGGAGGCTGTGGGCTGCACTGGTGTACCTAGGCCTGTGTCCCACTGCCTATGACTTTGTGCTGTTTTGTTTGTTCAGGGGGAGCCAGGAGAACTGGGAGAGCCGGGGCTTCCGGGTGAGGTCGGCATGCGGGTAAGTGTTGCTATGAGCTGGGCCCTTCTGATGTTCCCAGGGGACAAGGCCCAGTGCAAAGCCAATTGCTTTAGGTGCTGAAGAGATGCTCAGATAGGCTCCCTGCCTCCTCTTCTCATATAACTGCATGCACATTTGTGTGTGTATATCCACACATAAATGATTTTTCCTAAATTTTTACAAAAATGTATTTATATCATACTTGGTCATTTATCTTTGTTATTTAACAAGAGATGAGAGACATATTTCTATGTAAATACAGATAGGCCCCACACATTCTCGTAATTAAGACATAGAGTTGGATGTATTGGATGTATCCAATCATACATGGATATATTGTAATATATAACATCCATACGGATGTATTGTAATATATAACATCCATACGGATGTATTGTAATATACAACATTCCCCTATCTATGGTCCTAAGGACTATACTAATGTCATTTGTTTTCCACTAAAATTAATGAAGCACTGAATATGCATGCATGTGTCCATTTGTGTGTTTCTCCTTGTCTACTATATTTTTATTGCAGTAGGATAGATTAAAAATGGGGATACCCTTGGCTGAATGAATGTATGTTGTTATTTTAGCAGACTTTAATAGGTATTTCCAAACGAGTTGTCCAGAGGCACTAGCATTTCATGGTCTGGTTAGCAGAGGCACCTCCAGGTCTGCAGACTTCTGCTGAGCTATTTGTCAGGACTTGTCCAGGCGGTACTGAGCCCATGGCAAAGTGTGAATGATGAGCCCTAGGAATCAGTTGTTATGTTTCAGAAGCTGTGAACATATCCAGGCCAGGTCATGGGGAGGCCGACGGGCACAGGGGGAGTGAAATGGAATAGTAGCATCTGGCCTCATGGTGGTTCATAGGCACACACCTTTCGCTGTTCCTTCAAGTCAAGAGAATCTGGGTGTGAATCAGGGCTCCACCAGGCAGCAGATGGCATGACTTCTAAATAGATAAGGGAAGCAGAGGTCGAGCGGGTGTCTGCTGGCGAGATCTGTGCCAGCAGCATGGGCAGCACTTGGTGGGATGTGAGCTAGCAGCTCTTGTCACTAAACATGGGACTGGCTGAGCTGTACAGCTGCACTTGTCTTTCTTTTCCATCCCTGAAACTTTTCTCTGTAAATGCTCTTCGGCAGGGGCTCCAAGGACCGCCTGGACTCCCCGGACCTCCCGGACATGTCGGAGCTCCTGTAAGTGAAGACATTTTTCTGGGCAGGGGTTCTACCCCTTCTCCGGGAATCAAAAACCGGGTTCTAGCAAGTTCCTCCATCTGCATCTAGACAATAATGCTGTTTAGCCTTACTGATGCCAGTGAAGTGTTGGTATCTCCTTTCTTAGACCAGAAATTATTAGATGTTACAGTACATAAGAATCACCCAGAGAACAGGTTTAAATGAATATTCTTGGGACCCCTTTCTCCCATCAAGAAGCAGGGTAGATCCCAGGAATCTGCATTTTTAACCAGCACCAAGGATTTTTGACACTTGATCTAAAGAATTCATTTTCCCCAGCCTGTCCAGTACTGTACTCTTAGAAGAAGAATAGAGTCTACTTAATTCTTAGCCCCTGGAACAGTGCCAGACACATAATATGTATTCAGTAGGTCCAGTGAATAAAGAGGTGAACAAACAGATATGGTGTACAAGGAGCAAAGTAGCTTCTCCAACATCTAACACTATTCTTGATTCTCTATAAAGACACATGCTCACATATGTTTATTGTAGCGCTGTTTACAATAGCCAAGACTTGGAACCAACCCAAATGCACATCAGTGATAGACTAGATAAATAAAATGTAGGACATATATACCATGGAATACTATGCAGCCATAAAAAAGGATGAGTCCATGTCCTTTGTAGGGACATGGATGAAGCTGGAAACCATCATCCTCAACAAACTAACACTGGAACAGAAAACCAAACACTGTATGTTCTTACTCATAAGTGGAAGTTGAACAATGAAAACACATGGACACAGGGAGAGGAACATCACACACCAGGGCCTGTCGGACATTGGTGGGCAAGGGGAGGGAGAGCATTAGGACAAATACCTAATGCATGCAGGTCTTAAAACATAGAAAAATGAAAGAAGCGGTGTAAAATGTCATTTTCAAACAAAGCAGCTTGAGTTGCCAGGGAGACATTGAAGACCTCTGATCTCTGTGTGTGTGACCAAAATATTTAGGTGGAATTAAAACAGCAAGGATGTCCACTCACCCTGTAGGTCTGGATGGCCCTGCAGATGCTCTACTCTTTAGGACAGCATCTTGTGGCCTTGGCCCTGCACCCTCTCTAGGTCAAAGATGTGTATATAATTCCTGATATCAACAAGGAGGCCTGGGTGGCACCTGCTATCTCTACCATCTTTTCCATAGAATGCCCCAGGGTCTCTTCTCCAAGAAAGGAGAGAAAAGGGAGTGGAGCCCACAGGGAGCTCACATAGTTACATAGGATATATTCCTGCTCATCCGGCAGGTGCCTGCCCTGTGCCATTGCCTGGCCTACAGGCTGCTGCCCAGGGAGGAGCTATGCTTTCGTCAGCTCATGTGGGTGGCCCCAGTGCCCCACGGTGAAATCTGTGCACCTGGGAAGAGCAGGCACATGCACTGCTGAGCCTTCTGCTTCTCAGAGTAGGGCAGTAGCCTTCAGACACAAGCCCTACCAGATTCCTGTGCTAAACGAGAGATCGTCACAGTCACTCACTGGGTCAGTTAGTCATTCAACAAATGTGTATTAGTGCCTACCAAGTGACAGGCTGTGTTCTAGACTCTGGGGATATCATATTGAAGGAACTGCCCTGGTGGGGCTTACGTTCTACCTGGGGGAGACAGAAAATGCAGCGTCCAGGGCTGAGTACTATCAAGAAAGTAAAGCGTGGTAAGAGGGATCCAGTGACGATGGACGATGGAGTTGGGGGAAGCAGGGGGATCATGTTTTGGATCCTGCACTCAGAGAAACCCACATCCTGGCTGACATTCCCACCTAGTCTGCACACAGAGGGGCAGGGAGTCCACAGCACAAGGTCTGGGTGCTGCTCTAGACAAAGGCAGGATGAGCAGTGGGGACAGACAGTGACCCATCCCCGAGGGAGGAGGGGTGATTGGCTTCAAGGAGCCGTTCTCTGATTCAACGTTGGGACCCTTCCTGGGAGCCATGGTCATGCGGCATCATAGGCATAGTGTGGTGGGGGAAATGACTTTGAAGTCACATATCTGTCCTTGGCCACTTGAGTTCAGGAGCCAGGCTATGTCCCAATCTATGGCCATGAGGACCTGGATAGCCCAAACCAAGGGACAAGCCCAGGAACTCAAGTCATACTCTGGAAGTGGCCTGCCTCTGCTGCCCAGGGCCAGACCACGCAGCAGCTGCTTTGTGGCCTTAGACTACACAGAGAGACAGGGTCCTCACCATCACCATCCCTGCCACCCTGGGCTGGAAGCTGCCAGGCAGTTTCTCCATGGACACCCCCATGGTGAGCACAGACAAGTCAGATTAAGATGTTGGGTCACTGCTCTTTCTTTTTGCCCCAGGGCCTCCAAGGAGAACGAGGTGAAAAGGGAACTCGAGGAGAAAAGGTATTTATAGTCTGCTCTCATTGTTCAATACAGCTTTCCATAGAAGAGAGGGTGCATGAGACCATCTGCTCTGTGTATGCTTGTGTGTGTGTATACACATGTGTGTGTGCATGTGTTCACATGTGTGTACATGTATGTTTGCATGTGTGTGTGTGTGCATGTGGCAGGCGAGGGCTGGTGCAGACAGTGGTACTTTCCTACCCTAAATGTAACTTGTGCCGGGAAGGCTGTGGTCTCAGTACCTGCAGGTATTGTCATCCTCTGCACCAAGGTGGAGTTTAGGGTTTCCAGACCAGACAGGTTTTAAGAGAGCCCTGGATTGGACTCCGAAGTCCCAGTTGCTGCCTCATAGGACTCGTATCTTACTTGGCACATTACATAACTTCTCTGCTCCTCAGTTACCCTGGCTCTCAAACAAATGGGAGAATGAGTGGTGACAGGAGTGACATTGGTGACCTGCATTTGAGCCACAGTCACCAAATGTGAACTGGCCCACACTCGGGCTCTTACATGCAGATTGCCATGCAACCGACACGTCTGAGGAGGCCCAGGTGGAGGCTCCTTAGTGACTGCTGGCAGGTAACGGTGGAAGAGACCTCCGATTGGATTCCACCACATGTGCTGGCATCGCTGATGGTTCGAGGTTCCCCTGTGGGGTGGCGGGGGTGGCTGCCCAAGCGCGGCAACTCCCACCCAGCTCCACCTTCCCAAACTGCAGCTGCTGCTGAATTTTCAGTTTCTCCTCCTGGCCCCATTCATTGAGTTCCTTATGATCTGGAGCAGTGTGTCCCAAGAGCTGGGGCTAGGCCCTCTCGCCTAACCCATGTCTGAGACGCTTTGTCGGGGTCTGCCCCATGCTGTCGTCCTGCACGATGTGACTGTCTAGTTCCACAGGAACTTGTTCTTCACCCTTAATTTACGTTTAAGATATTTGAAAAATAGTGAAACAGCTTGTGATCCTGCCATCCTGACACAACCACAGTGGGCACGTAGGCATATTTCCTGTGGGAATTCTTTTTTTTTTTTTTTTTTGAGACGGAGTCTCGCTCTGTTGCCCAGGCTGGAGTGCAGTGGTGCAATCTCGGCTCACTGCCAGCTCCGCCTCCCGGGTTCGGGTTTAAACCATTCTCCTGCCTCAGCCTCCCGAGTAGCTGGGACTACAGGCGCCCGCCACCTCGCCCGGATAATTTTTTGTATTTTTAGTAGAGACAGGGTTTCACCGTGTTAGTCAGGATGATCTCGATCTCCTGACCTCATGATCTGCCCACCTCGGCCTCCCAAAGTGCTGGGATTACAGACGTGAGCCACTGCGCCTGGCCTCCCGTGGGAATTCTTACGCATGGGGAGTGTCCCTCCACAGCCACATCATCCTGTATTCCATGCTGCCTCCTGTTTGCTGTTCCGACATGCAGTGTTTTCTCCATGCTGCTGTAGAGTTTTTAGAGTTTGTTATAAATGACTGCACAGCATTCCATTAAGTGAATAAACCATAATTCAGGTACCCATTCCCCTGGTATTGATCATTCACAATTGCTTCCAGTTTTTCACTTTCAAAAAGAATGCTGCTGGGCGCGGTGGCTCATGCCTGTAATCCCAGCACTTTCGGAGGCCAAGGCAGGCAGATCATGAGGTCAGGAGATCGAGACCACCCTGGCTTAACATGGTGAAACCCCATCTCTACTAAAAATAACAAAAATTAGCTGAGCTTGGTGGTGGGCCCCTGTAGTCCCAGCTACTCGGGAGACTGAAGCAGGAGAATCGCTTGAACCCGGGAGGTGGAGGTTGCAGTGAGCCAAGATTGTGCCACTGCACTCCAGCCTGGGGGACAGAGCAAGACTCTGTCTCAGAAAAAAAAAAAAAAAAAAAAGCTTTGTTGGGCATTTTAAAGCTTATAGTTTTGTTTATTTATTTTCAAATTTATGATTATTTCCTTAGGCTGCTTTCCCAGAAGTGAAATTACTGGTCAAAGCCAATGAACCTGTCTGTGGCTTTCCAAAAGGTCCTTTTTCATTCAGGGAGGCAGGGACTTGCCTCGATCCCCAACGCAGGCTCCCAAACATGATTTTTGTTTGTTTGTATATTAAATTTTAATCATTTTAAACTTTAATAAGCAAAACCCTTTCCTCTTTCGAGAGCTTTCACATGTGTCTGTAGATTTGTTTGCTGGTCAGCTCTCACTGTGGGCCCTCTGCTCCCTCCCTCACATGGTGAGGACATAAAAGTGGCATTTGGAGTAACTGAGGCTCTGGGCACACAGGAGCGTGGGTTGCTCTGCAGGTCCAGTGCTCGAGGGAGCAGGGGTCTTCTTTCAATCCCTGTGTAGCAGAGAGTGGAGTTTGAGGAACTGCCCCACAGCAGGGTCGGGCTGTAGAAGCCAGAGGAAGCTTGAGACTCACATCCAAAGTGTGCAGCTCAGCAGTGATTTGGGCAGAAGGCCCCAGGCATGTGGGGGTCACACGCTGGCTGTCACCTGAGGGTGCAGTCAGAGGTGGAGCCTGACCCTGGCCTGGAGTCTGCAACAGGCTTCCAGGCATCCTGTCTTCCCTCAGCACCCACAGAGTGCCTGGTGCAGGCCCTCCATCAGGGTCCCGAGAGTTTAGCGGGCAACACCTGCCAACACATGGCGGATATTTACGATGTCAACTCAACACATGGCTGCAGGTGTGCAGTGCTTTACTGTCGAGCGGGGGCAGAGGTGCCTTTGATATGCATTTGCTAAATCAATAAATGAATAAGAGATGACTCCTTCAAATCACATGTCCTACGGCCAGATCCCCTGTAAGGACAATGGATGAATCCAAGGATGGGACCCACCCAAAGGACAGGAGCACAGGCAGAGCCAGGTCGTGTCAAGACAAGAGACAGCCGTACTTGAAGGGGATTTGGAGGTGAAAGACCCCTAGCGCCTTGGTCATCAGAACCAGATCCAGTACCAGTGTGGTGCCTCGGGGGGCAGGCAGAAGCCAGGATCAGCCTGGGAAAGCGCTCCCCAGACAGAAGGTGGTGGCTTCTCCACTTGTCTGAATCCTGGGCTGGGCCGGGCCTCTCAGGGGAAGGCCACTCGGGGGCCTGTGGTGGTTCTGCTCCTGGGGCTTGTTTACCTCATCTGGGTTTGCTGTTCCATGAGCCAGCAGTCCAGGAAAGTGAGTGTAAGTCACACAGCACTCATCTAAAGTGCAAAAAGAATGTTTTTTGTTTGTTTTGTTTGTCTGTTTTTTAAAGAATATATATTTTTCAACTGGGGGGCCTGTCCCCAGCCTCAGTGTCTGCAGCCAGGCCACACGCAGCGCCGGGGCTTTGCAGAGGTGCCTCGCAGCGCTCAGTGCCCTCTGCCTCATGAAGAAACATTGAAGACGTTCTGAAGAAATCCAAAACTATGCGTTTTCTGTTGTTGTTTTTTATTTTATTTTATTTTTTCTGAGACGGAGTGTCACTCTGTTGCCCAGGCTGGAGTCAGTGGTGTGATCTTGGTGCACTGCAACCTCCACCTCCTGGGTCCAAGCAATTCTCCTGCCTCAGCCTCTCCTGAGTAGCTGGGACTACAGGCACGCGCCACCATGCCTGGCTAATAAAACTATGTTTTAAGTACTATTTTCTTCAATGTACCATAAAGAATCCAAAAACTACAAGCATAATCTCTGACCTAAGAAACCTACAGTGTGATTAGAAATGTGTGAAAAGGTGAATGGATGTACCCGTTCCTGTATTCTATTAATTGCTTCAGTCAGGTGCCCACCCACCCAGCCATCCAGCCACAAAGATTGGTATAAAAATGTTTTTCTCTCCCTCAGAAGTCTTCCTGGGTTTCCCTGGACCTGTGCTGTTAGAACCCCTACCCTCTTCAGCTGATGACCTTGGTCACCCACATGGTATTTGTTTGCCTTTCAGCCACCCACCCCCACACACATATGTAGACCCTTGGATTTTTTTTTTCTTTTTTTTTGGTGTATGTGTGTGTGTGACAGAGTCTTGCTCTGGCCCAGACTGGAGTGCAGTTGCGTGATCTCTGCTCACTGCAAGCTCCGCCTCCCAGGTTCACGCCATTTTCCTGTCTCAGCCTCCCGAGTACCTGGGACTACAGGCGCTTGCCACCACGGCCGGCTAATTTTTTGTATTGTTAGTAGAGATGGGGTTTCACCATGTTAGCCAGGATGGTCTCGATCTCCTGACCTCATGATCCACCCGCCTTGGCCTCCCAAAGTGCTGGGATTACAAGCATGAGTCACCGCGCCCGGCCGACCCTTGGATTTTTAACATAAGGCACCTTATTCACCTCTGGGTCTTCCCTGCCTGAGCTGGTACCTGCAGCGCAGTCTGTGGCCAGTCCTCTGTGGACACACGTGTGAGCACTGGGCCCAGGTGAGAGATGATGCAGGAACCAAGATCGAACTTAGTGTGCAGAGTGCCTTCACCCACAGGTGTGGACTGGGACTTTTTGGCGATGTGCAGATGGGTTTACAGCATGTACTCCACGCTCAGGCTTGGTCGAAGCCCTGGGAGTGGATGAGACCGCCAACAGGAAGCTGCCTGGACCACGGTACATTAGCCAGGAAATGTCACAGGGAGAAAATGCTCACCAAGGGTCCAGAGCAGGAACCATCTCCACTGGAACAATGATCCCCGCGCCTCCTGAAGGCTTTGGGGGCTTCAGGTGAGCTTCTAAGGTACGGCACAGTCGGCTTTCCCAGAGAAAGGAAGAGCTCTCCGCAGGCCCTGGGGGGCCAGGTCTGCCACTGGGACAGCTGCTGCAGCTACTGGAGCCTCAGTTTTCTCACTTGCAGGATGGAAATAGTAATGTTTTCTCCGAAGCTGTTGGAAGGTGGATAACAGGAACAGTGTCCGGTCCATAACCGAGACATTCACAAACATTTCTTTCTTTTTCCTACTTGCTTCGAGAGAGATTCAGTCTGTACACACTCAGTGTTTTATTCTTGCCAAAACACTGTTTGGAAGCAATAGGCTTTTTTCCATGGAGCATTAGACCTTTTTCCAGCAAGCTTTTAGAGTCTTGCTTTAAGACTTTTGTTCAGTCAAGAAACACCACAGTTCTATCAAAATCCTAAGTTATCAGACTTGGAAAGGGCTGTAGAGAAGCCGGGGGAGCACTGCTGATTGTAAAGCCGGGGAAACTGAGCCTAGAGGCCATGTGTTTCCTGACGCCCTGTGGCCTGTTAGAAAGCCAGCAGGATCCAGAAACTCCTCATTCCCGGTTTGGGCCTTCCCGTCTGTGGCTTACCAGGCCTGAAGTTTCACCAGAAAGGTAGAATGCTGGCGTATTTCCCCTAGGCTGTCTCCTTTCTGGTCGGGCCATAGTTCTACCTGCTGCAGGAGGCTCCTTTGGGGTAAACTCAGGAAGGGAGGACCACCCGCTGGTGAGGTGCAGGGAGTAACCTCAGCCATGCCCCCATCAGCTTCTGAGTCCCTGCAGCCTGCACCAGCTGACGTGGCCACGGCTGGAGCAACCCTGCACTGTGATCCTGGAGCCTGCATTTGAATTCCAGCTCGGGGCTCTGTGAGCAGTGTGACCTGTGCAGCATTATTTAACCTCCAAGTCCCAGGTTTCTTCACTGCAGAGAGTAATTTTATCTCCTTCGTAAGGATGTGATGAGGATTCCGTGAGTTAATATTTACAGAAGGCTTAGAAAGGTTCTGGGCAGCATGTGCTTTATATATGTTGTTTGAGGACAGGGAGAAAGGAAAGCAGATACCGAGAAGCGGTGAGGATGAGCCCGCAGCTCTGAAGGTCAGCTTTGCGCTGGCTCCGACTCCCTTGCTGATGTGCAGGTGACTCACAGAAGAGCTGGCTCCGCTCTGTGCCTCTGTTTCCCCACCCGTCCAAGGAAGAGCCTGAGTTGCGTGATGCCGAACGCCCCTTTTCAGCTCTCCTATTGGTGGGTGCTTACAGTTTATTTTCTCAGGAACCTCTCTGATTTCTTACATCAGCAAGTAGGTTTCCATCTTGCCTTGGAAAAAGCCCTTCTAGCTGCCTGGCCTTGCCCGGCATGGGGTGGGACAGTGTCTCAGCCCTGCCTTAGCAGAGATGGCCACCATCGTCCAGCACTGAGGCCACCTCTAACAGAACCCAGGGCAGGGCGTTCTCTGTAAAGTGGGGAGACAGCCCTTCATTTGGGGGTTTTCCAGATCATGTCTCTGCTGGCACAGTGCGGCGATTGAAGGCTTTGGAGGCATGAGGAGGTCCAGGTGGCAGAGCCCAAGTGGGCTGTCCAGGAAATTGTAAGGTGAATCCAGCCAGGCACAGAGAGGAGTCTACTCATGAAAAGGGCCAAGCACTGGGCATTGAGGATCCTGTTTCCATCTAGAAAACCGTATCCCCCAGACAATGTAGGGTGACTAAACATTCCAGTCCTGAGGCTCCCCAGGTGTCCTGCCCTGGCTCAGAGCAAAGGAGGGGCCTCAAAATGGGAAGAGCACCAGTCTTGGAATCAGAAGAACTAGGCTGTCCCCCTGGCTGGGCCTCCACAGTGCAGGTACCTTAGATAAGTTTTGGACCTTGCTGGCCTCCATGTCCGTATTTGACATTGAGGGGTGGATGGTGATGCCTCTCCCAGTTAGTAGCTCTAAGAATCTGATGAGTTATGAGAGCAAGCGCAGGGCTTGGCACCTGGTAGAAGCTCCCTAAGTAATTAACAAAAGGGAGTTGGTGTTTTGAAGGGACTGAAGCCGCAATCCACCCTGCAGACATGGACACTTCTGTCTTTTCCATTTGGGGTCCCAACACAGCCTTATAAAAAGTCATCAATAAGTCTCACCCCCAATTTGTGTTGCTCTTGAAAGGTTGGCAGTGTCACACACTAGGTGTGACTGTGATAAGTATTTGCTGGGTACCTGCTGTGTGCTGGGTGCCTAGAGATGCCCACATTCATCTTCACACAGTTGCCTTTATGGAGCAGCCACTTGGCAGCTTGAGATCTCAGGTACCAAGTCCATGGGTAGCTCCAGGACTCATCCCGAGGTACCTTAGGATGTGCTGCTCCTAGAACAGGGTGGGGGTGGAGTCCCCACCGGGAGGACAAGGCAGCCCTTTGGGTGGAAGTCCCTGGGAATGGCCATCATTAGCTTGGAGGTGTCTGAGTGGGAGCAGCCAAGGTGGCTCTCAGCTTCTAAGATACCATCTTTCCCCTTCCCAAGGAGACCACAGGGTGAGGGCATGGATTCCTTTGTTGGGTGAGCACAGTAACATAATTGGGTGGGTGGGAGCTGCCTGAAGACTTCTGTGTTTCATTCATCTTCCTCTCCTGAGGCCACATTATGTGATCTGAGTACAGCAGGGAGCTCACTGTTGAACTGTTGAGTTCACGTCAGTCCGTACAGTGCCTGCATCTGTTATGTCATGAGCATCACTGTACGCCAGGCCCTGCAGGGGGTAGAAGACAAATCACATCCAGGCCTTGACTCTTAAACTCACTGCCTAGAGGGGAGGGTAAGATTTGCAAAGTATAGGACAAGGAGAGCCTACGTGTCAGGAGAGAGGAAGAGATGAGATGGAAACTGAATTCCAGAAGAAAGAGAAACCACTTCTGGAGGGGGCTGGAGAGACAGGAGACAGAAGAGTCTTCATGGGGAGGTAGCCTCTGAGTTGTGTTGTAATGGCTTCCTCTTTTTTTTTTTTCTTTCTTGAGACGGAGTGTCACTCTGTTGCCCAGGCTGGAGTGTAATGGCGTGATCTCAGCTCACTGAAACCTCTGCCTCCCGGGTTCAAGCAATTCTCCTGCCTCAGCCTGCAGAGTAGCTGGGACTACAGCTGCCCACCAGCAGGCCCAGCTAATTTTTTTGTATTTTTAGTAGAGACAGGGTTTCACTATGTTGGCCAGGCTGGTCTCAAACTCCTGACCTCGTGATCTACCCACCTCAACCTCCCAAAGTGCTGGGATTACAGGCGTGAGCCACCGTGCCTGGGCCATAATGGCATTCTTTACCATGGGTAAAGAATTTCACCTACATTATCTCACAAATTTGAACCGAAAAACAACAAATGAAGGGTACTTTACATATTCCTATTTAATGAACGAGTCCACTGTGATTGCTAGGGGTTTGAGTTCTTGTCAAAGCACAGGACAGAGCAGCACCCACATGCCTCTGCCAGAGCGCACGCCCTTCCCCCACCCTCTGCTGCCTCCAGATGTTGGTTGGCAGAGAGGAGAATGGAAGGTGGGCTTTCTAGAAAGAGGTGATCCTGTGGCCAAGCCAGGGGCGGGCTTGGACAAGAGTGTGCTTCAGTGACAGTGAACAGTGCCGGGCAACTGCTGCTGTGGCTGAGAGTGAGCAAGACAGATGCAGAGGGTCCCACGCTGCCAGGCTGAGGAGGCGGGTGCATCCTGCAGGCCTTGGGAACCATGGGGGGCTGGGAAAGGAGGGATGTCCAGAAATGGATTATAGGGAGACCACTTTGACAATGGGGGAGGCAGTGGATTGGATCGAGGGCGGAGGTGGAGGGCCAGGAGGCTGTGGGGAGGATTTATGCAGGGTGGACTGAGGCTCTCTCTGCATGAAGTACCACAGGGACACCTGGGCCATCCTGCTCATCGAAAGCACGAAAGGGTTGCAGCTGATTTCTGGGGAAAACACGCAGTACGTTAACTCAGTTCTGGCACCCATGTTATATGAATGGTTTATTGTATGTGAGGGAGACGGAGAAGAAAGACACCACGTATCTCCGAAGAAAGACACTGAATGTGCCAATCAGCAGCGAGGTCTCAGAGTGGTCAGGCAGGGCAGCCAGCGGTTTTCTGCGTTCAGTGGAGTGGGAGCGCCCTCTGCTGTCAGCAACTCAGAACCGCAGGACGTGGCCTTGGCCCGGAGAGGCTCTGGGCTTTGCAGCCAGGATGGTGCACTGTGCGGAGACTCGGTTTTCTGTCGTGAAAATGGGAACGATATCCCATACGACTGCTTGAAATGACAAATGACGCAGTGCCTGTTTCAGCACTTGGTTCGCAGAGCAGAGGTTCAGTCCTCTTTCATTTGCATAAGCTTACATTTCCCTATGGATTCCGGATATGAGAATCAGACTAGAGTTCTCATAATACAGCTGCCTTTTTACTTTTGTGTTTTGTTATCTCATCCTGGTGGGGAACTGGAGCCCCAGAGAGGGGCAGCCTCTCTCCAGGTGGCAACAGACAGAGTCAGGATTAGAATCCAGGTCTGGCTACTCCTCACTCAGTGCTCTCCAGGCCCTTATGTCCCCAGCACATGTCCCTTCACTCCTCTGCTGTTCCCCTGTTGCTGGTCCCTTCCAAATGATTTTTTGGTCTTTCTTTCCCCTACCCCAAGTCCATTCCACACAGTCAGCCTTTGTTTGGCTTCACTGATTTTTAAGGCACACCTTCCACGTGCCAGGCAGTGTTGTCAGCATGTCACGTAGATGAGCTCATGTGGTCCTCACAGCAGCTTTACTGGGTAAATATTAATATTATGCTGCTTATTTGTAGAAACTGAGTGACAGAGCTGCTAAGGAACTGGTCCAAGGTCACACAACTGGAACGTGGGAGAGCCAGGGTTTGGGCCTGAGTCGTGCGGTGAACCACCACCCACGCCCCCTCCCCCTGCGAGCCCGGGATCTCACTCTCAGTCTGCAGGAGCCGAAGCCTTCACTTAGCTGCGTTTGTGTAGCCAGTGCAGTGCTAGCAAAGCCAGCAAACCCCTGCAACAGCAGAAAGTCAGAGTGGAGGGCCTGCAGGGTACATGGGTTTCCCAGTATGGCCTCAGGAGGGGCCCACACTATGGCATGGTTCCACTGCCTGTCCCAGATGCTGTGGCGGGCATTTCAGCTTGAGACGCCACGTCTTCTGTCTCTCTCCCTGTCCCTGTCTGTGTGTGTCTCTCAAACTCTCTCTTCTGTCCTGTCTCTCTCGGTCTCTCTGCGTCTGTCTCTGTCTGTGCCTGTCTGAACTGTCCCTCTGCTTCTCTGTCTGTGTCTCTTTGTCTCTCTCCTGTCTGTCTCTGTCTTTTTCTGTCTCTCTCTCCCTCTGTCTCTTGCATCTCTTTGTCGTCGTTTTTCTGTTAACTCAGTCTCTGTCTCTCTCTGTGTCTCTGTATCTGTCTCTGTCTCTCTGTCTTCCTCTGTCTCTCCCCCGCCCCCACTCTTCTCTTTCTCACTTATTTCTTTCCCCCATGTATCCACTCTCATTCCTCTTGCCCCTGCTAATGACCACCCATCCATCAGGCCTGCAGCCATGTCCGCCTGGCTCCTCTGTCACATGCCGCCCAGCAGCGCAGACTGCCGCCACCAGGTCCGGCCAGGCCCTTTCTGTGCACCTGCAGCTGCCCCAAGCTGCAATCAGAGGAAGTTTTGGCTCCAGACTCCACTTATCTTGGTGCACAAGTGCAAGGAAGTAAGAAACAGGGACTTGGGCAACAGGCACACTTGGCCTTGCTCTGAGGCCTGTGGGAGAGCCAGGTTCCAGGGTGATTGTCAGGTCCATGGCTATGCCAAATATCACGCTCGGGGTTAGGGTCCAGCCCATGCTGAGGTCCGAGGGGAGTGGATGGATGAGCAGATAGCTGCAAGAACACTCAGGCCATAGGCAGGTGAAATGTGGTTCTGCTCAGCAGCTCTCCCGTCAGCGGCTCACTCACACTAGCTCTGTTATGCTGCTCTCCCGTCAGCAGTTCACTCACATACTGTCTGCTCTGTCTCGGCTGCTTAGCCCTTTGGCTCCTCTCTGCTGAGAGGACACACAGCTGTGTAGCCGGCTCTCCCTGCCTTCAGGGTCAGCAGCTTCACTCTTTCTCTCTCTGGGCACAAGCAAGCTGAGCTGTGTCCTGGCTCTCTCCTCTCTGTCTGCAAGACAGACAGCTTTGGCTCTCTCTCTTTCTCTGGGTGTGACTGCACCTGCACAGTGTCAATAGGGCAATTATACCTTTTACAGACAGTAGTGGCCTAGGGCCAAGGGATGGCCTTCCCATGTTGTGACTCCATAGCTGTGTTTCCAATATACATGGAATTGTGCGCCTGCATTCCAAACTCACTGAGTCACTCAGGCCCAGATGTCTGCCCCAGCCTATTCCTTGACCAAAGCACAGCCATGTTCTTTACAGTGATCTTCAGTAGGGTGGCCTGTTGCAAGGAAGCATGCTCAGGACTGGAAATCAGGAGACCTCGATTTGAGTCCTGGTGCTACCACTAAGTTTCTATGTACCCTTGGACAAGGTGCACCCTAGGGCTACCAGTTTCCTCATCTAGAGGTAGTGGGTGAGAGTCTATGGGCTTGGAGACCCTTGTCCACTCACCAGCCCGGGCCCCACAGCGGGAACCCTGCCTGCTCCTCCAGGGACTCTGCTCTGACCCTCCCACTCCGAGGCAGTAGAAAGAAACCGCAGATGGAAGGACAGGGGGGCCCGTTCTGGCGCCAGTGCCAGCACACACAGCTGGAGTGAAGTGGCTTCACCTCCTCGGGCCTCAGTTTCCTCATCTCTTGTTGGTGCTTGGGCCTGCCAACCTCGCAGAGTTTGAAGGAGATGATATAATGACAGATGTGGAATCGCTTGGCAGAGACGAAACCCAGGCAGCTCCTCTCACCATTCGCCTGAAGTGTCATGTGATGGAAAGACTTTTTATTTTTATTTTTTTAATTTTGTTTTGAGACAAGAGTCTCACTCTGTCGCTCAGGCTGGAGAGCAGTGGCATGATCTCGGCTCACTGCAACCTCTGCCTCTCAGGTTTAAGCGATTCTTCTGCCTCCTGAGTAGCGGGCACTACAGGCTAATTTTTTTGTTTTTTTTTAGTAGAGATGGGGTTTCACCATGTTAGCCAGGCTGGTCTTGAACTCCTGACCTCTGGTGATTTGCCTGCCTTGGCCTCCCAAAGTGTTGGGATTATAGGCATGAGCCACCGGGAAAGCCTTTTAGAAAGATTCGTGTATAATTGTGATTGAAAATACATGTATACATCAATGTTCTGGAATTTTAAGATAATTTCTGAAAGAGAGAAAACATGTAGGATTAAGTTTATGTAGATGCAAGGCCATGGGCCTGCAAGCTGAACTGCAGAGCCCAGAGAGGGTTGGGGCCACCCCCAAGCGGACATCAGTGGGGATGGGGAATGGGGGGACCCTGGGGCAGGCGTCAGTGATTCACTGGTTTCCTGCGCTTGGAGACGCAGAGTCAGGCAGCCCCTGCCCCATTCCCTGCCTATCCTGGGCAGTAGGAAGCCTCAGTATTTGTTTCCAGATGAAGGGAGAGACCCAGTCTGCAGGTAGTCAGCAAGCCCTGGGAGGGATAGGAGCAGCCACACAAGGAAGAAAACCTTCCTCTGCATGCCACCCACGGGAGGTTCCACCTGCCCTGCCATCCCCAGAGCGGCAGTGAATAGAATCAGTGTCCACCAGCGGGCGGCCACCCACGGCGAGCACAGCAGCCACGAGGAGAAAACCGGGAATCTGTAACCTCTGGAAGAAAAACAGCATCCTGAGAGAGGAACCAACGTTAAACGGAAAAAGAAGCAAAGAAATCACCACTTGGGAAATGAGGTTACAAAGAAATAGAAGGAGAGTTCAACAGAATTTGTATGTATAATCTTCCAGTCATTCAGTAAATGTCAGCGGGGCTCACACTGAGGCTCTGGGAATGCAAGAACGAAAAGAGTGAACGCACCTCCTGTCCTTGTGTGAACGGGGAGGCGCGTGCGCACAGATAATAGATGCAAATTGAATTAAGGGAGATGAGGGAGAAGAAAATGAGACCGTGCTGCAGCCGAAGAGAGCCTCTCATTTAGATTAAAAGGTCAGGAGGGGACACCGAATCTGAGTCCCGAAGGGTACAGAGGAGGCAGTGGAGGGAACAGGAGGCAGGGAAGGCAAAAGCGGGAACAAAGTGGCCATGTCTGAGGAGCCTGAAGAAGGCAGTGGTGGCTGCTGGGGTGCGGGTGGGAGACTGTTCAGACAAGTCTGAACCCACCGTTCAAAGTGTCTGCCCAACTGAGTTCTTGCAACCCACATGGAAGAAGGACCCCAGCTGGGAACACCAGGCCTGAGCTAGCCCAGGACTTGAACACACCAGCACCTGGGAGTTGGTTCAAGAAAATCAGGGCACAGTTGGGGCAAGACTCCAGCACTTACTCACTACCCATCCTCGCCTATCCTCGCCTATCCTCGCCTATCCTCGCCTGTCCTCACCTGTCCTCACCTGTCCTCAGCAGGAGTGTTCTCTGGGGACTTGATCATAGGGATCTTTCTTTTTTTGGGGGGAGAGAGTCTCACTCTGTCACCCAGGCTGGAGAGCAGTGGCACAATCTCGACTCACTGCAGCCTCTGTCTCCCAGGTACAAGCGATTCTCATGACTCAGCCTCCCAAGTAGCTGGGATTATAGGCATGTGCCACCACACCTGGCTAATTTTTGTATTTTTAGTAGAGATGGGGTTTCACCATGTTGGCCAGGCTGGTCTATAACTCCTGATCTCAGGTGATCTGCTTGCCTCGGCCTCCCAAAGTGCTGGGATTACAGGTGTGAGCTACTACGCCCGGCCTTTTGTTTTCTTTCTTTCTTTCTTTCTTTTTTTTTTTTTTTTGAGAGTCATAGATATCTTTTGAGGAAGGGGTTATTATCATCCCCATAGTAACCAAAACACTCTCAGAGAGGTGAAATGACTGCCCACGATCCCACAGCTAGTAAGACAGTCAGCTCCGTCTGAATGTAAACAGATGAATGTGCAGATGGCGGCTTTCCGCTAGCCAGCAGTTCACTCTGACGTCTATGTTGAGCACTGAGGACGTGATACGTGTTCACATGTGTTTCCTGGACAAATGAATGATGCGTAAAATACACCTGCAATTTGATGAACTGCATTACAGACCCCACTCACCCATGGCTTTGTTTGACCCCCGTGAAAAACCGTGAGATGAAGAGACTGTGTTGCTCACAGAAGCCACGTGGCCATCTCTTGAAAAGTAAAAAGCAGAGAGATGACTCCAGTTGTTCTGACCTTTGACCTATGTTCCTTGTCCTCCAGTACACATCCTGTCTAGGGCTGCTGTGTGTGTGTGTGTGTGCGTGCGCACACGCGCGCTCGTGTGCATTTGGCACCTTCTCCCCGCCCTCCTTGTCAATGATGGTCACTGCAGGGATGTGTGCTGGGCCACTGCCTGTGGTCACTTACCTGCTCTTTATTTCTCCATTTTCCTTCTTTTGCCAGGGAGAGCGAGGCCTGGATGGATTCCCCGGGAAGCCTGGGGATGCAGGACAGCAGGTAAGTGTGTGCTGGCACTGTTGGACTAGGTTTCATCAGCGGTCAGAGGATGGGGATGACTGGACCCCACATAAAGCTCCACAGAGCCTGAGCACCTGGGCCCACTCCTTGCTCAGCTGGAGGCTGCAGGAGGCTTAGGACCAGACCCCAGCTGCATGGCCGTAGGTTGACTCTGTGAACCCCAGAGCTGGAGGGATCCCAGTGCATAGACCACTTGAAATCCATTTTACATCAGGTAAGGTGATGCGTTATCATAATGTAAAGGCCTCTGACCACGCGCACGTTTTTCAAGGTGATGTGTGTAAGCAGTGCTCATTGTCATCTTGTCCCCAGAGGGAAAGATTCAAGACAGCCCCAGTGCTCCTCAGGACAAAGCTAGTTAAATAAATCAGGAGGCATTGACACAGAGAGTGCTATGGGGCTGAGGACATTCATGAAGAAACTCTGGGCTGGGCGCGGTGGCTCAAGCCTGTAATCCCAGCACTTTGGGAGGCCGAGACGGGCGGATCACGAGGTCAGGAGATCGAGACCATCCTGGCGAACACGGTGAAACCCCGTCTCTACTGAAAAGTACAAAAAACTAGCCGGGTGAGGTGGCGGGTGCCTGTAGTCCCAGCTATTCGGGAGGCTGAGGCAGGAGAATGGCGTAAACCCGGGAGGCGGAGCTTGCAGTGAGCTGAGATCCGGCCACTGCACTCCAGCCTGGGCGACAGAGCGAGACTCCGTCTCAAAAAAAAAAAAAAAAAAAAAAAGAAACTCTGGATGCACTGATGTGAGGGGTCTGCAAGACGTGGTTCAGTGGAAAATAAAGAAAAGTGTTCGGAATGATGTGGGGGAAAATGCATCTGTGACTTTCAGAGACCATCTCTGGAAGAATAAACAAGACAATGATAACCTTATGACTTGGTTGCCCCCAGAAGGGGGCTTTAAACGCACTTCAGTTTCGAACCAGGTGAACGTATCATCTATTCCAAAGGAAACTACATTTACATATTTAAATTTAAAATTCAAATGAAATAAAGCCTAAAATCATACATTCGTGTTAAAGCCAATTAGTCAAATGCTATGTTGCATAGCATAATTTAACATACATGTCAATTAATATATTTATTTATATAAATATGAAAACATAGATATATATACATTAATTATATCCAATGTCAATGAATTACAATAAATATTAATTCTGATACTATATTAATATAAATTAAACTTATAGTTCATTCCATCTCCCACAAATATCTGGATTTGTATTTATTGTTGTCATGTAACAAATTGGAATCATACTTTTTATATCTTGCTTTTCTTCGCTCAACATTGTATCATAAACATGGAACCATTTAAAAAAATATTCACCAAACGCCTGACTTAAATGACCAGTTAATGGTCTATGGTGTGAATATAGCACACAGAGCTAATGCTGGTGGTGTGGGGTGGCCGGCGAGGGTGTCAGGGTGCAGGGGAAGCCAGCGCAGTGGGGTTACAGATCTTTGCTATTCAGAGTAAAGAGGAAGTGAGGGTGCTTTGCATGCATCCTTGAGCGCGTGTCTATGTCCTTAGGATCCTTTCCTATACAAAGCCCTCTGTCCATGGACAGAGATTGACTGTGCAGCTGCCCTCCAGGCCCTCCCTGGGGTCTGTGAGGATGCTGGCTGAGGACTGCCCTGTGCTCTGTGCTGTGGCTCCTGGGCCGCTCCCACACCCCGCTCCTGCAGGAGGTGGGAAAGCTCAGGCATTCTCTTGGCAGCTCGTGGAAGGCTTCCCAGTGGGGACATTGAAGAGCAGGAGGGACAAGTCTTCAGTGTCCCCTGTACCAGCCCTCTGGGACTTTGGTTTCCCTGTGGCCCTAACTAATCCTGGCCAGAGTCTGAGTGGCCTTTCCCTCTTCCCTGGTGCCTCACCAATCCTCAGCTCTAAGGATTTCCTTCGACTCCACCAGACTCTGCCTTCTGTGCTCCCTGGGCCAGGGCAGGTCCTGGTTATGTGCTTCTTCTTTCTCTTGCCCAGGCCCTCATATTCCTAAGGAAGGGGTTCTTTGTTTTCTCAGAATGTGTTATCCATGCTGCAGAACCAGCACAACTGCAGATGAAAAAGCATGGAGGTAGGGAGCTTAGGTTATTTGAGGAAGAACTTTCTAGCAATAAACGCAGTCCAGAAAGTCAGGTCTAAAGGGACTTTGGCTTCTGAAGAAAAGTCCAGCCACAGTGGGGAGCTGTCTTTCAACTTCTTTCTCCCCAACTCCCCACTACTGTATCCCTAGTGCCCATCATAATCTGCCTTTTCTTTCTTTCCTCCAGGGCAGGCCTGGCCCTCCTGGTGTGGCAGGACCTCAGGGAGAAAAGGTGAGCAAGCCTGGGGCTGTTGAGGACTCTGTGCCCTGGGCAGTCAGGTGCGGGGACTGCCCACCTTGACAAATCAGGTGCAGGGAAGGGGCCTGGGTGGCAACTCTGAGAACAAAGCATACACAAAGGGTGGTGGCTGGGGCATCAGAAACTTACATAATACATTTCTGGCTATCATGTTGAATTTTTTTGTCTACTTTTAGGAATAAAAATCCATTTGAAAAGCAAAAAAAAGTTCTATTATATAATATTTAGATGCATTAAAATATTATGCTACTGACAATGCTTTTTGAAATAGGGAGGCTATAAATATTAAAAAATCTTACAAAAACTTTTTCCTTTTCTCTTCCTCTTCTTTTCTCCTTCTCTACTACATTTTGCAATTTTTAAAAATCAGAATCAGAATCCTGAAAAGGGCCTAGGTATTTAAAAAACAAAATAAGGGTCATATCTTATTATATTGGTCATCTATTTTAGAATATCTTCCAGGCTTAATGAAGTAAATTTGCTGCTAAGAATTTCTGCATCTCAGATGCAACAGTGGTAGGTAGACATTCTTTGCAAAATGTGAAGGGCCTACAAAAATGTCCATGAAAATAGCTTTCCTAAGCATTGAGGGTAACGAAGAAGGAAAAAGAGAAGGTGTGATGTTGTATTCTGGATTGGCATAGGAGGGGTGACGAGACATAGCCTGCGTTCAAGTACAAGAGGATGACATTCTTCCAGGTTTCTAGACAGGCCCTTAGGAAGGCATCAGACATTGGGTTGGAAAACAGCTGGGGAGAGAGAAGGGGCTGAGACAGGAGATATCCTGCTCAGCTCAGAGGGCTGAGACCCGAGCTGCATCGCTTCTTCTTGGAGTGGCTCACTGCAGAGTTCAGGTGAAGGTCGTTGTGTGACTCATACTGGTTCCCAGCATATGCTCTAAATACGGGAGAAGTCTGCTCCAACTCCTTATGGAAGCAGACAAGGTATCTGTTATAAATAAATAAATAGTACAGGCTGACAAAGACCTCAGCTTAGGATGGGGGCTGGAGAATGTTAATGTCTTCCAAACTCACTCACTCGGGCTTCAGTGCTAGCCGAGTTCATTATTCTCTCTCCTTCTAAGTATTTTTAGAGTTGAGATGTACATTGTTATATTATCCTGGTGTCAGGATTTTAATATATTCTTGCAGTTCCTTGACAGGGGATGCTAAGTCCTAAAATAAGTAGTTTATTTCAAGTCACGAAGAGGGAATGGGCCTTGAAGTCTGGATCTAGGTGATGACTCTATTTCTTGCTGCCGCGTATGTGTGTGTTTGTGTGTGTGTGTGTGTGTGGTGTGTGTTATAAGTTTCAACCTTCCACCTTATTTAGAGATTTGGTTTTGCCCTTCATATTTGGGAAATTGCTGAGTTATTATTTCTTATTATGATAAGTGCAGCAGAAATGGGAGGAGAAGGTCAAGGACCATGACATGATTTTGGGATTTTCATTGAAATAATTAAGAAACCAGTGAGGCTCAGGTGTACGATGCCTCTCATCTCATTCTGAGATCACATCCTTGAGACAAATCTCAGATGCTACACAATTTGGGAAAGTCACTGTAATTGTAGAGTTGGTCTTTTTCAACTGCTTCATTTTACAGATAATAGACAGAAGTCTAGAAAATTACAGTTTCTTGCCCAAGACCCAAAATGAATCTGATTATCGACCAAGGCCTATCATATTATCTGCCTGTCCATTCGATGATTTACTGCAGATCTAAATATCACGGGATGCATTTTTATGCCCTTTTAATGATGTTACTGGATTGGGTCTATGATTGCACTAGTTACCTACTGCTGTGTAATAAATCATCCTGAAACGTAGTCGTTGGATACAATCATGTGTGATCTCACACGATTCTGAGGGCAGGAATCTGGCAATGGCATGGCTGGATTGTTCTGCTTCACCGTCTCTCCTGAGAGGCAGTCAGGCTGTCAGTGGGGATGCATTCACGGTTATCTCAAGGGTCCACTGGGGTTGGAGAATCTACTTCCAGGCTCACTCATGTGGTCACCGGCAGGCCCGAGTTTCTTGACAGCTGTTGGCCAGAGATGTTTACTTCCCTATTACGTGGGCTTCTCCGTGGTACTGTGCTCAGAAAGGGAAATTGCTCCCCAAAAGTAAGCAGTGACTGATTCAAGGTTGGGGGAAAGGAGGGAGTCTGAGACAGAAGCCACAGTCATTTTTATCACCTAATCTTGGAAGTCACCTCCCAGCACGTCTGCTATTGCTGTTAGTCACATAGAGGAACGCGGATGGTGTGGGAAGTCCCTGCACAAAAGTTCATGCAGGAAGCTGGGACTGCGGGGGACTGTCATGGAGACTGGCCACCACCATGGCCACAACTGATCTTTACAAAAATGTGTCCCCCATGTCGTGGGAAGAAACTGATTCTAGGAAAGACTATTGGTCCTATTATTTACTAGAGTTCTGACCTCGGATAAGTTACTCAGTGCCTCTGTGCCCCAGTTTCCTCATCTTTAAGACAGGAAAGATAGTGTCATAGGGAACGAGAGTGAATCCATGTCCAGTCCTTGGAGAAGAGCCTGGAAAGCAGAGTTTCTCCAATAACTGTTAGCTGTATACATACAGTTGTTAGGGATGGATGCTAGGGTCTTAGTTTCCTACCCAATTTGTTGGAACATTGGCGCTTATATGGTGAGTTGAAAGTAATTAAAGCATGTATTGATTAACTGATTTCATAACTGTTATTGGAAGCTCACTTTTTGTGGTGTAATACAACAATAATATTATGAGAAATACAACAATGAAACCAACAGAAGTGAATGTAACAGTGACACAAAGTAGTTATAACAAAAGACATGATTTTGAACCTCAAAAGATTCATTATTCAGCCGTTCTCTCTGTCTCTCCCTACACACACACACACACACACACACATACACATACACACAGAGAGAGAGAGAGAGAGAGAGAGAGAGTATAGCTCAGAATGTTTTCTAACAATCCTGTATTACCAAGATATGAATAAGGTTTGTGGGAGTCTAGGGAAAATCTAAGTCAGCTTGGAGGAGTTGAAGGATGTTCATGAAGAAATACCTTGCTATCCACGCTGGGATCTGAGTGTATGGAGATCCTCACTCGTTCATGTCATGGAAGTGCCTGCAGGGGCTATAGAGTGGTAAATGCAGTGTGTGTGCAAGCACGCGTGTGTGAGAATATGTGCTCGTGTGGGTGCACGTGTGTGCAGGGGTAGTGGCAGCATGGAAAAAATAAAACAGAAGAGAAATATTTCTGAGGCAGGACTCAATTTCGATATGTGAGAAACAGGAAGATACAATAAAGAAAACTGTCACTCAAGACTTTTGACATAAAATACGATGAATTGGGATTTTTAGAAAAACACTGGATGCTGTGAAAAGCAGGTGATTTTTCCAGGTCTCGGTTGGGGATGGGAGACAGGGCGTTAGAAGGCACATTGTGAATGTATCCATTTTGGTCTCAGAAGAAACATTTCCTGTCCATAGACTAGAATCCCCAAGGCAGTGAGGGTGTGTCTTGAGCCATTCACTCTTCCCCCTTAGCCTTAAGACCTAATAGATGCCTTCAGCTTTAATTGGTGATTCATTTATTCATTTACCAGCTTCATTAACAACAGCTTTTGAATGTTTGCCACGCTCCCTGAGCTAAGCTGTAGGTAAAAGGAAAAGATATGTCCCTACGTCATGTGTGGAGACATCAGCTATAAGTATTTCCCTTGCTTTAGCCATAAGGCACCATAGAAACTAAAGATTTTTCTGTGATCAAAATTGACAAATACGCTTCATTTAGGACCAAGTTGTAGCGCACACCCTGGAACATCTGGTCAGGCCGCAGCCGTCGTAGCCCAGGGGACCTGGAGACCAAGGAGGAGGAGGCAGGAGACAAGCCTTGTGTATAAAGTGACGTAATGAAAATGGATGAGAAGCAGTGCCACATTTTTAGTTACTTATTTGATAAATACTTACTGAACGCTGATTGTGTACGGAGCTATGAACCTGGCACAAGAGACGTGCCAAAATATATCGTCACGGCTCTCACAGTGCAGAGACAGGGGCTGGTGCGGCAGGGGTTCGATGAGGCTGATTTCAGGCAGCAGAGGCTGGTGAAGGCCATGAGGTGTTCATGGAGCATGACCCAAATCTAGGCACTAGATTGGATGTGCACAAAATAGAAAATAAGACTCCTGCCCGCAAGAAGCCTAAGATCTGAGGCAAAGATGAGGATCAGACCCCGAACTTTGAGAATATCACAAGACAGCAGGTCCGGGCAAGATGAAGATATGTGTGGTGGTGAACAGGGAAGGGTGTGGTCCACTGGGCTTGCAAGAATGAGCCTTGGAGGAATGGGACCGCCGCAGAAGGTGGCACCAGTAACTACGCTGAAATATTTGTTGTTTCTGTGCAGGGTGACGTGGGACCTGCGGGCCCGCCTGGTGTAGCAGGCTCGGTGGTGAGTCACCAGTGGTTGGAATCATGGATGCAGGCGCTGGTGGGATGGGGTTGTTGGATGATCTTCAGCACTAAGAATAAGGCAACGCTCTTCTAAGGACATGGGTTGGGTAGGAGACTTTCAACACTCAAAATGGGGCAGAATCAGAGAAAAGTCAGGAGGCACGACGTGACAGCATGGCTTGTGAATGAAAGGCCTTAGTGCAGCTGGGAGAGGTTGACCGTGGGTGTGGAAAGGCCAGACCTTTGCTAATGCTTGCTTTGTCTCTCAGGTGCAGCGAGAGAGCTTGAAAGGGGAACAGGTAAGAGGCACGCGCGTCCTCTTCTCATGGGGATTTAGGTCACAGCAAAAACAGAGAAGCCACAACCATGATCTCAGGCTGAGCTCAGATGGAGCCTTTCAGACTCCCGTGGCCTTTCTGCCAGGAATGCAAATACCCACTCCCAGACCTCTGCTCCCTATCGAGAACTTGGAAAGTAAACTTTGAGTCAGGAAAGGGCCATGGGTGGTGGTGGGCCTGATCATATGGAGGAAAAGTCATGACTAAACATGTTTGGCTTGTGTTACCAGGGAGCTCCAGGACCCAGAGGTCACCAAGGCCCCCCTGGGCCTCCAGGAGCTCCGGTAAGTTGTCCCTGTCCTGCGCAGGGTTTGCTCTGCACACTTCTGGGTTTGGAAGATCATAGTCATTCCTGGTGCTGAGCATGGCGTTATCTCAAGTGCCTCCGCATCACCTGAGTGGGAGGTGCTGTTGTGGTCACATCTCACATAGGAAAAACTGAGCCTGGAAGAGGCGGGATAACTCTCTGCACATCACACAGTTGCCATGCGTGGAACGAGATTGAAGTGCAGGCACCCTGCCTTCAGAGCCCCCAGTCGCCAACGGGCCGTGATGGGGGTTCCTGGGGATTCAGTTTGATGTTTTATTTTCCTTTCAGACAAAGTAGAATAAAAACATTGGACACTTACATGCTGATTGAATCACTTCCGACGTACTCACTTTCCCCATGTTTCTGGTCAGTTCTGACTTTGCAGTGGCCTGGGACATTTCAGCCTCTGGTTTCTCCCTCTGTTAAGAATTTCATGTTATGCAAATAACCAGTTAGGAAGAGGCCATCCAAAAGGCCCTTGTGATTATCTTATGATGTGAGTTCAGATATGGAGGATAATTAATGAGAATACAGTGCACTCCACAGGGTCACTGCTTTAAAGTTGCTTCTTCTGGCAATGTGCTGCTGTTGCTTTCAAGTTACTGTATTTTATTGAAAGGAATAAAATAACTGACTTATAAATGATCATAGATCAGATTTATTTTAAGCTCTTGAGGCCCACTCTTTATAAGGATATATTTATATGTTTTTGCTGGGGTAAAACTGGAAGAAACTTAAGGGATGTTTACTTCTAGGAAAATTGGAACAATTTTATATCAAAGATTTTGGATCAGAATATCTAACTTATGTCTCTGTGACCAGTCCAGGTTCAGTTTCCAGAGCTGCCCACAATTGTTGTAACTGTTGAGAGATTTAAACTAGATAATGCAGAGAAAGCAGCGTGTTTCAATATTTACCTTTCTATGCATATATACATGTATATTTCAGATCTATTATTGGCTAATATTGAAGGTCTAGACTATAGTATGTTTTCTTTTTCTTTCTTTCTTTTTTTTTTTTTTTTTTTTGAGATGGAGTCTTGCTCTGTCACCCAGGCTGGAGTACAGTGGTGTGATCTCAGATCACTGCAAGCTCCACCTCCCGGGTTCACACCATTCTCCTGCCTCAGCCTCCCGAGTAGCTGGGACTACAGGCGCCCGCCACCACGCCCAGCTAATTTTTTGTATTTTTAGTAGAGACGGGGTTTCACCGTGGTCTCAATCTCCTGACCTCGTGATCCACCCGTCTTGGCCTCCCAGAGTGCTGGGATTACAGGCGTGAGCCATCATGCCCGGCAATAGTATGTTTTCTTGTGCAAATATATGCCTATTAAGTCTGCAAGGGTGAAGGTGTTATTTTTCATGTTTTACCAATGAAAACATTAGTGTGGAGACATTGAGTGGTTTGCACAAAGTCACATAGCTATTGAGAAGCAGAACTGAACTTGAACCCAGATCTGACTGTGCAGCCTCTGCTGTTTTCACCATGGAGTTCACAATACTTCCTCTGAGCTGTATAAGGGGGAATTACTTTATTTCATGGCCCCCACTACAGAAGAAGCAGCTAGAGAGAGCTAGTTCTGCTTAATCATGAGGCAAACTTCTTGGCCTCTTCCTGAGATGAAAATATGTGGGTAGTCTTTCCCTTTACCTAGATTTTGTTGTGGTAAATGAGGGAGGGAGAGAAGGAAGAAACCTCAAACGTTTGTTACCACCTACCTTATATCAAGCAAAATACTGAGGCTGAAGATATAGGGATGAGGCAACTTCAGAGTCTGAAGAAGCAGCTATGTGAAAAAAGAAATAACTGCAAATAAATATTTGCAAATTCTAGATGATGAATGGGAATCCCCTGCTTGTACCATTTCTAGGGTCCGTTATACAGGACATGGGGAGGGTCTTGAACCTACCTACTTTCAAAATTCAGAATATCTTAGCTTGTTGTCCAACAGGGTTGCCCATGGTTCTGAAGATGTCCTCTAGCCTAGACAGAATGGGATTTAGTACAATACATGATGTTATTGATAAGACTCCCTTGGGAGTGTTCAAAAAGCAAACAGCCTAACTAAAGGCCTTATTAAGAGAAGAACAGTAATGAGAGGCCCAAGACTATAAGATTCTTTAGGCGAGGACCAATATCTCTCCCATCTCTCAGTTCACAGGGTTTATCACATGGTGGGAACTTAACACATGCTTGTAGAGCTAGCCCTGCAACAGGTGTTCAAGAGGGCCACGAAAGTGAACCTGACTGTAGTATGAGCTTACAGAAATAGAGCCGTGGAAGGCACTTGGGATTAGGAACTAGAGCACCTGATTTCATGGTCCACCAAGTAATTTTGTGGCTTTGGTGACATTGCTTAATCTCTGATCCTCATTCGATTCACCCCTAACTTGGAAATCTGCCGCAGCGGCATCTTATGTAAACATACTATGAGGTTAAATGAGCTGGTCTCTGAAGCAGAGAGCCATGGAGCCTGACTGAGCCCAATGCTGATATCAATTGTCACTTCTATCTGCTTTTGAATCCCTGGCAGCACCTAGCTCGGGGCCTTCTGCAGAGCAGTTACTTTCTAAATATTCATTGGATTGAATTGAATTGAGAAGCTGGCTTCAGTGACTTCTGTCGAGAATGGAAAATTTTGAGTTTGTGTTCAGCAATCCCAGAGAGAGGAAAATATATCCCATTCTCGAAATGGAAACAGTGTTCAGCATTCTGCATCCAAATGCTGGCATCTTTCATCCTTTCCCCAAGATGAAAGAGGCTCTGATAGTTTTACCAATGTCTGGTGGAGCCACTAAAGGGCCAGCCATGTAGATCAATGCCAGGCATTTCTTGACACTTAAAAGACACGTGCCTTTAGGGCCTTTTCTTTGTGTGTGTCCTGAGCTCAACAGACTCCTTGTTAGGAAGAGAGATCCACACCTTTAATTACTGCAGTTTGTCCATTGATTTATTCATTTACATGGCGTTATTAAGAGAAAAGACCTTTGACCTAAATGCAGCTTGGTCACGTATAGTTACGCAAAATTTAGCAGCAGTAGCTATTAGTATGATCATCAGGAAAATAATATTTATTGAAGGTGGGGAAACTGAAGTGCAGAGAGGGCGTTTCTGGCCAAATTCACCTGGAAGTGGTGATAGAGTCACAGCTTAAGCTTAGGGTTTTAGTTTCCCACTCACATGGTATGCCTCATTCTATGGAAAAAATCAGGGTTCTGTCAGGGGACCTGGGGGCTGTGCCCCAACTTTAGAATCCATTCATAACTGCTCAGTAGTTGGTTGTATCATCCCCACTTCAGAGGTGAGATAACTGAGGTTTAATGGCACCAAGTGACTTGCCTGAGCTCATGCGGCAGAATCGAGGCAGGAGGAGGGGGCAGGATGTGAATGAGGTCAGTATGACCCCTACCTACACCAACGTTCCTTGGTTAATTGAAATTGATCTTTCCTAGCAATTTCATTCATTTGTCCGGACGGTCATGTTTTGCATATCACCGTTACCTGAGGGTCAGATAGTCTATGCCAGTTCTTTCTGAGCCAGCAGGCTACAGGGAAAGGGCACTGGGCTTAGAATCAAAGACACTTAGGTTCCAATTTGTTTCTGTGTGCTTTGTGCAAACCACTAAAGCAAGCTATTGGATGCTTACAGTACTCAGTATAAAGTATGAACTATGTTTCTTACATCCTAACTGTTCAACATACTTAATCAGATCAGATAGATGTACATGTTTTAAAGTGTTATTGGTTTGAGACAATGGGACCTCCCAATTTCCCCATTGGAATGGGATGGTATTACACTATTCAATGAGGGTGAGATTCTGAAGCCTAAGCTTTAGAATTTAAGCCCTTCATTTACCATTATGTTTCTCTCTTTTTTTCCTTTGTGTCTCTCCTAAAGGGTCCAATAGGCCCAGAAGGCAGGGATGGACCTCCTGGTTTGCAAGGTCTCCGAGTAAGTAAACTCTCTTTTCTTTGTGATTCCTCAGCTCACCCACACTGGTCCCTATTTTATAATGCCATGCAGGGAAGATAGACTGTCAGTTTCAGGGGCTTGAAATGAATATTGGAAGTAGAATGAAGGGTTGGATTCAGTTCATCAAACATGGTTGAGGTTCTACTATGTGTTCTGCCTTGAGTTGGGCCTCTGGTACATGAAAATCAGTCTGTTGTCTGCCACGAGTCATAGAGAGAGACATGAATCCACTGGGTGATCCCAGCCCCAGAGCGGGGAAGCCCAGTGCTAAGGGTACACAGAGAAGAGGCAACTGACCCAGCCTGGGGGGCTTCTTGAAGGAGATGATATTTGAGCTAAGTCTTGAGAAAAGTGAGAAAAAATAGGGGTGAAATGACATAGCTGTGCATCTAATATATCCATACTATTG